>NW_027186352.1:8106102-8137718 GCF_028583685.1 Petaurus breviceps papuanus
GAAGAGGGATGGAAGGAAGAAAGAAAAGAAGGAAGGAAGGAGGGAGGTAAGGCAGAAGAAACGGAGATGGGACAGAATAGCAGAAGGGGCATCTGAACCATAGTCTCTCCTCACACTGAATCAATCCATTGTATTTTCCAGTGCCTTGTGTGACCATACTGAAACCAATCTCTATAAGGCAATGTGCCCCCTGGAACCTGGTTTCAATTATTTGATGGGTTAGTCATGGGAAACGTCTTGTTTTCCTATAAAAATATAGGTTGTCAAATAGTTCAAGTTATAGTTTGTATAAATAAATATTTATTGTCATACATTTGGGATTTATACTCCATTAGTGAGAATCTCTGCTGTTGCTACCTTTTGTCAACAGATAAAGGAGACTGTGGTTTTCATCCTTACATTTTGCTCTTGCTGCTGATTTACTTGTGACGTTTTCCCTAGACCAGACTGAACCCTGAATACAAAGATAATAACCATACAGACTGGGAAACTCAAACTTGGAATGCTGTGTGAACTTTAAAAGTTCTGTCATTTAGATAAGATCTCTCATAGGAAAAATAAAGAAGACCACTGGCACTTTTAAAATATGAACAAAGGAAATATTCAAAGTCAGTCATATTTTGGTAAAATTCCTGACAATTAGTACTTTTCTGAAATGGAGGAGACTGCCTTGGAAGGTGGGGTGAGTTCCCCATCACTGGATGTCTCCTGGCAAAGGCTGGATGACCATTGCTCAGCTCATGACTCAAACAATGATCCATTGTTAGGTGTACAGTGGAAAGGGCAGGGAATTCAGATCTGAAGATCTGAGTTCAAATTCAGCCTGTCACTTCTTCCCTGTATGATTTTGCCCTAGGCCCTCTCTGGGCTTTAGTTTCCTTCTCTGTAAGATGAGGGAGTTAGACAAAATGACCTGTAAAGTTCTTCCCAGCTCTATATCTTTCATCCTGTGAAGTGAAGGGTTTTTAAAGTCCCTCCCAAGCTGAAACTTCAGGGCCTTTGGGAGATTCTGTGAACCCCAGAAAAGTCCTTGAGCTCAATGAGAAAGCATTCTCAGATAAGGACTCCCAAGACTCCTCATGCTAGTGATGCGTGTCCTGGATTGTTCCCAAGAAAAGTCATGGAGTAAATAGCTCCTTGGGCTTCCCATCAGTTCCACTGAGAGCTACATGAAAGCATCCCCCAAAAGGCTGACTACTGCCTCTTTGGCGATGGAGATGAAAACCATGGGACCCAAACCACCCGCACCCCCACTTCAGAGCTCCTCCTTAATAGGGGTGGAATATCGTTTATAATTACAAAGACATTTCACAAGCCGGAAACCAAGACAATCTTCATTAAGAAGCTTATTTGATGGTCCAGGAAGTCTTACAAATAGCAAGGCGGTGCTTTTCCAATTGGGGAAAGAGAAAAGGCACACTCAGGGTTGCTCAATGAAAACATAAGAACAAACTAGGCCTGGAAAAATGCTGGGTCATTGGCTGCTGCACATTAAGTAAACCTCCCCAATTGTCTCCATCTTCCCTATTAGAAGAGGGAATGAATTCCAGCTCCCTCCATACTGGGAAGACCTAGAGGAAAGGCCTCATCCTCTGTGGCCATCTATGAAATAAGGTCTGAACCAATGAGGCCCCTTCCATCTATAAATTGGGGATCGGAAGAGGTCATAGGCTGGAAAAGGAAAGACATGAAGCAAGAGGCTGCAGGAGCCAAATCACCTCATCACCCTGATTTCTAGAGGAGACATTTAGGTGGCCAACTGGCCAGGGTGTTGGCCAAACCTGGGTTCAAGTGTAGACAGGCTTTGTGGCCCCAGTCAAGTCACTGACCTGCTCAATGTCTCAGACAACCTTTAAGCTGTAGAGAAGGTGCCAATATACCCTGGTCACGCAGGAGTTCCCTATGATGGGCTGTTGCCTGAGGTCCCCTTATGCAGGGCCTGCTTCCTGCATCTCTCCGCCCAGACACCTGGAACGCTCTGCCTCCTCACCGCCAACACTCCAGGCTTCCTCCAAGACTCAGCTTCTATTTCCTGCAGGATACCTTTCTTGGTCCCCAACTGCCAATACCTTTCCCATTCAGGTTGCTTCTACTCCAGACAAACCTCAAGTATGACCAGGTCCACTAGAATGTAAGGCCCTTGAGAACAAGGACTTTTTTGTGTTCTTAGGGCTTAACCCAGTACCAGGCACCTGCTTCATTTGGTCCTTGGTGATGGATTACTTGTTTTCATCACGAGACACACACCGAACATCATTCAGCTGCCAGTATCGGCTCCTCTCAACCCCTCTGATTTTCAGACCCCTTCACAGATGAAGAGGAAAGTTATGGATTTCCCTGTAAACTTTGATAATAAAATCGTGACTGCATTTCTATATTTGGCAAGTGTTTCTGAAAGATTTCTCACTTTATATTTAAAAACTAGGTCTCCTACTGAGAGTCAATCAACGGTCCAAGGAAGCCTTTGAAAGAAGACAGAATTCCAGCATCTCACATGGTCCCCAAACAATCTATGCAGTACATTAAGTTCTTCAACGTGGAGTGATATCTGAATGCCATTTCCTGATACTGATCTGTCTTGTTTCTTAAGACTCCCAATTTCAAAGACAAGTTGGCAGGAGGGGCTGTGGGCAGGGAGGGGGGGCTGTGACCATCCAGCCAGACACGCCTTCAGGAGCTGAGCAGCCAAGATGTTCACCCTGGTAGTCTCAGGCCCCCACTCACAACCCCAGCCCCTTGCTTTTTGTCTGGGTACCCACCCACCCAGTGCCTTCCACCATCCCCTCAGAGCCTGGTGCAGAGTATGGGTTAATCGTACACAGGACTTTTAGACTGTTGTCATTGTCAAACACTAAAATCGGCATGGTGTGGGACAGTAGATTTGAATCAGAGGACTTGAGTTCAAATCACAGATCTATCATTTACTTATTTTGTGTGACTTTGTTAATTCATTTTGGAATTATTCTCTGAAGAAGCTTTACGTAGGACACTTCATTAATAGTAACAAGTGAGAAGCTGATGGGAGTTAAGTACTGGGTGTGAATCCTGCTTTGGATACTGAGTGACCTTTAAGATTTAGGGTCTCAGCTTCTGGAAGATGGGGGGTTCATCCCAGCCTCTAGTACACAAGGCCTTTCTCACCTTTCCCAAGCCCTCTTCACCCCAGTGTCTTCCCTCTGGTCATTCCCTCCCCTTTGTCCTTGCTTTGGAGATAGCTGTCTGCACCTGGTCTCCCCAGTTAGACTGTGAGCTCCCTGAGGGCAGGGTCTGCCTTCTGCTTCTTTTCTATCCCCAGAGTTTAGCACAGTGCTTAGTAAATGTGTATTGGTTGAGGTGCCAATAATCTTTGTAGAAGACCTTTGCCAACTTTGAAGTGGTAAAAGTTACTAATGTTGGTGACAATATGGATGTTATTCCATGTATGGATCTATCTTTAATGTGATCTGGGACAAGTAGCTGGGCCTCACTGGGCTTCAGGTGATCTTGAGTCTCCTGCCAAGGCCAGCTCTATTATCCTTGGGGTCACATGGGATCCCAGACCTTGGTTTCCCCATCCATAAATGCCTGGATGAGAGATTCCTTCTAACTCCAGATTGTAAACTCGGGTATCATCACCCCCTCCAGGCCTCAGTTTCCTGACTTGTAAGTGGGGGACTGGATTAGATATCATACCCCTTCCAGCTCTAAGTCACCTCCCCTCCCTAAGACTCAGTTTCCACATCTGTAAAATAGGTTTCTTGGACTAGATGGCCAGGGAGCATTCTTCTACTGCTAGATGGATTATCACATAAATAACATGTCAGGATAAGGAAGTTATTTTTATTCTGTCTAAAATTGAAGTTTGTCTCCTGAAAAATCTTTTGCCATAGACTCAGAAAACAGGAGGATTTGAGGAGACCCTGGAGGCCCTCTTGTCCAGCCTCTTCACTTTACCAATGAGGAAGGTGAAGGGAGAGAAGGCGGTGGCCTATCTGGGACATGAACCCCAGGATCTCCCATCATTGGGCCTTGACCACCCTGCCTCCCCTTGCTACTGAGAGGCTGAGATAGTATTTTGGTTCATTAAAACAAGTGAATGTGAGTTTCTAATGTAAGAAACAAAATCAGTTGTCCCTGATACCACTGCTTTCTGGCTCCTAACATCAATCAGACAGGTTCCCTTATGATACACTTGATAGCAAGGACCAGGTCAAGCCTCCAGCCTCCAAATGGCCCAGCTCCCCCAGCAACGCCTACTCAACCCTGGTGGGTACCACATAGGGAAGGGTGGACAGATCTATTTCCCTCCCATCAGCCTGAAGGTTCCTGTTTCCTCTAGCGCTGGCGCCAAGGCTGGCTATCTAAGATGCAGAGACTGGCCAAAGCTGGTAATGGACCCTCAGCTGGACCAAAGTACAGCCTGGAGGGTGATACTGACTGAGTTCCTATAGCACTCGCCCCCAACCTTGCACCAGCATCATGAGGAAACATACTGAAGCCAAGAAGGGAAGAAGCTTGGCTGGGTCCCTAAAGCTGATCCAAGTCTCCATCCTCTCTTCAGGTCTCCACCTGTCTGAGCACTAACTAGGAACAGGAGGGCCTGGGAGACTTTCGGGAGAGGCTGTGTGTGTGGGTTGGTGGGTGTCAGGGAGAAATCTTGCTGGGCCCAATGAGAAGAGGCCAAGGGAGGGGAGTGGTCTTCAGTCTCAAAAACAGAGGCTTCTAAAGGCCCTTGTGCCCCCTGTTCTCCCCATGGATCTATAGGAAGGCTTCATTTCTCTGAAAATGTCAGGGGCCCTCACGTCCCATTACTGAAACGTCCATTTATCATGAACTGGGGCCTGCCCCAAGCAGCAACTTGGGCATCCTTTCAAAGATGCCCCTTGTATGATCACACCTTATCTCACAGCAAAGTCCTCCCACGAGCTCTCCTCCAGAACAGTTCTGAGGCCCTAATGTTTGAGGAAGAGATGATCGTATTTATGCAAACAGCATTCGGGAAAGGATGTGGCTATTTCCTAGCAGCAGGAGGAAGGCAGACACATTGGGGCAAAAGAAAACGCCCCTCCAGTTACTTCTCCCACAGTATATTGGCCCCAGGACAGAATCGAATCTGGGAGGGTGCTGGGCAGCCCTGGCCCACCGGCCCACTGGCGTGACACTAGATGCATGTTTCTGTGAACATGCAACGGTGTGGAGTGCGTGTGTGCACGTGTGCATGTGTGCGCGCGTGTGTGCACGCGTGTGTGTGAACACTACGGACCACCTCCTCCCTCCAAAAGGAAGGGATTAGGCAAAAGGAGCCACAGGGACAGAGAAAACTACAAACAGCAACCCTCCACCAGCTTCCATCAGCACCCACAGTGACTGAGGAGCCAATGAGCAGAATGCAAGGTCTCTACAAGTGTGCTCAGTTACACGGACACTTGCGCCGTCCTTGGGCCCTGAAGACACGGCATCGGCAGGTTCAGCCTCCACAAAAGCCTGCCGGGAGGCACTGCCGCTCCTCATGCGATAGCCGGGGAAGCTGAGAAACCAAGGGTGAACAGACCTTCCTGGGACCACACCCTTGAGAAGGGTCTCCAGCTGGAAGGGACTTAGAAAGGGTTCGCATCAACTCCTCTTTCACAGATGGAGAAACTGAGGCACACGGGTAGGTCAGCAGTGTCAGAAGACGGATTTGAATCTAGTCCTCGGCGTCCAGTTACCCAGCAAACTACTGTTTCGTGTCTACTTTATTTCCTAGCATGAAAGGCACAGAGCTCCCCTTGGATTTCTTAGGCTCTTAGCGTGTGCTGACAGACAGAACACAGACTCCTCCTTGTTTTCTTGCATATTATTCAAAACACACATCACGTGTAAAACAGTGGGTTTTACTGAACTCCAAAGGATGTTAGAAAAGAGGAGTTATGGGTCTGCCAACGACAAGCCTTTCCATGCTATGCTCTACATGAAGGTGGAAATGAAGGGTCTTGACAGCTGACTGGACATGGGGGCTGGGGGGAGGGGAGCTGAGGATGACACCCAGGTGACAAGCCCAGGGACAGTGGCGGTACCTGAACGGGAGGAAGGCAGGCTTTGGAAATTCAGAGATGGACATGTTGGGTTGAGGTGTCTACTAAGCAGTTAGCAAGCAAGAATGAAGGTCAGGAGAGTGAGCAGGGCCAGCCAAAGAGATCTGAGGATCATAGATGTTAGAGGGGAGTCCCCAAGTGAAAAGTTCAGAGAGAAAGGAGAGGCCCGGGACAGTCTTGGGGACTCACTGGTTAACAGGCAACAAAGGAGAGGTCAGAAAGGTAGAAGCAGCCCCCTGAGGCTCTGGAGTGAAGGGAATGTCAAGGAGAAAACAGCGACTGGCGTCCTCAAAAGCTACCGAGGTCAAGAAGGGTGAAGATTGACCATGATGAGATCCCCGGTCACTTTGGAGAGAGCTCCCTTAGTGGAGGGATGTCAGAAGCCAGGCTGTAAGGAGTCAAGAAGGGAGTGGGTCAAGTGAACAATGTTTGAGTATGGCGGCAACATGGTGATTTTAAGACCAGGATGGAACCAGGATGAAAAAGTAGTGAGAGAGGAGGAATGAGAAAGGCGGGGGTGGTCTACTGGAGAAGATGAAGAGAGGTTTGCCTTAGTGAGGAAAGGGCCACCTCTTCAGGTGAGCTGGGTGAAGGAGGAGTGAGTGGCCAAGGGCCTCTGGATAATGGCACCTTCATAACATCTCATGTACACTCCCTTGTCCCCTGTGACAGTGCCACACCCATCCCATGCCAGCTCTCATCCTCTGGACTATTCAAATAGCTTGTTGTGGGATCTCTCCCTTCTATCCTCCACTAAACTGTCAAATGGATCTTCCTAATACTCTATTTTTACCATGTCACCCTCCCCATTCAATCAAATCCAGAAGCTCCCTATTTTCCCCAGGATCAAGTGGAAAATCCTGTTTGGTGTCTGAAGCCCTCTACAAACCTAGCCTGTACTATCTTCCCAATCTCCTTTCACATAATCCGAGACCCAGTGACCCGCGGCTTCTGGCTGTTCCTAGAACAAGACTCTCCTCTTGTCAGCCCCCAGAACTTTCCCTGGCTTGGAATGCTTTCCTTTCCCGGCTGTGCCTGCCTTCACATCCCACAGAAATGCCCCACTTTCTCCAAGCAGCCTTTGTTGGTCTTTAATCTTAGGACCTTCTCCAGATACGTATCCTGTATATAGAGCTACACCCTAGGACCACATCCTGTTTGCACATAGCTAGTTGCATGCTACTCTCCTCACTGCACTGGGAGCCCCTGGGGAGAAGAGCCTGTTTTCTGCCTTTCTTTGAATTTCTAGCACTACACAGTGCCTGGCACACAGTAGGTGCTTGATAAATGCTTGTGGACTGACTCTGCAGGCCCTCCTTCTCCAGGGTTATACCACATTGACTTGGGTTCCCATTAGTTTCTTCTGGACTCTGGGAAGGTTTCTCTTGCCTCGTGAGCTTTGCAGCCCTTTCCTGGACCGACTTCTGACCGTCTTCTGACCACAGGATGGTCACTCCAAGGATGCACAAAGCAGAAATATGAACTGACCACAAAAAGGGTGTGAGCTCTGGACACGCGTACTGCTACTTCTGGCAGAGGTCATCCCCAAACGGTGTTTGCTTCTGACATCTTCAGGCATTTCTAAACCAAAACCCCAGGGGCTCATCTTCCAAAGGGTATGGGTGTTTTTGTGAGGATGTAAGATGGATCCCAACACATACAGAGAACCCGCTGCCTTGCCCATCTAGGACTCAGTAAATTTTTGCAAACTGAATAATTGCTTTTTTTCTTCTGGAAGATAAATCCAAGTGAGGACTAATAATGGAACTTCAGAGTTCAAGAGATAGGGGATGTGAAATTACTGACCTGTTTTCGTGTGCAACATTTCGTCTCCTACCTCCAAACCTTTGCCCAGGCAGCCCCCTATGCCTGAAATGCTCTCCATCTTTACCTCTGCCTCTTTGGAATCTTCATGAAACCTTTGCTAATACTTTGCTCATGTCTTATATTTGCACAGATATGCTGACTTTCTAGGAGATCAAAGGAGTGGCCATACTGACAGCCCCAATTTATGGGGGAGGAGTCTACTTTCCCCTCCCCATCCTCTCTGTGACATTCCCAAAGACTGTGAGTGGAAGCAAGGACTTTGGAGCTCACCTCAGAGTCATGGGGGTGATCCAATTATAGATTCATTCAGTCCAAGCTCCTCATTTTACAGAGGAGGAAACTGAGGCAAAGGTCCCCCAGGGAGTAAGTGGCAAAATGAGATTTGAACCCAGATCCTTTGAGAGGCAGTGGGCATCGTGCAAAGAGCGATGCATCTAGAGCAGAGGACCCAGGTTCAGATCCCACCTGTGATACTCCCTACAGAGTGGCCCTGGCCAACTCCCCTAATCTCAGACTCAGTTTCTTTCTCTGTAAAGTGAGAGGCTTGGATACGATGACTTCTGGAGCTCTGAGAAGTTTCAGAACCAAGGTCTATGCCCTCCCCGGCTCCCCTTAAATTCCACTTAGAATCCCACTTTCTGTAGGAAGCCTTCCCCACTCTCTTCAGGGTCTGCTCTCTGCTAAGCATCTCCTGTTCATCCTCTACTTAGCTGGCTTTATGGGTATTTGTTTGTTCATGGTGTCTCTCATTAAAGTGTAAGCCCCTCAAGGGCAAGGACTGTCTTTTGCCTCTTTTTGTATCTCAAGCATTTAGCATAGTTCCTGGCATGCAGCAGGCACTTAATAAATGTTGATGGATGGTTAGATTCCCAATCCTATGTTTTTCCCTTAGCGAGCCCTGAACAGCTGAAGTTAATTTAATTCCACTTCTCTATCCCCACCCCCTCATTTTCCAGTCAAGCAAACAAGCTTGGAGAGGGAAAGAGATTTGTATAGTCACCTAGGTAGCCGGAAGAAGAGTAAGGATTAGAACCCAGATCTTCTGGGTTCTATACCAGCTTCTTACCACTCTGCCTATTTATACCAGTGCTCCTTAGTGACTTAGACAAAAAATCCACACATGGTCGTCTTCAGCCCTCTTCACAATCTTCCCTAGCTACACAGAAATTTCCACTGCATTTATTTTTTAGGGTGCATAAATAATGAATGATATACATGTGGAAAAGCCCAGTGGGCTCCCCCTCATTATGTAAGCCCCCGAGCCTACCAAAAACCTGCAGGGTTTCAGCCAATGCCAGGAGGGAAATGGTGGGATGGCTGGGAAGCCTGCTCCATTCAGGACTGGAGCTGGTAGGGAAGATGCGTCTGCACGCCCATAATTCAGAAGTGATCGGGGAGCGTAGGCGGCGCTGGCTGGCGGGTTCGAATCAGCCAGGTTTTGACAAGTACAAACAAACACCGGAGTCGTCCCATGGAGACCAGTTCCAGAGATTTCTGCTGTTCTCTCGCATTGGGCCATTTCAGCAGGAAAGCAGCTCTGTCCCCACCTTTCTCCTGATCCAGTTCCCAGTTTTCTTCACAACAACTTGGATAGGAAGAAAAGGGAATTCAGATTCAGGGCCTCCTTTCCTGCAATTTCATCCCCCCCCCCCCCCAGGGGACTCCTGCTGTTGAACACAGGGTGATGCTCTATGGAATTCTCAGAAAGAGCTGTCTACACCTGGCCCTGGAGCTCTGGGACCCAGCCGGGCTTGAGGGTTCCAAGGCTCCCCCACTGCCTGCTGGACAGCTCTTCTCTGAGACCTCTGAGGAAAGGAGTGGGTTCGGCTGGATGGTGCTGAGGGTCTTTTCCAGGTTTTTACACATCTCTCTCTCTCTCTCTCTCTCTCTCTGTCTCTCTCTCTGTCTCTCTCTCACACACACACCCACACACACACACCCACACCCACACACAGTTCAACCACACTGGCACAATTTAAAAGACTGCACCACTTAGGTATTTTAAGTACCTTCTTTGGTCAAGCCCTGGCTCTGCCACTAGTTAGTCTGGGGACCCAGAACAAGTTACTTTACGTGTTTCTGAAAGGGGCTTGGAGGAGGGGGCTCCAAGGTTCCTGCAGCACTGGATGTGTCAGGTTACATGCTGATCTGTAGCATGCATCCCTGCCCTCAGGGAGCTTCCATGTGCCCCCCAAGAGGGAGGACAGAAAAAAAAGGAGAAACTCAATGACTGCCCCTGGAGCTCTGGCACCATCGTGTCTTTATAAAAGATCCCAAGGAGTTATCTGGAGGCCATCAGGCAGTTACGGACTGATGCTCAGCTTTGGGGCTGGAGGAATGCTTTGGGTTCAAAACCCAAATAACAAGGTGTCTGTGAGGACACCCTAGTGCTCTATGGGAACAGTGGCTGTAACCATCGGGGAAAGGCAGTGTGGTCCAGTGGCTGGAGCGTAGGAATAGAGTCAGGGAGACCAGGATTTGAACCTCACCTCAAAGACATAATAGCTTTGGGACCCTGGACAATTCATGTCACTTCTCAGTTCTCTAAGAACAGATCTTTTAGAGCAGGTGCCTGATTGTATTGCTGGAGGAAATAGGGATATTTCCTCTGTTCAAGACTCTTATGCCAGTGAAATCAAAGATCTGAACACCAGCAGCTATCTACATATGCATATGCATGTGTGTGTGGATATGCATATACAGCTACCATAGAGCTTCTTTCTCCTTCCTTCCTTCTTTCCTTCCTTCCTTCCTCCCTCCCTCCCTTCCTTCCTTCCTTCCAGCTTTCCTTCTTTCCTTTCTGACCTATGAATCCATCTATTTGCTAGAACTCCCTACTGTTAAAATTCCCTCCAGAGAAAGATCCAGAACTGCTCTGCAAGCTTCTAGCCCTAAGGAGATAGAGAAAGTACCCTCTTTATAGACAAGGACTGTTGGATTTGGGGGACCAGAGCAGGCACTTCCTGGATCCTTTCAGATTGATGGCCTGGGTCCTTAGAGGTTAAGTGTGGGGCTGCCAGGGAAGGTCGCCATCTTCCACTCATCAGTAATTAATAAATGTTGGATGGAACTGAGCTCGGTTTATCAAGTCATGTCAACCAGAGCACAGTGACAGTGAATAAGGGCAGAGCTGGAGGCCAGGAGAGCAAGCAAGGGCCAAAGGGAAGGAATCCTCTGCTGGGGGTCCAAGAAGGGGAGATGATGGAGAAATGGGCTCGGCAGAGGGGAGGCAGGAAGGGATGGCGCAGCTGTGGGAAGCCTGAAAGAACCCTTGAGGCAAGAGGCCCGGCCTGATCTCTGTTTATTTTCTCTGGTTTTGCTTCCTACTCGTGGCCTCCCAAGAATGTTCCTCTCTCCAGCAGTCTGGGTGGAAACAAACAAGGCCTGTCAATAAGAGTCTCAGAGATTCAGCAGAGGAGGAAGGAGCCTGATGCGAGAGCGGAGCTCCAAAAAGCCACGTTGAAACAGAAACAGCACCAGGGATTTTCAAGTTTGTTTAGACACCGGGACAGGATGGATGAGTCAAGGGAAGCCAGCTCTAGCCAAGAGAAGCAGGCCATCCTGGAGGAGGGGAGAGGGAGGAGGCGAGGTTTTACTGTCCCCACAAAGCCAGGGGAGGCGACTGAGGCCGATCACAGAGGGACAAATCAACAGGGAACCACAGCCCATGGAATCGATAATTGCTCCAGCAGCACTGGAAGAATCCATTGATTTTTTTCTCCTTAACAGAATTTTTTTTTTCTCCAAAGTTAAAGACAACCCACAAAATTTAAAGGTACAGTATTTGTTTGCTTAAAAACAGAGGGGTCACTGTGTCTGGAGCAGCCCCAGTGACGCCATGCACGACACCCAGAGCTTCTCACTTGATCCTCCCAACACCAAGCACTTAGAGAAAACACTCCCGTTTTACGGGGAAGGAAGTTGAGTCTCGGCAGGGTCACTGCAGCAGTGAGGGGTGGGAAGGTCGGGAGCCTTGACTTTTCCCTCCAATGCCCCTTCCTGCGATGCTGTGAAGCTTGTCTTTCAGAAGAGCCAAGCTGGAGGGTTCGCTTCCTGCAGCTTGCTAACTTGGACATTCCAGCTTCCCGATCTTTCCACTTCAGGGATCAGCCATTTCTCTGTGTGCTCCTTCCTTCTTCTGACACAGATTGAGACCTCCACTCTTGGGGCATATGGCCTCTCTTTGCTGTTACAGCCAAGAAACTTCGGGGCCATCCTGGCAATGAGCCCCTCAGGACTGAGCGCAGCTGGTCCTTGGGCAGCAGAGCCCACAGCCTGCCACCAGACCCAGGCTCGAAACTTCTCCAGCTTGGAGGGATTGGCCCAGATTGCTTGCCACTGGAAGGACTTTTGGGACAGGGTCACCACCATGGCAGTAGAGACCCAACCGCGTTCACTTCTCTCCTACATGATGTCATCTCTCCAGCCTCTGTCCCTCAATGTTCTTTCTTCTTCCTACCTTCAGTTCTTAGAAACCCAGAGCCCTTCAAGGTCTGGCCCAAAGATCACCTCCTGTAAGAGGCTGCCTCAGGCTGCCTCCTGACCACCCTTCCCACTCCCTCAAGCTGTCAGTGCATCTCCAGCCCCCCAAACCGTTTATGCATCTCCAGCCCCCCCAAACTGTCAGGGCACCTCCAGTCCCCCAAACCATCAGTGTGTCTGCAGCCCCCCCAAACTGTCAGGGCATCTCCAGCCCCCCCAAACTGTCAGGGTCTTTTGGTCCCAGACTCTTTGGTAGAGCCTTCCTCAAGTGGGGGGGGCTGTGAGTGAGCTTCAAAGGAGATAGCTGGAAGTGCTTTGCGGACATGAGAGCTGTCTGCCAAAGTAAGCAATCATCCTACTGAGGAATACAGCAGGTCAGGGATGGGTGGTGGGGGGCAAGGGGGAGGTCTGCACTCTAAAATGTCATGGACCCAAGTAACCCCACAGTGATGACTGCAAGAGTGGAGGGGGAGGATTCCCCAGAGGGGTCCAAGAGAAGCCTCCTGGAGAAAAGCAGGGCTTCTGAGAGCAGAGCTGATAAGAGGGGGCCCAGGCCTGGCAGCCCATGCCAATGCTCAGGCTGTGGCCACGTGGCGATGTCCTCACTCTTTACCAGCGCTGGGACTCTGGAACCCCACGGTCTGCTTGGTGTTACCCATGGTCTGCGGTCTGCCAGCCTTCACTTCCCAAATCCAACAGATACAACCATTCACCCACATTGAAAGGGCCTATTTCAAATCCAGTGCTTGTCTTCCGGCCTTCCCCCACCCCAAGGTGCAAAACAGGATCTTTTGAGTTGGCTCAGAGTGATGGATCTGGAGCTGACGGGGCCCTGGGGATGACTGAGTCCAGGGTGTAGGACTATGGATGCAGGGAGGGTCCGAGGTACCACAGGCTCAGTCTGGAACCCAGGCCCTGCCTCCTCCACCATCCCTGTACCATGGGTCAGGAGGCTAACAGCTGAATCCCAGGTCAGACACTTGCCAGCCGTGAGACTCAGTTTTCTCATCTGTGCAGTGGGGATGGCACTGGCCCTGCTGTTGTTAGGGAAGTATCTTATAAGCTTTTAGAAGAACGAATTAATGATAGTAGCTGGCATTAGAATAATGCTGTATCTCATTTCAAGAAGCAACAGGGCGGCAGTGCTTAGGGCAGTGCCTGGTGCTAACGGCTGCTTAATACGTGTTTGTTGACTGACTGCCTGAGAGTGGACAGAGTTCTGAGTGTGAAGTCCAAGGACCTGTGTGGAATCCTAGTTCTGCCCCTAAGGAGCAGTGTGACCCTGAACAAGTCACTTCTCCTTTCTGGGACTCAGTTTCCCAATCTAGAAAATGAAGGCAGCGAGTGAGAGGGTGTTGAAGGTTCCTTCCCACTCCAGACCTAGAGTTCCATGGTCCTCCCCACAGCCCCGGCAGGTGGGTGCCCTCCCCCAGCCCCAGCGATGGCAAACCCTATAGGACCAGGCAGGGTTTGAACACAGGTCTCTGCACTCCACACCCATTATTCTTTCTACTACAATGCCATAATCTATTATATGCCACTTAATAATTTTTGTGCACTTATTCTTATTTTTTTATCGAAACTTAAACTTTATCAGTGAGAATTTCCTCCTCCTGATGGGGAACCAAAGCAGACAGACATGTTCTACATGGCTTACAGAATTCAGGAGCTGCCTACAGCTCTCAGAGGTGAAGTGACTTGTCCAGGGTCACACATTATGGGTCAAGGGCAGGACCTGAGCCCAGGTCTTCCTAACTTTGAGGCCGGTTCTCCATTCATTCCAAGTAATAAGTCAAGTTCACTAGAATTGATGAAGCATGTACTACAGCCAGACAAGGTGCCAAGCACTGGGGAACAGAAGCCCAAAGCAAGGCAGCCCCTGCCCTCAAGCAGCCCACATTCTTTTTTTTTTTTTTGCTTTTTGGAGGGCATTTGGGGTTAAGTGACTTGCCCAAAGTCACACGGCTAGTAAGTGTGTCAAGTGTCTGAGGCCAGATTTGAACTCAGGTCCTCCTGACTCCAGGGCTGGTGCTCTATTCACTGCTCCCACCTAGCCTCCCCTAGCAGCTCACATTCTAAAGGAGAAAGGCAATGCAGAAAAGGAAGGGGACAGTAGGAATGGAGAAAGAGGCCCCAAGAATCCAGCAGAGGCCGGGGATGAAGACAAAGCCCCAGTGATGTCATTCTTCATAAAGGCTAACATGAATGTGTCGAGCCAAGGTCTGTAGACACATGACCTCCTTTAGCCCTGATGGCCTCCCTGTGTGTGTGGAGTGAACTCTCAGCACCAGTGGGCCAGTGAGCACCCAGTGACTGTGGGTCAGGGGGCTCCAAGCAGGCCAGCGGACACCAAGTACACCAGGACTGGCACGGTTGGATCCAAAGCTTCTGTTTCACCCAGACCCTGACAGGGTGCCCCGTAATAAGAGATGTATGGACTTTTCCATCAAGTGAAAGTAAAATTTATGTTTATTTGCCCCCCAAGTCTCGAAAGGCAGGCAAACAGAGGCTTCCCAGAGATTTTCAAATCAGGTGCAAAGGAGTCAATGGTTTCATTATCCTCCCATCTTTACAGCTTCCCATCTGCCTTTGTAAACTCTGCTTAAAATCCTTCCTGGGCCTCTGGTCACCCTCCAATGCCCACCCCCCCAATGCCCGCCTCCCAATGCCTACACTCCAATGCCTGAAGTAAGAGATAAACACCAAGCAGCAGGAGGTTTCAGGAGGCAAAGCCAGATGCCCAGAGAGCCCTCCTAGGTCACTCTGTGCATAGCCTTCAGCCAGCAAGAGGAGAGTGGGCTCTCTTCCAAACAGCTGCAGTCAGAGGGAGGGGCTCCTCATCTCAAGGCTGACAGGACTCCTTTTGGGGGGATTCAATGGAAGGCAGCTGGGGGAAAGCCCCCTGAGGAGGGGTCAAAGGGCAGCCAGCAGCCAGACAGAGGAGAGGGCCAAGGAGGAAAACTGTCACCAAAAAAACATGAACAAACCTGAAGGCTGGGGAAGAGGAGGTCAAGCTGAGCTTTCTGAGGACTTGTCAGAAAGTAAAAGCAAGAGAGTTTTCTCACTGGCCTCCCAAACCATCAACCACTCAGCTGCCAGAATGATTCCTTCCTCACTCCTCTGGCTCCCTGTTACTTCCAAGATCAAGAAAAAGACGTTTGTCATTTAAAGCCCTTAACTACTTGGCCATTGCTACTTCAAAGCCTTCTATAGTCCTCCTGCCTCCATAGATTACAGCCCAGACACACGGGGTTCTCAGACGAGCCCCCCCTCCCCTGCCTCCGCCCCCTCCATGGGCACATTCCTGGTCCCCCCAAATGCAAAGCCCTTCCCTGGCCCAGCTGACTGTCCTTCTACTATGGATTTATCTTGTTTCAGTTTCTTAGTCAGTTTCCTGGATTTGTGCTCCCTCAGAAGGTGAGCTCCCTGAGGGCAGGGAATGGTCCTTTTTCTTTCTTTGTCTTCCTGAGCCTAGCCCACTGCTAGGCACATGGCCAGGACTTGGAAGAGGCTTATCACTGGCTGGCTGAGTAAGGTGGAAAGAGGATTTATGATAGAGTAAGCCCCAAAGGGTTTGTGGCTGGACCTAGGCTGGAATCTCAGGTGTCCTCTGGAAAGCAGGATGGCTCGGGCAGGCACGGCGTCAGGATTCGCGCCCCATATCTCAGGAGGAAACACATTTAATAAATAGTGTGGAACTAAAATAACTTCTACCCTGGATGACTTTGGGTAAAGTGCTGACCATCCCTGGGCCTCTAGGTGTGTGATGGACCATGCTTAGCTCTTGGTGGGGGACTCACGTGACTCCTGCCATCTTAAGTAACGTCCTTTCTGGGCCTCAGTTTCCTTCACTTGTAAAATGGGGAGTTGGGGCTCCTCTCCCCCTTAAACCCTGAGATTCTATGTCTATAGCAGGTAATGACGGTCTTCATAAATGAAGAATTGAAAGATAATAAAAGCTGGCTCAGAAAGGGACGTACAATAAAGGGAGTGCAGCTTTACAAGCAAACGATTCCCTTCTAGGGGACCAGGCAGAAGCCCAGGCATAGACCGAGGCCATCAGGGAACAGCCTCCAAGCGCGATTGGTTCTGCTTTCTGCAAGAGAGAACTGGAAGCGATGTTTGAATCATTAACACACAGGTGGAAAACAAGCATTACCCAATTAATACTTCCTGCCGGCTGCTCATCAGAGCCTGTGGGAAATTACAGCTCTCCGTAATAATTGCATGGCCAATCCCCAGGGGTGACATGTGGGCTGTGACATCTCCATGTGCTCTGGGGCTGGTTACTGAAGAAATAATTACGCACTTCAAAGATCTGTAACTTCATGTACCCCGACAGTCTTGGAAAGCAAAAGTCCCGTTTCCACATATGGCTATCTAAGGGCAAGACCTGACAACCCTCAAGGAACCCAAGAACTAATTCTGAGAGAACTTTCTCATCAAATTATGAGGATAATATATTATACTATTGACTGCAATGGGCTTGTGACCTCATCAACGTGGGCGCTCTGACAACAGCGTGGGACCCACTCATGCTTGTTCTCGTTATGTGACCCTCGTCCATGCCATTCTGCAACCCTCTGCGGAGGGGTCATCCCATATGCTGAGCACACAGTATCATAGGTTCATCTGAACCAAGATGAAGACATTGTAGTGATCACTCGACAGTCGCACAGGTAGTAAGCATTCAAGGTGGGATTTGAACCCAGGACCTCGGACTCTTTCATCAGCAGTCTTCCCACTGTACCAGACTGCCTCATGCTCTGTGGACATTGCAGGGATATTGCAGGAGCCTGGGGCTGTCCATCTGTCATCTTCATTCTTGCTACGTGACTGGCCCATTTCTTCCCCCAGCCATACATTTGTCTGATGACCTCCTTTATGACATTTCTCCAGCCCAGTACCAAGTTTACAATGTGCCATGGCCAGCCTGGGTCCACCTCCTAATTGCCCTATGACAGATCCTCAATATCAGCTCTTCAGAAACTGTGGCAAACCAAGACTTGCTATCAGACACGCCTAGAAGACTATTGGTCATGTTCAAATAAAAAGGGGTCTTTATTTCAGGGAGAAGCTTGGAGTAATTCCAAGAAATACAAAGAATTTCCCAGAGGCCACCTAGTTCACTTTCCTACTGCTACTGAACTGTGGACCCAACTGACTGTCCATTGAAGACAGATGGAATGATGGGTGGACAGACTCCGTGGACTCTACCAACACGCACACTGTCATGTTAGTAACGTTAGTCGCCCGGCTTGCCTCAAAGTTCTGCCTTGTCACTCCTTCTACCAACATGTGAACTGAACCAACCATTCTGGAGAGTAATTTAGAACCATATTCCCAAAGTTGCTATGCTGTGCTTACACTTGAACCCAGTGGTGACTTCACTAAGACAGAAATACCTCCAAGAGACTTAAGAGAGAAGGTGAGGACCAGGTGTATGTACAGATTTATAGAAGCTCTTTTTGTATACAAGGAACTGTGCAGAAAGCAGCTCTCTGTGAAGGGTTAAACGGCGAAATACACGGTGGTATGTGAATGGAAAGCAAAAGGGATGGATTTGGAGAAACCTCAGAAGACACCTGTGAACAGATGCAAAGGAAAGGGGGCAGAATCAGGAGACCAGGTTCTCCACTGACCACACCCCTGTAAAGACCAACAGCTCTGAAGGACCAATCCCGATTTCAGGACTGATTGAGAAGCATCCTCCCCACTGTCCAATAGAGGGACAATGAACTCAGGATGCAGAAGGAGATCTGGACTTGTGGACAGACCTTAAGGCTATGGACTCAGGAAGCCTCAGTCATGAATCCCATCTCACATCCTCACCAGCCCAACTCACCCTCTCTTTACCTCCTCTGTTCCCCCATCTGTAAAATGGGTCTGATAATAGCACCTACTTTACAGGGTAAGCGTGTGAGTAGAGAGAAGGGGCAACTGCAAGACACATTGTGGAGGATATGTTAGCAGGATCTGTTAACTAATTGGAGATCCATGAATCAGTCAACCAAGAAGCATTTATTAAGCACCTCCTGTGTGCTCGGCACTGTGTTGGGAGCTGGAGATACAGAACAAATAGTGAAAATGAGCCATTCCCTGCTCCTGAAGACTTTACATTCCAACGGAGGAAACAGGGGTGTGCCATATATATGTATCTAACACAAACGTGAAGAAACAGCAATATATACAAAGTAGTTCCATAGAAGACCCTTGGGAGGGAGGGCACCTGCTGAGGCAGGAGGGAGCATCTGAAAGGAAGCAAAGGGCCTCGGGGGCAGAGGCAAGGAGAGACGGTGCTCCAGGTAGGGGGGCAGGCACTACAAAGGCACAGAGGCTGGAGATGGTGAGTACTCTGTGAAGGTCGGAGAGAAGGCCTGCTTGGCCAGAGCACCGAATTCGGGAGGGGGGAGCAGGAAAGGGAGGTGAGGGCCAGGTTTTATAAAGGGCTTTAAAAGCAAAATGGAGGTGTATGTGACACTAAAGGTGACAGGGAGTCACTGGAACTAAGACAGAGGGGATGAGGGACAGGAAAGAGTCAACAAAACCATCCTCCTCGGCTCAGTTTCCTCCTGTATAAAACAGCAGAGTCTAGAAATGATCCTTCCAGGGCCTCTTCGACCCTCAAAAGTCCCTAATTCTAAGTAGGACAAAAAGACGGAGACATGAGCTGTGTGACCCTGGGCAAGTCACTAAACTTCTCTCTGCTTCAGTTTCCTACAGGGTAGTTGTAGAGGTTAAATGTGCTAGCATACACACAGCATTTTACAAACTTTAAAGCGCGATGGAAATGCTAAGTATTATTAAAAAGGCCCCGCTGATAGAAGGGAAAAAGTCAGCTTCCTGCCCACACCTGTGGTGCTCTGACAAAGACATCAAGGTGCCAAGACACCGTCCCACTTACTTGCCCATATTTTTCTCATTTCTGTCTCCACTGAAATCGGCAGGTGAACTCCTGGAGGAAACGGCACAATGAATGATGTAACAGAATCACTGTCTTTCTGCCTTCACTCCAGAGAGGCTCCCATCTCCCATCGGGGCATGGAACCATGGGAAGATCACTGCCTTTGGAGTCAGGAGAGACCTGAGTTTGAATCTAGCCTAGGACACTTAAGAGTGTGTGATCCTGGAAAGTCTTCTTTCTGAGATACAGTCGCCAAAGCTGGAAAGTGGAATAATAATCCACTGTATTGATATCATATTACATTGCCTTTTCAATGAATGGAGGAGGAGCTGGAAGGAGAGAATTGGGAACTCAGATTTTTAAAAAATGGATGTTAAAAATAAATAAATGATTTAAAAAAACCCCACAATCCATTGTAGCTCCCAGAGTCTGTTGGGAGACTGGAAGGAGAGAAAAACGCAAAAAACATTGTGAACCTTAAAACACTAAACAAACATCAGTTCCCACAATCCATCACCTGGGCCCTGATTTGTGCACAGGAGACATTTAACACATTTGTTAAATTGACCTGAATTAACTGCAAAGACAAGACTGGAGGTTTAGATAGGAATCTTTACGTGACTACAAGAGAGGACATTTAGATAAAGTCTATTTTAGGTTTCTTTTCAACTAAGATAAAAGAAAAAAGGATCAACCTTGGATTCAGGTAGACCTGAGTTCAAGTCCCACTTTTGATGCATGCTAGGTGGGAGATCTTTGCCAAGTCATCTAACTTCTCAGGAATTAAGAAAAACTATGGACTGGTTACAGAAGAGCTGTGATCAGCACTGGGGGAAGGAGTTACCACACTGGGAATACATCATCTTGATTAAATTCTACATGTAAACAAAATATCGGAAGAAAGAAAAAGAGGAAATAAAATGGGAGTCCTTAAAGAGATGCAGTATGACACCCTGAAATTTCAGTGGTTGTGTAAACAGCTTACCACAAACCCCAACAGAAGCAGCCTTGGTTGGGGCCATCCACTCTGTTCATGACCCACTGTAATGGGAATGTAAATTTTAAAGATCTTCCCTGCCCCTAGGCTAAAGTGCACCTGGAGCCTGGGGTGGGAGGCTTGTTTTTCAGTAGATACTTCTTGATTGGCCAGTGAGTCAATAAGGTTGTTACATTCTCTGAGCCAGGAGAAGGCTATATAAGCCCTGATGTGTAGCTTTGTTTCGGGGCTTACTTTGAGAAGTGTTCTGTGATTTGATCAGAGGAGACTCTGGGAAGCCATTGTCCAGAGTCCCCTGGCTTTGAAACCCAGATGTTGTTTGGTATGGATATAACCTTGGACAGTTTGGAAATTGTCTACTTGATCTGTTTCTGTCTGTATATTCTGAAGTTCGGGGTGCTGACCTCTTTCCCCTGAACTAAGTAAACGATACATATTTGACTGATTAAAGTAAGCTTGTTAACCCATTTTGAGTTGCTTTCCTTTAACAAAGCAGATCTAAGAACCTGTGTTGGCAGACACCCTGGGGATGCTGGGGTGCTTGCTGCTACATCCACCTGGGTCTAGCCTCATTTTGAAATCTCCCCTGGCTGTCAATCATTCTGTAAGAGCCTTTGTGATCAAGTCTCTTTCCCAGGCACAGCTACTCCCCATCACTGGCCACAGTTTGGTTTGTTTCCTCTTCTTTGAGACAGAAGGATGCTGGTAGTTCTTGCCCAACCTGGTCTTACGCAATCAGAGCTGCTGGCGCACCCTCCTGACAGCTCTGCAAACTCCCCAGCATGCAGCTGGCCTCTCCCAAAGCACTGGGCAGTCCTGTGTGCTCCCCTGGGAAGAAGCCCCTTGGTGACCCCTCCATCATACAGCTCCAGTCAACAAGCTCCTCGTTTGGTGAATGTGCTTCCAAAGCAAAATGAAAAACGTCCTGCCCTGGGGCAGCCAGGTAGCACAGCAAGTAAGAGCTCCAGTGTCAGAACGACTTGGAAATCGAATCCCGGTTAGTACCCACCCAGAAACACCTGGCAGTGTAACCTTGAGCAAGTTACTTAACCCCGATTGCTAGAAAGGAAGAAAGGAAGAAAGAAAGAAAGAAAGAAAGAAAGAAAGAAAGACGTCCTGCCCTCAAGGCCTTACTGGGGAGAAACGCCATGTCAAGCGTCACTGGAAAAGAGTCTTTACAATATGGAGCCTCCAACCAGACTCGGGAGCTGATGATCTCCCACGTCACTGGAGGCCCAGGGTCGTCTTTGGTTTTGCCTCATTTGGGGGCTGTTCCTGGTGGTGACCAGGTGGCTGCCTGGTGGGGTGAGAACTTGCAGAGCTTAGGAATTCTGATCTGGTGATCCCCAAAGCATCTCCCACCTGATCCTTGTAGAATCCCCTCAGATCACCCCTTCCGCAAATGGCCTTGTATGTGACCAGTCCCTGTGCACTGTGTGTGTCTGTGCCCTCCCCCTCCACTCAGTGTAATGTAAGCTTCTGGAGGTCAAGCATCATCCTTCCTTATCTCCATAATCCTAGAGCCTAGCACAGCACTGAGCACAGAGTGGGAGGTAATAAATGTTTGCTGAACTGAACTGAGAAACACCATTGACAAAAAGGCTATGATTGGACCTCATTCATTCGGGGAGGACTAAGCATGCTTTGGACAGAGACTGGGCCCAAGTCCCTCTTAAAGACAGAAGAGCAGCATGGAAGTCTGCTGGAAGGAAACGATGAGCCAAGAGCCATGGGCACGCCTGGCATCCCCCTCATCTTTTTCCCCATCGCTAGACTGTCCCAGAATCCATTTGGGCCAGCCAGGTGGTGGGAAGACCAGCCACTCTCACTTTTCCCTATCCACTCTCAGGCCACGGAGAACCCTTTGAGGCTGCTTCATTGTTCACATGGCTTGGATGAGAGGGAGGCCCATGGTGACCCTGCCTTTGTGCCCTGACATCTGAACTACTGACCCCTGAGGTTCCTTGAGCCTTGCTGTCTGACTCTCCCCATTAGAGTGTAAGCTTCTTGAGAGCAGGAATGGCCTCTCCTTTTCTTGGGGCCCCCTTTCACCTCCTTGGAGCCTCAGTACAGAGCTTGGCACACAGTGGGCACTTAATAAGCCTGGTAAGGAGGCATCCAACCTTTGCCTGAAGACCTCCATGGAAGGGAAGCCTCCCCAGTCATCTCCAGGCCCCTTCTGGGGCAGCTCTGGCTGTCAGGGAGTTCCTTCTGATCAAGAACTTCAATCTGCCTTTTCAGTCCAAATTCTAGCTCAGTCACTGAGCCTTCACTTCAGCAGGTCAGCCAAAAAACATTCATTGAGCACCTACTGTGTGCTGGGGATATAAAAAGAGGCAAAGCCAGTTCCTGCCCTCCAGGAGCTCACAGCCATCTTCTGGGGTCTCATTTTCCCATCTAGTCCCCACCCCCTGGAGGGGGTGAAGGCTGGAGCTGGGGAAAGGGCAAAGCAAACAGGAGAGGCTCCCAGGAGGCTGCCCCTGCCTGCCCTCACGCCCCTGGCTCCAGCCTGCCTGGCCCTCCCAAGGGTGCCACCGAGTGGAACTTCAAAAGCCCTGCGTCTGGCCGGGGTTTCAGAAGTTGGGCCAATTACTTCACTGTTTACGATGAAGTCAAGCACAGGTGTGCCGCTCTGTGTAAATGAGCGCCTGGGAGAGAGCCATGCAGACCCAGTGAAGGCCCAAGGTGCTCGAGGCTCCCTCTGAGCAGGGAGACCCAGTGGGAAAGGCTCAGGTCCCTTTGGCCCCGTAGAAAGAAAGGAGAAGAATGCCTCCATACGGGGGAGCTTCCGAAGCAGGCTGGGCTGGCAGATAGCTGTCGAGAAGCTCCACGGAGCAGAGAAGGAGGACACAGAGAAGCAGTGATTAATGTTCACTCGGATTTCCCACATCGAGCGGGGCCTTATCAGTTCAGATAAGTCTTGGGTGGGAGACGCTGGCAGTGGGTTCTGTTAGACAATGAATGGCCGGCTTTGCCTTGCCTTGCATACAAAGGCCCCTCAGAAGGGGCTGTGCAGCCCAGACTCCCCCAGGGCCCTTCCTCCATCCTTAACAGGGGACCAGGCCTCTGCTCAATGGTCTGGGGGAAGGAAGCAGCACACTGGGGCAGTGGGGGCAGGATGCCACCACACCAGGAGGAACCAGGAGGAGGAACCCAAAGAAACAGGGCCAGGCGTGAGGGATCCACACAGAACACAGAGAAAGCAGATGCAGGGGAGCAAGACACCCCATGGAGACAGACAGAAGATGAGCAGAACCGTCCTCTTGATTCAGGGGACTGATGGAGAAGCAGGTCTCCCTCCCCCTCTGAGAAAGGTGGTGAACCAGGGGGCAGAATGGTATAAATGCAGCCAGGCAAGGTAGGATGACAGAATGAGTTGAACACTACTGAATAACCGATCTCAGAATTGGATGAGAACCTGCTATTTAGTCCAACCCACACATGGACAGGAATTCCCTTAAGCACAGCCAGACAGGTGGCCATCCAGCCTCTCCCTGAAGCCGCCCTTGCAGTGAAGATAAAGCATTCCATCTGCAGAGAGATCCCGTCCCAGGGAGTTTCCAGGCACATGGATGCCCTCGCCAGCCCCTTCCCCCTTTGCTGCTTCCCCTCACTGGAGGGCAGGTTCTAGTGGGGCAGTGAGAAGTCCTGATCTCAGGATGAAAAGCATCACCATCCAGTAACGAAATAAAGCTGATCCGGGCTCAGCTGGGGTCGGTCCCTCCTGATCCTCTGCTCGGGTCGACTTGGGTTCCCAGGTTCCCCATCGTTCACCAATAAATGTGCACCATCTGTGCTTGATAGACACAAGCAGTGAGTGGATGAGCGAGGGCTTGCCATGTCTACACTGCACACTGACAAAGTCTCCAGGAGGACTTTAGAGCAGTGCCCCCCCCAGGGCCCCATCTCTGCATCTTCCACCCCCCTTGCATTCCCTAAGGTATTCACACTTGAGGGGCAGAGTAGCAGGATGGAGACAGAACTGAGCTCCCAAGGCAGGAAGCCCTGAGTTTGAGTTTTGCTTGACATGTTCTGGCTGTGTGTCTCAGCAGCCAATCTGCATAGGTAGAGCGGGTCGCTCATCCCTAGACTAATGAAGTCATAAGTCAGGTCTATTAACAACAACAATGATAATTGGTAATAATAGTAAACATTTCAGAACTACAACACCTTTCTATAACATCATCTCAATGAGGTCTACGCTGACCCTAAGGGGTGGGTGCAGGATGTGTGACTGTGCCCATTTTACAGATGAGGCTTCTTCCAGCAGCCTGACCTCCCCACTCTGGCCCCAGAGGCCACTATTAAAGTCATTCTTTAGACTGAGGGAATTGTTTCCAAAAGGACTGATTACTCTGAAGAATGTGGGAGCCAGGGTAGGAAGGAGAACTCATTAGCTATTTAAGACCATGAACATATTATCACTGTGGCTTAGATAGGCAGAGTGGCTTACTGGATCACTCGGTAAGGAGCAGAGGACTTCATTAAACAAGAGTCAGGCAGTCAGATCTCTTTCTACCGCCCCCTCCTGCCCGTCGCACTGCATCAGTCCACAGGGTACCATCCTCCATGAGGCACTCTCTGGGGAGATGAGTCCTGCCTCCCAGTGACTCACCCAGTCATGGCCAAGCCGGGTCAGCCTTTGAACTGTTCCTGTCTCTGACTTCTGCTCCCCTCTCCTGGCCATCCCTCACCTTCTTTTGTCATCACTGATCTGTAAACTCACATTGAGTCTCACTCGGCCGGGGAGACAGCTTCTGCAGAAGTCAGGCCAGTTTGGGGAGCACTCCCTGATTTGTTTCCATGGAGGCAGGAACCTCCCCCTCAGATATTTAACCTGCCCTCCCATAATGAGCATCAGCAAACAATACCCAGGCAGTGGGTGGTGCCAAAAAAATCTCCTTTCTATCTGCATTGCCCAAGATCAGGAAAGCCACAGATTGGGACAGAGAGGACCATGGCAGCTCAGTGGTCAGTGAATCAAAAAGTGTCAGTCAACAAGAATTTATTAAACATGCGGACTCAGAGTTTAATGGGGGAGGAAATTTGTGAACAATTCTGTACAAACAAGACAAAGACAGGATGAAGTAAAGCTAACCCCCAGAGGGAAGGCACTGGCATTAGAGGAGGGGACTTCAGCTGGGGAAGCCAGGAGATGGAGATGAGGAGGGGGAGGGCTCCCTGATTGGGATACAGCAGGCAAAAGGCCCAGGGTTACTGGATCACACAGCACACTGATGAGGGGCAAGCCCCAAGGAGACTGGAGAGGTAGGAAGGGCCCTGGCTACCCATGGCCTTAAAAGTAAAACTGAGGGTTCTTTATTTGGTCCTGGAGGCAAGAGGGAGCCTCTGGAGGCTAGTGAATAAGGGGTGACATGGTCAGCAATGTAAGACCATCAGCTTGGCAGCTGAGCAGAGCCCAGACAGAAGTGGGGAGAGAACAAGGCATGCAGACCTCCCCCCCGCAGCTCCTGCCACAGACGAGGAAGGGGTGTTGGGGGCCTACACCATAAGAGAAAAGGGGGTATCTACAAGAGATGCTATAAAGGTAAAACTGACAGGCCTTGGCAATTGATTGGATATCGGGGGTGGGAAGGAG
Source organism: Petaurus breviceps papuanus (assembly GCF_028583685.1). NCBI lineage: Eukaryota > Metazoa > Chordata > Mammalia > Diprotodontia > Petauridae > Petaurus > Petaurus breviceps. Next base: position 8,131,965 of record NW_027186352.1, read on the forward strand.
CAGTGGAAGATAACACCTGGGGACACACTTGGGGGACCAGAGGGCTGATGGTCCCCGTGACCGGAGCAGAGAAGTTTGGAGGGAGTTCTCAGGTCTGGGGCAGGCTAAATGTCAGGTGCATGCAGGGCACCCAGTCTGGGCTAGCTGGCAGGAGGCTGGAAGCTAGAAGAGTTAGGCTTGGCCAAACAGAGCTGAGATTCAGCAGCCAGGAGATGACCACTGAATCCCCAGCAGCCGAGGAGATCCCCGAGTGAAGCAGCAGAGAGGCAGAAAAGAAGGGGGTCTAGGAGGGGGGCCTGGGGCACACCTGGGCTTAGCAGGGGAGACAGGCATGAGGACCTCCGAGCTGGGCTCAGCAAGTCCTCCCTCCCTTCACCCCCAGCCTCTAGTGGAAGCTCCTGAGGCCCACGGGACAGAAGTGAGTGTCCAAGGTCAGTAGCTAGAAAGTAGCAATTAGGCCTCAGATTTAAAAATAGTCTCTGGCTTAAGGGAGCTGAGGGGCTGTATCCCAAAGTGGATGGGACTGAACCTCCCTGGGCCTCAGTTTCCTCATCTATAAAATGAAGGCATTGGACCAGAAGGGGCTGGAGCCATTCCTTCAGGTACTGGCCCCCTCTCCAGCCTCCTACAAGGCTGCGCCAGTTGTCTGGTCTGTGCTGGATGGCACTCTTGAACCAGGCTTGAATCTAGTGCTTCTGATCTGTGGCCCTGGATCCTGTATGTCAGTGGTGTCAAATTCATAGAGAAACGAGGCCACTCGCCCCTACAGACGGATCTCTGCAGGCTACATATCACCTTAGTTTAAAATGTAATGTCAGCTATGCTTTATTGCATTATTAGTTATTGTGTTATTTTCCAATTACATTTTAATCTGGTAGGTGCAAAACTGGGAGTTTCATGTTTGACGTTTTGCCAAATCTCCTGAACTCCCCACTTCTCTCCTCTCTGGTGGGGTCCCTTAGCCCCTCAGCCTGAACCATGGCAGGATCTGCAGGGTGGGGTGTGGGGGAGCCCACCTCCAGTCTCTCCCCACTCCCATTCACCCTCCATCAGTCACCAAAGTGATTTCCCTAAAGTTCAGGTCTGATCATGTCACCCCCTCCTCAGTAGACTCCAGTGGCTCCCTACTGCCACCAGGAATCAAATACATAATGCTCCATTTGGTACCCAAAGCCCCCGCCTCCCTTTCCAGTCTTTTTATACCCCACCCCATGTATCTTCGATTCAGTGATACTGGCCCTCTGGCATTCCAGCTACAAACTTTGGCATTTCCCCAGCTGCCCCCATGCCTGGAACTCGCTCCCTCCTCATCTCTGCCGTCCCTGGTTTCCTTCAGGTCCCAGCTAGAACCCATCATCTGCAAATTGTCCTTCCAGTCATCCTGACATCACTGCCTTCAGAAATCCTCTCCAAGTTAATCTGTCTGTACTGTGTCCTTACATGGTGGATTTCAGGGTGTCTCTCCCATTGGACCCTGGGATCCTTGTGAGCCTTTCTCTGTATCCTCAGTGATTACTGGTGAATAGTAGGTGCTTAATAAATGCTTGTTATCATTGACTCTCCTTCGAGATCCTTTGATCCAGTTCAGAGGTCAGACTGAAGGTCAAAGCTGGTCAGCAAGCTGAGAACAGTTCTGACATTCTTCAATACAAAAAAACTTCATTTTAAAACATAGAAATCATTCTTAGGTCTCAGGTGTTCAAAAGAGGCCAGGACTTGTGTGCCAACAGCCATTTGCTGATCGAGGCCAAGCTATCCCTAAACCAGAATCTCTTGACAGACATCATTGCCGAGTGGTGGCCAGTCAGCCTAGGCTTTCCCCCCTCCTCCTCTCAGAGGCTGCTCCCTCTATCTCTGCAGAGCCCTGGTCATCAGCCTTCTGACCCTTCCACTGAGAATCTGGGTGGTTCCACGACTTGCAGCCTTCATACCCACTTCTGCTCAGGGTAAAATTAATCTCCCTCCCTGCAGATGGCCCTTTGGTTATTGAGAGGCCTTCTACCTCTAGTTGGGTATTTCCCATTAAACCAGAGCTCCTGATGGGACCCAGCTAAAGCCTCTGACTTGGGCACCAGGAAGAAAAGGACAAACCTCTCTTAAATATACTTCTGTATGACTTAGAGAGAGACTAAGTCCCAGTGGCTTGTTATCAAGAGGCAAAGCTGAGTTCAGAATGAGAGACATGGAAACACCTGAGGGGCTTTTTAAGCTGTCTAGATTGGTGGAATCATGTGTGTATGTCCAAGGGGATCAAGTATGTACATATCTGGGCTTCCTCATGATTCCCCAGAGAACAGAGGGTGGTCTGTCAGGACTCTGAGTACCTGTTCAGAGGCCATTTCCTCTAGATAAAGAAAGCCCAGCGTACTCAGTCTGGCCCGCAGCACCAGATTCTGAACAAAGAGAAGGCCAAGGGTGGCTAAGTGGCGAAGTGGAAAGAATACCTGGAGTCAGGAAGACTCACTTTCCTGAGTTCAAATCTGGCCTCAGACCCTTGCTAGCTGAGTGACCTTGGCAAGCCACTTCACCCTGTTTGCCTCAGTTTCCTATAAAATAAGCTGGAGAAGGAAATGGAGAAGCACTGCAGCACCTCTCTGAGGGAAAGCCCAAAGGGGCCCATGGAGAGCTGGACAAGACTTCAGAAGGACCCACTGATCTAAACCCAACTGAGAGGCAACACAAGGTCCCCCCACCTTGCTCAGGGTGTCTCTCTCAGCAGCCCCCACATCACCCCCAGTTCCCAATATTCAAGTCCCTTCCAAAGATCTGTTATTAAAAACAGATGCTACCCAGGATGAGAAGGGAGCTCATTAGCACATTAGGGCCATGAACATATTAACATGGATAAACGGTCAGATAACTAGCTGTTACCTTGGAATGAAAGTCCAAGGTGCTAAAGAAATGGGACAGATGACAGAAGGACTGTGAGTGTGGGAGAGGAGGCAGGAGGAGGACAGACGAGGCTTGAGGGCCTGGGGCACTCCCTGGACAGAAAAAGTAGGCTAGTGAGCCCTTTCATGGATGTAACACATGGAGAAAGCGTCCTGCCTTGGTGCCTAAATCTGGCCTCTGAGGAAGCAAACCATGCCCAGGCATGTGATATACATACATGATCCCCTTGGATGTACATACATGATCCCCTTGGACATACACACATGACCCTCCTTGGATGTACATGCATGATCCATGTAACTTTGAGCAAGTCTGTGAACTTTTCCATGTTCTAAGACACAAGATGGAGGCATTGGCTTTCATAGGCTCATTGGCATTCCCTGCTCTAATGAAGTTATAGAGATAGAATAGAGAGGGAAGCTGGCCTTCTGAGTCAGAAAGACCTGGGTTCAAATGGCACCTCTGACTGCCCAGCCAGGCACCCTTGGGCAGGTCCCACTCCAAGGAAATGGCCAAGCCTCCAGCTCCCCCTCCTTCACTTTCCTGGAGGCTCTTGGTACACTCTCTTCCCATTAGAACAGAGGCTGCCTTCCTTTTCTCTGGATGCCCACGGCTTACTTAGCATAGGGCCTGGCATACACGAGGCATTTAATAAATGCTTACTGACCGGCTGACTTCTTGTACTCCGGGCACCCACTAGGTACACAGGTAAGGTTCGATGGGGCTGCGAGTTTGAGGACCCATCGGAAAGGGCAAAGCGTCTGAGGCAAAGGCTCTTTTTCACGGTCCTGGTCTGTACTCCTCAGATAATGATTTTAAAAGCATGAAGTAAAATACCAGAATGAGAAGGGGAATTCCAGGGCAGTGCCATACAAGCGGCGGGCTCCCAGGTGCCCCCACAGCCCCGATCCCCTCCCTCCCGAGAGCGTGGCCACTAACCCGGCCCCGTGGTCCCGCCTGGGTCCAGCAGGGCTGACAAAGCTTCTCAGATGGCATTTCATTGTACAGTGGGGAAAAACAAAGACGCGGCAAGTGGCTGAGTCAGCGTTCGGAAGGAAGTGTCAGCCAGAGCCGGGCTGACCGTGGGGCTTCGAACAGCGCCCGGGGGCTCAGTCCCGGCTCATTTCTGCCTCCGAGTAAAAGCGGCTCTAGGACACACTCGGAGGTGCCCTGGGCTGAATCAAGGAAGTCCAGTTCTGGGCGTGGCCTGGGCTCAGAGTGGGAGAACCGAGCCCGTGACGTTTGCATGTGGTTTTTCAACTTCTCGAGAATTATCTTTTTAAATAACAAGTTGATTAGTGTCTTAAAGGAATTTAGGTCACCTCTGACAGTTCCCAGGCTGATACCGACCCTCTTCTCCTCAGTATGTGGGTGACCCCTATGCCCCCCGCACCTCAATGGGGAGCGGTCCTGGGCCTGGAGAACACTCCGCACCCCCCCCCCCCCAGCCCCAGTCCGCCCCGAGATGGGGGCGGGGGGGAGGGTAGACACAGGCTGCGTGGGGTTTCCGAAGAGGCGACCGGATCCTAACTTTGGCTGAGGGATGCTAGTGTGTGGGTGTGGATGTTTGTGGGTGGGTGGGGGTGAGCGTGTGTGGGTGTGTATGTGTCTGTGGGTAGATGGGAGTGTCCCAGCTGTGCCCACGCCCCCTTTCTCCAGCTGGGGAGGGCTGCCAGGGCAGGTCTGGCGCTGCCCGCCCCCCACCGGGGACTGCGGGCTCCGCGCCCACTCCGCACTTTCTCCCCATGCTCGTAGATCACCCACGCGCGCAGGCAGGGCCCCCTCTACACACACTGCTGAAATGTACACACATAGATAAGCCCACACAAGTGCAAATGAACACACACACCATACACACGCATGATGCACACATATGTAAGCGTACGTTCACGCAAGCTGGCACCCCCTACACCAAAACACACGAGCCCACGCACCCTTGGGCACAGCCACACAATACACAGAAGCGCACCCCCACACCTCCTCCCATGGCTCCGGAGCAAGCGTACACACACACACACACACACACACACACACACACACACACACACACCCGGGAGCGCCCAAACACACGGACAGGCGCACAATGCTCAACTGCGTGGGCTCACGCAAACCCACTCGAGCAGAAGCCCCCACACACACAACCACAACACAAACGTCGGCCGCTGGGGGAGGGGGCGGTGGCAGCCGCTTCTTCTGGATGAACGAGCGCAGGAAGTTGGGCGCGGGCGCGGGTCGGGGTACAGGGGCCCCGGTGCTGGGGGCGGTGCCCGGGAGCGGGCTCCAAGGCCCGAGCATCAGCGAGATCGTCTGTCAGCTGGTCCGTCTGTAGGTCCCCCCCGACAGCCTGGCTGGTCCCCGCCCCCGCCTCGGGACCCATTCCCCCCTTCCCCGGCGCATCCCGGCCCCCTTCTCTTACCTCGGGGCCCTGCGTCCAGCCGGGCTGCTCCTCGGACAGCGGAGCGCGGCCGCTGCGCATCTCCCGCCGCCGCGCCGGTGCCGCCGGCTCCCCCCAGGCCGGCCGGCTCAGCCCCAGGCCGCCCGCGGCCTCAGGGAGGGCACCGGCGCAGCGAGGCGCATGCACACACCCCGGGGGCCGGCTACAGCTGGCCAGCTGTGCTCGCCTCCGGCCTCCTGCCTTCCCACTCTCCTTCTCTTCAGTGCCTGCTAGAGAGCGAGCGAGTCGGAGGACGCAGGAAATGTGGACTGGCTCCCCCCTCCCCCCCCCTCTTCCCTCCTCCCTCCTCCCCCTCCCCTCCTCTCCCACTCCCGGAGTGGCTCCGAGGTCCGCGGGCGGGGTGGCCGGCCGGCCCGAGGAGTGGGGGCGACGCCTGGCGCCCATGGAAGAGAAGCGCAGCGGCCAGA
>NW_027186352.1:8137818-8168484 GCF_028583685.1 Petaurus breviceps papuanus
GGCTCGGGCCCAGAGCCTCACCTGGCGCCGCCTTATCGTAGACTGCGCCAGGAGAGATGACCTCGTAGTCCAAGCCCTTTGTCCTATCCAGCAGGAGAGAAAGCAGGAGTCCTGACAGAGGAAGGGACAGAGCCGGGTTCCAAAGCCAGGGCTCTGGTGATGAGACCGGACATGAGAATCCCATCGGGTCTCCTTAGAAATCCTCTGGCCCCAACCCTCTCAGTCCAGAAACATTTTGGAACTTACATAAGGTCAGACAACAGGTAAAATAAATTTGATCGCAATTCCATGATCCCAAGTACCAAAACTGGGTTTTGGACCCGGGACTTTTTGGTCTCTCCACCCTCTTTTCTTCAAGTCAATATTTAGTAGACTGGGCTGAAATAAGGATGGATTCCTCTTAAGAGGGAAGTTTCCAGTTACCACCGGGAGGAGGGTGTGGGTTCAAAGTGTGTGTAGTGTGTGTGTGTGTGTGTGTGTGTGTGTGTGTGTGTGTGTGTGTGTGTTTAACAGCCCTTCTACATTCTTCAGCCTTTCCCATTTTTTCCCCACCACTATATTTACTCTCTTACTGGTTCAGAGGCAGCACCTAAGTGAGCCTTGAAGGATCCTAAAAGTTAGGGTGAAGAGAGGTGTCTCCACCTCTCCAGATGCCTTTACAAAGACTCTCCCAGCCTTGAACTTGGACACGTGTCTTGTGAGAAGGTCCCAAGCAGAGTCCAAAAGAAGAATGAATTCCTTATAGATCTGTAAGGCTGGACCTACAATGTTTGACCCACTTCAAAGGAATCACCTGGTTAAGTAAAAACACACCGGAGTGCATCAGAACCCAGAACGAACAGGGCCCCTTTATCTAATCAGTATCAGTCACTATATGAAAGACTTGGTTATGCAACCAGAGGGACAGATTCCAGGGTCTGCATTCCAGAAGATGAAGCAAAATTGGCATTCTAGAGTCTTCCTGAGGACCAAAGAGAGGACTGAGATGTGGTAGAGAAGGGTGACACAGCAGCCTTCTCAGCTCTACAGTCATCTTGCAGCAGAAGACCCAGGCTGGGAGAACCCTCCCCCCAAATGCTTTCCCCGACTTCCTCTCCCAGTATCCATCTATCTACAGATATCATACTATCATCTGTTGTCCATTGCCCAAACATTTTTAGTTAGACAGAATTTTAGTTCAATCGCCAAGACACCAGAAATTAACTAAAGATAGATATAAACATAAAGTTAGGAAGAAAACCAACCTCTGCCTAAATATTAGAGATTTTCCTAACTGGGAGTTTATCCATGTGGACCTTGGGGAACATTATATCTCCCCCACACACACCCTAAGGGTTTGAATGAGCTAATTATTGTAACAAGTTGTTACAAATCAATCAATCAATCATCAAGCATTTGCTACCTACCTATTACTATGCTTACGAAAAAGAAATTGTCCCTAACCTCAAACAGCTTCTAATCTAGGGATCATAGAGAAACAACACAAACACAAATAAGCAAGTAAACACACACGTGGTAAATGGGGGTGGGGTAGGGGAAGGTGACAAAAATCTCCAGTATTCCCAGACCTGGCTGACAGTGCTGATTGTCCAGTGCCAGACTTGGCTTCAGGATGCCTGAATTCAAATTCCACCCCAGTCATTTAGTGGTATGCCCATGGACAAGTCATGTTACCTCTCAGACATTCAGTTTCCTCATGTGTAAAATGAAGGAAATTGTACCATTTGTATCAATGACCTCACAGTGCTGGTGTATGGAAATGGCTTTGTAAAACCTTAACACAATAGAGAAATATGAAGAAAGATTACTATGGAGCTCAGTTAACACTTTAAGGCCAGACATGTAGCCATTCAGAAGACTTGTACAGCAATTCATACATGTATCCAAGTGGATGAAAAAATGCCTATTGTCCAGACTGACATGTGGTAGATAGCCATAGAGATCGTCCATCAGATCATAGATTCTGGACAGACACAGAGGATAGATAAGGATCTGGATCCAGAACTGAGTAAGTGGAAAAGAGAAGGCTGAACTGGCTTTGGGAAACTGCACAGTGATTTTAATGAAGGCAAGCCTCTTTTGCCTGTCAAAGCCCATCTCTTCAAACACTGTTATTCTCCAGGTCACACTATGGCTTGTTACCACGGAGCAGCAAGAATCCAGAAGGACCAGGCCTCTGGGTGACCTGAGAGACAATGGAGAGGTCTGTGTTAGATAAAAGCAGCTCTTTGCATCAAGGACTCACCATCAGGAGGGGACCTCAGTAAAGACATAGTAGTCATTAGAAAGTGGGTCAATTTTTACCACTAGTGGGAAGGATGTTACTATGCTATGCCTTAAGAACTAGCAAAAAAAAAAAAAAGGATGGATTCAGAGAAATCTGGGGAGATTTCAGTGAACTGATGCAGAACAGAACAATATAAGCCATGACCACATGAGGAAGCAAACCAGCTTTGAAAGGTGCAAGGACTCTTATCCGTTCTTACCCAGCCATGGCTCTGAAGGACCCTGATGAAGCCCCCTGTCCATTTCCTGATGGAAAGGCGGCTGACCAGACAGGGTCAGATATGCCGGGGTGTGGCTTTGCCTATTGGTGCCAAACAAAAGCAGGTTTGCTGGGGCGGCTAGGTGGCAAAGTAAGTAAAGTGCCAGCTCTGGAGTCGGGAGTACCCTAGTTCGGTTCCGGCCTGAGAGACTTAACACCCACACAAAAATACTAGCTGTGTAACCTTGGGCAAGTTACTTAACCCCAATTGCCTCCAAAAGGCAAAAAAAAAAAAAAAAAAAAAAAGCAGGCTTGCTTTAAAAAAAAAGCGGGGAAGAGGAGGAAGGCGAGGGATATTATGCTAAGGAGGAAAAAAAAAAGCAAAAAAAGAGGGCCATTAAAATGTTTTAAAAATACATAGAAGTTTGGAGGCAGACACGGCCAAATAAGACTGCTTTGAAAAACTTGTATTTATCACATATTTCAAATGAAATGATTTCTAAGGCATTTAGCATGGGACCTTTTATTTGTACATTTATTGTAGATATACATGTATATATAAACGTAAATATTTATAAAATAAATATTGTATATCTACATTTATTGTAGATATATAAAAAATACCCCTCCCTTCTCAAAAGAGAAACAGAACATAACAGATATTCTCCATTTTATTTGCAATACTTTGTTTTTCCTGTTCTTTGTATATGAAAATGTTTAGTGTTTGTCAGATTTGAAATAACAAAAATTAAAAATTATTTTAAAATAACACATTAAAAATCCAGGCAGCTGGGTGGCAGAGTGGATAGAGTGCCTGGTCAGATACCTACTAGCTGTGAGACCCTAGACAAGTCACTTCACCCTGTTTGCCTCAGTTTCCTCATCTGTCAGATGAGCTAGAGAAGGAAATAGCAAATCACTCCAGTATCTTTGCCACGAAAATCCTGAAAGGGGTAATGAAGAGTTAGACAGTTGAAATGACTGAACAATAGCTGCAAAAATTTCAAAACAGAGACAGAGCCCTGAGAGGGAGGGGTGATCAGCCTGAGGGCTGCACTAGTATCCATCCACAATATCCAAGAACACCCTGGGAAGGTGTCTGGGGTTGTGAGTGAACACATGGGCAAGAATTGTCCAGGATGAGGAGGAATGGCTGGGTGATGCTCTGGATGCCACATCTGAGGAAGTGTCGTGAGGAGGGAGCAGAGGGATAGGGAGGGATCTACACAGCCTGCCCAGCCATGACGCCTGCTTGCTGTCCTTCACTGCTGATTGGGCGGCTCCTCCTCCAAGACTTTGCTCGGGCTGTCCTCTATGGCTCCTCACCTCTGGCTCCCAGGATCCCCAGAGACCTTCAGATTCCAACAAAAAGTCCTTCCTGATGCCCCTGGCTATGAGTGCCTTCCCTGACCCTGCCCTTGAGCTCTCTGGGTGCTACTTTAGGTATCTGTTGTTTCCTTGACCAGATCATGAGCTCCCAGTGGACAGAGGAGTTCACTTCTGTCCATGTATCTGCAGCACCCAGCTCTCTGCCTAGCATACACTGGGCCCTTAATAAGAACTTGACTGATTCCTGTGGAAGCTGACTTTACATCTTGGAAGGGCCTGTCACATCTGCCTGGTCTGAAAGCACAGAACCAGGAGCATTTAGAGGAAGCTGGAAACAAGCCAACTGAGGCTTATTATAAGAAAAGACTTTCTCCCAGTGAAGTAGAATAGCTTCCTGGAGAGGGGGTGGGCTTGACCAGAAGCTGCATGGCCACTGGCCAGACGTGTAAGAGTGTGGTGCAGGTAGAGTCCATTGGTTGGTTGTTGTCTTCCTTTCTCAGAGAGGACCAGAATGGCATCACTATGCTGGGGTCAAGGTATGGTGGGTCAGGCTGTGGCTGATAAGACCAACAGGAGATCAGAAGGGCTGCTGCGGTCCTTTGAAGTCTGTGATTCCATCTGAGCCCATGCAGCTGCAATGGCCTCCTCTGGAAGAGGGTTGCTCTTTGACCAACTCCCCAGGTCAGCACACCTGTAATGGAATCAGAGCTTGTTAATGGTGTGTTTACTTAAAAATTCAGGCAGAATTGATACCTTTATGAGGTACTGAACACCTTTCTGAGGGAGTGAGGAAAGGACTCACAGACCAGATCAGCAAAAAGATTAGCCACGGGGACTTAAAATAACTAAGCCATGCATGAATTCCCATAGTCCCAGAGTGGAGAAAGTTCAAGCTTGGGAAACGTTTGTGGAAGAGAGTCCTGCAGGCAAAGAAGGAAGGAAGGAAGGTAGGGAAAAAGGAAGGAAGGAAGGAAGGGAAAAAGGAAGGAAGGAATGAAGGGAAAAAGGAAGGAAGGAAGGGAAAAAGGAAGGAAGGAAGGAAGGAAGGGAAAAAGGAAGGAAGGAAGGGAAAAAGGAAGGAAAGAAGGAAGGAATTAAGGAGGGAGGGAGGGAGGGAGGGTATTTCTCTCCTTTTGCTGTTGTTCAGTCATTTCAATAATGTGTGACTCTTTTTGTGGATGGATACAAATGCAGCCCTCAGGCTGATCACCCCTCCCTCCCAGGGCTTTCCCTCTGTTTTGAATTTTTTGCTGTTGTTTTTCAGTGGTTTCAACTGTCCAACTCTTCATGACCCTTTTCAGGGTTTTCTTGACAAAGATCTGGAGTGGTTTGCCATTTCCTTCTCCAACTCATTTGACAGAGGAGGAAACTGAGGCAAACAGGGTACAGTGACTTGTCCATGGTCACACAGCTACTAAGGCCTCATTTGAACGCAGTTCTTCCTGACTCTAGGCCCAGCACTCTATGCACTATGGCTCATTCCAGCTTCCCACTTCTCTCCTCCTTGTCCCCAGCTGGCCGTTTGGTAGCAGAGTGGGAGACAGCCCATCTACCAATTCAAGAGAGTTTGTGACAAACACACCCACACTTCAGAAAAACCTGAGGACAGAGAGACAGTCTTCGCCCGAGAGGAAGAGCTTCAAGGAGTGCCCTCCCTCCCCAGCTCCCCCTCCAGCATCACTAAACTCCCCTTCTCTAGCTTTTCTCCCCCTCCTTCATTCCAGGGTCTCCCTCTGAAGCTCCTCCAAGGCACCCTGCTTGTTTTGCCTTACAGGCTCATCCTGGGTCATCTCCCCAGTTAGGGTGCGCCATGAGGGGGTGGGCTGTCCTTGACTTTTATTGTTTAGCGCTGTGCCTAGCACACAGTGGTGCTTAATAAATGCTTGCTGACTTGGCTGCACTCAGGGTGAGCAGGGTAAGGACTCAGGGAAAGGCCTTTGAGGCCCTCGGGCACCAGCTGCTAGGAGCTGCCTTTGCTGCCGGGGTTTGAGGACGGAGCCTGCTCTGTCCCTAGACCCCGTGTGCTAGGGAGCGAGCCTCTCCCAGATTTGTGTGAAGAATGACGTCTAGCCCCTAGTGTTCCCTCAACATCCTAATAAAGGACTATGCTGGACACCAACGAGCCGATCTTGTGAGTGGCGATGAAGCTGGCTGTCAGCGTGACCTTGTGTAGGAACACATAGAGAAAACTGCCCCACACAGCATCCTGGAGCCAAGGCTGGGCTGCCTGAGGACTAGGCCCACAGTGTCAGTGGGAGTGGGCGCTACACACACCGAGGAACTCCTGCATCCATTGGGATACTGAGAGAGATCAGGAGCTCACGTGTGTACAATAGCCAAGCACTTTCCTGCCAGGAAGTTGAGCTCAGAGGCGTGGGATGGCTAGTCAGTGTTAGAAGTGGGATGGCAATAAGGACAAAGAATGAAGCTGTCTCTGTTCCTGTGAGCCTGTGGGAGACGAGGCTGGGCTCCATCTTCAAAGGAAAAGGGAGAGGGTCTCTAAGAGGCAGCCATAAGGAGGGAATGCAAGGCGGTCACTGGGAGCAAGGGCTGGGCAAAGCCCCGGAGGTGGGAGATGGGGCTCCAGCTTCTGCTCCCTTTCCTCTGCATCAGTTCAGAACAAAGGGCTTCTCTGGATTCTTCATGGTCTCTGTCTCTTTATCGCACTATCACTTTATAGCCCTGTGCCACCCTTCGTTCAGCCTTTTGTTAATTTATGGGAATCCACTTGGCTTCATCTTTTCTACCATGAAAAGGACCACGAGGAGTAATCTGGCCTCTAAGAAGCCTTTCGTCCCGTCTTTGATCTCCTTCGCCTGCATCCCCAGTAGCAGGATCTCTGCATCAGAGGATGTGAGCAGTGCAGGGACCTTCCTCTCACAATCCCACATTGTTTTCCAGAATGGTTGTTCTGCGTTCCACCAACAGTGTATTAGTGTGCCTGGCTTCCCCCAGTTCCTCCAACACCTTCACTTTTAAAAATCATTTTTGTCAGTTTGATGGGTATGTGCTAAAACCTCCCAGTCACATTAATTTAATTTTTCTTGGAGAAATTACTGGGAACATCTTTCTCCTTTGGTCACAGCGAGTAGGCACCTTTTCGTTTGAGAATTATTTGTTTGCATCCTTTGAGTTCATCTCTTGGGAGGCACCATTTTTGGCTTGTTGGGATAGAGGACTCCATCTCCTTATTGCAGACTTTTCCTGCAGCGAAGCCTTGGCTTTAACGTGAAGCTGACATTTAGAAGGTAATCATTGTCTAGGCTCATTAAGAGAACATTGTCTAGGCTCATTAAGAATGCCGGGAACATGCCTGGAGATGAGAGGTAGGACCACATTAGCTTTGCCAAACACTTGTCCCCAGAATATTGTGGTGTAGGAGAAAGAGAGACAGACCAGGCATCAGGAGACCTGATGAGCCCGACTCTTCCCAACTGGCTGAGTGTGTAGTGTGTGCAGGGCTAGAGTCAGGAAGTGTGATGTCTTAGTTGTTTTTAGTCCTGCCTGACACTGGACAAAGATACTGGCGTTGTTTGCTATCTCCTTCTCCAGCTGCTTTTACAGATGAGGAAACTGAGGCCAGCATGGTGAAGTGACTTGCCCAGGGTCACACAGCTAGCAAGTGTCTGAGGCTGGGTTTGAAGTCAGGAAGATGGGGCTGGGGAGACCTGAGGGGCAGATGCCAGTTCATCTCTGCCTCCATCCCACCCAAGCCAAAAAAGGGAGAGAGGAAGCCAGGGGTTCTTCCTGGTCTCTGCCCCCAGGACAGAAGTGGCCAAGAAAGGCCTGCCACAGCCCTGTGATAATGGGGGTGGGGCAGGAGAGAAAGAGGACAGGGCTGGAATCTCCCAATCTCCTCCTCCAGCAGCTGTGAAGAGTTCTTTGTTTTGTTTTTAACTGTACCAGGGCAGTTAGGCAGCATCTCGGTGGCACGGTGGATAGAGCACCAGGCCAGGAGACAGGAAGACCTGAGTTCAAATTTGGTCTCAGATGCTTACCAGCTGTGAGACCCTGGGCAAGTGATTCGACCCCGTTTGCCTCAGTTTCTTGTAAAATGTAGCTGCAAAAGGAAATGACAAACCACTACAGTATCTTTGCTGAGAAAATCCCGAATGGGGTCATAGAGATTGGGGAAGGATTGATAGACATGCTGGAGGGGCCAAGGGGGAGCATTGGGGGGATAGCGGGCAGGCAGGTGTGCCCATTTTGGAGCTAAGCCCCTAGCCCCAGCCCTGCTTTGGTGGCCCTCCAGTAACTAGGATTGACTCAAGAGAGAGAGAGCCTCTGGCACCCAGTCACTCCGTGCTCAAGGACCCTGGGTGGATGGGATGAGACAGGAGAGGCCTTCCATACTTTTCCCAGCCCTCAGCCCCTCAGCCTCCTTTCTGATCACTTTCCCAGCAGGGCCATCTTCTTCCTCTCCCTCCTTCTCTTCTGCAGGTTTCCAGCACCTGGCTTGTGCTTGCTCTATCGACGCCCAAGGTCAGCCCCTGCCTCGGGGGCCTGTCATCCTGACTTTGGTCCTGCCTCTGGCCGTCGATGACTCCAGAAGAGAGAGAGTGAGGCTGATTTTTGTGCAACTCTGAGGCAAGACATCACCCTGTGATATCAATGATCTCCTTTAAACATGAAGGCTGAGCAGCCACTTTGAACTACAGGGGTCCCTGGAGGCAGCTGAGGGCAACCCCACACTTTACAGATGAGGAGACTGAAGCAGACAGTGGGGGGACTTGCCTAGGGCCACTCAGCTGATAAGAGTATGAGGTGGCCATAGAACTGAGGTCTTCCTGACGTCGAGTCCATCCAAGTCCACCTATAGGACCTCGCTGTGTGGATTGGTATAAACAAAATCCTTCCCAGGAAGGGACGTGTCATAGTCCCTCAATGGGAGGCTGGGGAAGAGTCTTGAAATTTAGACTATTCTAAACATTCCATAGTCAAGTGCCTGAACGTCCCTGAAAAAAACAGTGCACTCTGAAGGCGAATGGTTCCTAACACTGCAAGGCTTCAGAGGGCTGGGACTGTGCTGGTGTGGGACGACCCCCTCACTCACACAGCTCTGGGCTCTTCTGTATTCTAGTCAATGAACTTGGAGCGTTTCCGTGGCTGGAAAATCCTTCAAGCCCTGGACAAGCTGCTCCCAAGCCTCTCCATGCTTGTGTGAGATGCACTCTCCAGTGACAGCCATCCTCCAAGCCTGTCCCCAACCAGGAATCTCCTCCCCCTCTGTGCTAACAAGGACCCTCCAGACTTACAGGGAGGGGGGAAGCTGCCATCTTCTGAGACAGGCCCTTGTCCTCTGGGAGTCTTCCTTCCCATGGAGCCACAACCTACCTCTTGTCACTTCCACGCACTACTCCTGTTCTGGCATCCGGGGCCAAGCAGAAAGACGAAGTCTTCTCCCCTTGGACAGCCCTTCACATCCCAGAAAACAGCTCTTGGCCCCTCTGCAAGGGGCACTGCCTCCCAGAACCCAGGCTTGCTCCCACACCAGGGGGTCCCTAGAGCACCCCTTTCCTCTGGCATGTCTCCAGCACTCTCCTCGCTCCTTTCAGCCTCATTCATCGGGAAAGAAAAGGAATACCCGGAGGAAATGTGCCTTTTAGGGTATCTTGATGATAAAGAAGAAGGACTCTGGAACTGACCAAGCTAGTTGCAGAGAAAATGCCAACAGATTCCCCGGGAAGGGGAAAGGTGCAAAGTAACTAACTACGGCAGAGATGGAGGGAGTGGAGAAGTCGATGACCTTGGAGGTGACCTTGGCAATCATGCTGTCCCTCTAACTAATTTTTGTAGCTGAAGTGAAAGAGAATGTATGGTCTGTGTCAGCTGAGGACACTCACCCAAAAAGATCACAGTTATTTTGAAGCATTTGTGTAAGAAGTCTCAGAGAGGGAGCATGACTTGTCCAAGGTCACACAGCTAGTAAGCAGAAGAAATGAGGCTGGAACTCAGGTCTTCTAATGTACTTGGAACGTAAAGAAGGAGGAGCAGGAGGTGGCCTCCCCCCTCCCCGAATGCACAAACCTGCCCAGTGGAATCCAAGCGATCTGGGGAAGGCATTTATACCTGCCCACCACTGACCCTGGAAGGCACTTTGAAATGAATTAATCCTTCCAGAGGCAGGTGCCATTTTGATGCATTTATTCTCACTGAGGTGTAAATGACTGAAATGAGATCCTTTCCTAACAGCAAATTTTGCTGGGGGTGGGGTGGATTAGAAGGAGGGGCAGATCAATACATGAGATCAGGAGCTCTTGGTGGGTGGGTGGCAGCAGAAAAGGAGGTGAAAGGGAAGAAAGGAAGCCATCACTCGTTGAGCACCTACTGTGTGCTCACCACTTTCCAAACTTTGTCCATTTGATCCTCACACTAACCCTGAGAAGAAGACACAATTTCGCAGTTGGGGAGACTGAGGCAGAGAGAGCTGATTAGTCTTCTGCCTAAGATCACACAGCTGTCTGTGTCTGAGGCTGGATTTGAACGGGTGTCTCTCCACTGGGCCAGCAGCTGCACACTATCAATCTGCATGACGTTCTACAACTGTGCCTATGACCAAGCCTGACTGTTAGAAGCTGTGTGGCTGGGCATTCCAGAGACCTGGATGAAGGCAGAGGCAGCCTGCTGACCAGTGTCTGAGACAGGGTCAGGGGGGAAGGAAGGCCTCACACATGGGGATGACAGAGTCTGGATCCAATCTAAGCAACGTGGAATGTAATAGGGGAGAAAACGGAATCTTACACTATGGTTAGAAAAAGAGTCAGCTTCACAAGTACAAGACAGGAGAGCCCTGGTCACACTCCAGTTTGTCTGAAGAGGATCTGGAGATTTCAGTAGACCACAAGCTGTTTATGAGTCAACAATGTGCTCTGGCAGCCACCAGAGCTAATGTGATCTTGTGGTGTCTACCACTAAAGTAGTGACCATCCAGGTGTCCTCTGCCCCAGTCAGATCCCATCTCCAGGTGCTGAGTGCTGGACATAACATTCCAGGAAGGATATTGGTAACTTGGGGAAAGTCTACAGGTGGGTCAATGGTTGGCCAATGGAGAAAGCCACTGAAGGACCTCAGTGCAGCCATGTGAGGATGGGTTGGAGGAACTGGGAAAGAGAGGGTGTAGGGGAAAGATGACGGGGGCACTTCCTAACAAGCAGACCTTTGCAAACTGGGGAGCCCAGGGGCTCCTGGTGGCTGGGGAGCTACAGAGCATCAGGGGTCATGTTCAGAGGATTTATTGTCCTTTGTGATTTTCTTAACATCTGGCAAGCCGAGTCAAGAAACACCTACTAAGTGCCAGGCATTGTCTGGGGACACAAAGAGAGACAAAGACAGTCTTTGTTCTCCCAGTCTGATGCAGGAGACCACTGACAACTAATTATGTACCAATCACTCACATACAGGAGAAAGGTTTCCTCAGAGGTAAGAAAAATACAGTTCCCACTTTCAATGCCTTGAAGCTCAAACCGTGCTGTGGATCCCTTTGGAAGACACCCCAGCATGGCTGACTTCAGCCCATTTTGAACTCCACAGTGAGGCTAACTTTTTCCTCTCTTCAAAATTAAACTTTTTCTCCAAAGGTTGCCTCTTTGGCAACCTTCATTCCTTTCCCCCCAGTCTGCTGCCCCCCCCCCCCCGCCCTGCACTCCTCCAGGTTCCTGGCAGAAACCAAGCTGAGTTTCTTGTCTCTCACCATGGCCTTGATCTACAGGCTGCCTGTGGGATGGTCCCATTCCCACAGGCGCCATGATGTGTTACTGGGCCAGTCTTTGCCTGGCAGCTTGATCTTTGTTTTCTCTAGTAGCAAAGAAAAGCCAGGCGTTACAGTGGAGATGGGGCCTTTAGGTGCCACAGAGAAATGAAAGTCTTAGGTAGCCAACTGAGACTCCCCAGCAGGAAACAGAGCTGGGATTTCATGGCTTGGCTACGAGCCCTGAAGCATGAATGGGCCCAGAAGGGCATTCAGGTAAAAAAACAGAGCCTCTGTATGAGAATGTCAGGGAAATCTTAGCGTCACCTTTTACCAAAACAGTCTTTAATTATAGTCAAACTGTGTACATAATGGGCTGTGTATAAACAGAAATGCTTGGGAGTTTATTCAAAATAGCAAAATGTGGAAAAGCAGCTTCCACTGTGTATGTCTAGGAGGATATGGAGGTGGGTGTGTGTTTCTGTGCAGGCTCCTATAAATTCTGGGCCTGAAATAGTGCCCAGAACTCACTGGGAGCTTAATCAGTGCTTCATGGCTGACTGGACCTGTCCCTCCTCTTCTTTCTCCCCCTCCCCCTTCTGGTGCTAAGTCCATGGTCCTACGCCCTCCCTGTTCTTCATCTGCAAAATAAAGTCACTGAACAGTGTCCTCAAAAGGCCCTTCCAGGCCTGCATCTAAGATCCTGTGGTCACTTTGTGATGGTACAGGGAGCACCCATAAAGCCTGGGAATGTTGGCATGCAGCCACACGTTCCAGAAGTGTCTTTTCTGAATGGGGTGATTCCTTGGCCAGAACAGGCCTTGGAGTCTGAGAGTCTCTGGGATGTCCACATCCTTTCTCTGCTGCCGGGAGGTCTGTGAGCTCTTTGCAGGTGACTCCTTTTCTGAGCCACTGCATAACTTTTCTCCCTGGCCGGCCATGCTAGAAATGAACTGGGCTGTGTAGCATCTGGCAAGGCAGTGACAGATTAATCAGCCATGAGGAAGTGGGAGCCACCTACCTCTGCTTGTAGCTGTGCCAACCTCTTTCTGGGGACCAAAGTACGGTAGCATCAACCTTTTATGACCAGCACTCATGGGACAAAGTTCACTGCCGTCAGTTCTCTTCTTAAGGGCTGGGTTTTCCATTGTCAGCTAAGTCACTCACCTGAAAACACAGGTGCCCCTGAGGAGGGTAGAGACCAAGAGCTAGAAAATACGGTCCTCTGACTTGGGAAACTCCCTTGGCTTCAGACAAAATGCCGACAACCCAAAAGACGCTGATGTTCTTGTCGGGCTTTGTGACCAGCCTGGGGGCCCTGGTGACTGTGTGTGTAGTTCTGGCTCTCCCACAGTGGGTCACTGGGAAGATTGAATTCAGCGACAACAGATCTACCAATGGAAGTATCCTCATCACCTATGGATTGTTTCGTGGCGAGAGCAACCAAGAGATAATTTCAGGGCTGGGACAACCAGACCTAGTCTTTGAAGGTAAAACTCCCAAACGATTTCATGGACGTGGCTAGATTGGGTGGACTGAGTAAGGCAGGTGTGGCATATACATGGGTCAAAAGCCATTCCAGGGTGATTGTAGGTGTGATCCAATGCTCTCAAACATCTTAACTTTCCTTGGCTTGTCCATGAAACCCTATAGAATGCAAGCTGTAGAAGAATCCCATCAGGGATTGGGGGGTTGGATGGTGCCCTGCTCTGGGGGCTCCTCAGGAACATCATCCTTGGACAAAAACTGGGCTCTTAGGGCCCTTTTGCCTCTGACATTTTGAATGGTTGGGATATGACCGATTGTTTATTTATCTGTAAGACCTTCAAGATGTAAATCACTCATATTTGCTGGTCTGGATTGTGCTAGACAAAGAAAGCACAATAAATAGCAATGGAAGTGAACTTTACCCAGGTATTGGAATGGATGAACCATTCCTAAGGTATGCATGACTTCCTCTGCTGTCTCCATTATATTTAGTCACAGTGTAATGATCAGAGGCCAGGGTCTAACTCTTGGCTATAGGTTGGGAGAGGCATTAAAACTGTGTTAACGACATGTACAGAGTCATGGGGTTTATGTCTGTGCTTTAAAAATTGACCTTCCAATCAGCCAAGCCATCTATCTGGCAAGCATCTCCACTGAACTAAAGTTTGGGTGCTGCTGGTGGGGTTTCTGGCTTAGAAGCAGATGTGTCCAGGACAGGGGAGAACCACAGGCTTCCAACACAAGATCATTAGTATTTCCTTGTTCTTTTTAGACTGAAATAAGGCTGGTTCAAGATCGTGTCCTGAGCTTTGTGGGTTTGGGTTTATGTTGGGGCTGGAGACGGATCCCGTTGGGTCCAGGGGAGCTCTGGCCATGTGAGACAGCACCTGTGCAGGGTGGCCAGGCACCTAACAAACCATAGTACAGACAGCACGATATCATTTACAACTACCCTGCTGATAAGGGGAGGCAGCCAAGAATGGAAGGGAGGTAGTAAGCTCCCCATCACTGGAGGGCTTCAAGCAGAGACCCTCCTGTACCTTTGTAGAGACAGTTAGTGCTCAGCCATGGGCTGACCTCTGGCCTCCAAGCTTCCTTCTGACTCTGAGATTGTCATGTACAATCCTCTCTGCATCTTCGAAGTGCCTGGCTGTATGTATCCATCTTGTCTTTCCCACTAGAAAGAAGGTAAACAGGAAGTATCATTCCTTTTCTTTGTATGCTCACTGCTTAGCATATTACCTGGTACACAGTAAACACTAAATAAATGCTTGACAGACTTTGCCTCAGTAGTAGTGGGTGGGGATTATGAGCATATGTACCTAGGCCCATGTTGTTTTCAGCACCAGTCCCTTCTGGCCAGCTGCCCCCCTGCCTGACGCCCGTGCAGCCTCCAGCCACTACAGCATGTCTGGGTCTACCAGAGCTCTGGGCCCTAAGGATGGTCCTTTCTATGGGCTTAGTCTTAGAATGGCTGTAAGAAACAGTGGTAAAAAGTGTGAACTCTTCATGAGACTCTTCCATCAGTGACTGTCTCTAAAGAATTAAAAGAAAAAACAAAGGAGGCACGTGCTCAGTTTGTTTAAGGTAAAGGGAAGGTTTCCATGGTAAGTGAACATTTATCCGACATAATCTGGAAAGACTGGGATTCCCCTGGAAGTGTCCTCTGATGGGTTTTCTAGCTTTCTCTGAATTGCAGAGTGACAGAGCTTGGAGGGACATTGGAGTCCATTTCCTCCTCCTCTCACTGATTGTTCAAGTGAGGAGACTGAGGCCCAGAGAGATTGTGCCTTGTCCAGTTCTCTGTAAAAATTAGAGACGAAATTCACACCTGGAGCTTTCTGACTTGACCCAGAGCTCTTTCTGCTTTTCTGATTCTCCTCTACCAAACTGGGCTCACTTTGAAGCAGTAATTGACCATTCGTGCTGTAATAGATTGGAAAGAACAAGAATTTGGTGTCAGAAAACATGGGTTTGATGAAAGTAATTATAAGAACCATACCTGGTGCTGGAGGAAAGGAGAAAACGCCCATCCTTCACTTTTGGGCAGGGGTGGAAGCTTCAGGACTGGGATACTTCATGAACTGTCAGACACGGTATGATGTGGAGTAGGTCACGTCACATCCCTGGGACTCAGTTTCCTCATCTGTAAAATGAGGAGATTGGCTCAGATGATCTCTAAAATCCCATCACTCCAGTTCTGGGCTGCACTGTTTCCTGAACTGCTGTTCTTTCCCTTTCATTCTGTTACCAAGGGGGATGGTCGGGAAGGGGAGACAGCACTTAATTGGAAAGAGAAGGTGATAGGAAAACAAAGAATGGGGATAAAAGTTAAAAAATAAAAAGGAGAGAATCGAAAGGCTGGTCTTGAAGTCAGTCTTGGCGCTGCTGAGTAATCCATTTCTCTCCATTTTTTTGCCTGTAAAATGAGGGACATAACCCCGTTCCCCAGGGTTTGTGTAAAATATCTTCTGGGACTTAGTGGGAGCTAGCATCATCATTCTTAGTTATGATGATTATGATACAAGGCTAATATCATTAGTGACTACCATGACAGCACCATCTCAGAAGCTCCCCTTGCTGATCTCCAGCAGCCTGAATGCAAATTGCTGTTTGTTGAAAAGTAAGGATTTCAGCAGAATTCTTCCTCAAGGTGGGCCCTCAATAAGTCTGGTCCCAACGAGGCTGTTGGCTATGAAACCAAGGGGCAGAAAGAAACGGTTCAAGTTATATTCACAAAATCCCCAAATAATCCAACTAATTAACTTAACGAATCTATTAGATTGGTGAAAATCAATTCATCTTGGAGTGAGTTCTCCTATTCTTCCACAAATCTCTTCAGTACCAGACGAAATAACTCATGTTAAGTCGCTTTGCAGACTTTAAAATGCTGTATAGATGCATGCCATTTCATTGTTATTATCATTATTGTAATTACCAATATTTCACCCAGCAGGTTAGTGTAGACACAGCCTTAAACTTCAGCCATCCAGATAAAAAGTTTAATCACATTTTTAAATGTTCCCCAGATATTTATGCCTGTACTTTCCCAAACAGCTAAATATTTAGAAATATTCTGATGACCGAATGCTTCCACTTCTGTCTAGACAAAGAACCTGGGGGGTATATGGGGCTTTTTTCTATTTAAAACACTCAACCAGTTAAGGAATTTGTAATGGCTTATCATGATTCACTCTTCTATCCAGAGAATCTTGATTGAACACCAGCTGTATACAATGTAGATTTCTCGGAAATGTAGCCCCAACATTTGAGAGCCCCCAATGAGAGCAGAGCATCTTTTTCCCGAATTATCAAGAGCACTCCTTGGGTGCTCCATGACAATGATCAGGGGATACTGAGCTGAGGGCACAAACCCTTACTGGTCTTACCTGGAAATGTGGCATGGGGAGAGTCGGTGTCTATTATGCGAAGAGCAGTTAAGCTAAATACAGAGAGACTCCTCACAAAAAGAGTGGCTGCCTTTTTGCTTGGTTACCTACTAATGTGGGGGAAGCTGAGCTCTTTAGGCATGGAAGGAACATTGTAGGACCCCAGGATCATAGGTTTGGAGTTGAAATGGACAGTCAACAAGCATTGTCAACAAGTATCTGCTACGTGCCCGGCATTGTGCTAAGTAAAGAAAGGTAAAAATCTCTACTTTCAAGGAGCTCACACTCTAAGGTAGGGGAGGAGGGTGGTACTGGGGGAGACAACATGCAAACAATTATGTACAGACAAGATAGATACAGGAAAAAGTGGATCTAAATCAGCAGAGGAAAGCTCTGGCAGTAAGAGGGATCAGGAAAGACTTTTTGTAGAAGGTGAGACTGGCTGAGACTTGAAGGAATTCAGGGAAAGGTGAGGAAGGAGAGCATTCCAGGCATGAGGGACAACCAAGAAAAATTCTCAGAGTTGGAGATGAAGGATCTCCTTCAAGGACCATAAAGGATGCCATTGTCAGTAAAGGAAAAAATAGTTGGAGGGGAGGAATGTATAAGGAAAGGAAGGATGGGGCCAGGTTATGATGGGCTCTAAAGCCAAAGAAATGCCAAGGAAAGTTTTTTATATTTGATCCTGGAGAAGACATTTATTCAATGGGAATGTGTGTGGTGGTGACAAGGTCATATCTGTACTTTAGGAATAATGCTTTGATAGCTGAGTGGAGAGAACCTTGAGGCAGAGACCAAACAACAACTATGGAACAATCTAAGTGTCAATTGGCAAGAGAGCCCTAAGCAAGGTGGCAGCAGAGTGACTCAGGTGAAATGAAGGCAGGCAGAAGAGAAATGTGGTGAGGGAGGAAATGATCACCCTTGGCCAAAGACTGCATATGAGTGCTTAGAGGAAGGAGTCAAATAAGGCCCCTAGGTGAGAGTTTGGGTGACTAATAGCATGTTGGGGAGACAGGAAAGCTTGGGAGAAAGACAAAAAGTTATGTTATGATTATGTTGAGTTTGAGGTGTCTATGGACATCTGGTTTGAGATGAATCCAGTTTGAGATGACCAAGAAGCAGATGGGGAAGCAAAGTCAGAGCTTAAGAGAGAAGTTGAGACTGTCTACATAAGTCTGAGATTCATCTGTGATGAGTGGGAGCTGATAACATGATCACCAAGTAATACAGTATCGAGAAAAGTTCCCAAGACAGAGTCTTGGTGGGTAACTATAATTGATGGGCATGACCTAGGTGAAAATCCATCAAAGAAGACTGAGAAGAAGCAGTTAGACAGTTAGGAGATGAACCCCAAGAGAACAGTATCATGAAACCTAGAGAAAAGAGAGTATCCAAGGAAAAGAAGGGGATCCACAGTGGCAAATGCTGTAGAAAGGTTTAAAAAAACCAGTATCGGGATTAAGAAAAGGCCAGGAGATTTGACAATTAAGAGATAATTAGTAACTTTGGAGAGGGTAATTTCAGTTGAATAATGGGGTTGGAAGCCAGATTGACAAGGGTTTAGAATTAAGTGAGGAGCAGAGATGGAGGTGCCTAGGGAAGAGGAAGACAGATGGAAGACCATAGTTACCAGGGAAAGACAGATCAAGTGAAAATTTTTTAAAGATTGTGGTGACATGGGCATGTTTATAGGCAGCAGGGAAGCATCCAGTAGACAGAGATGGAAAATTAGTGAGAGAATGGGAATGATAGAAGCAGTTTGCTCTAGAAGCAAGATGGAATGTCACAAAGTAGACATGTAGTAGAAAAGAGGGGTTTGCTTTAGCAAAGCAAAGGACCATTCTTCACGTGAGACTGAGGTTTAAGAAAAATATAGTGCCAGAAGACATCTGAGTGATGTGAGATTTGGGGGTGGGGTGGGGGGCTGGGGGGAAGAGGGAGGTTTGAACAAATGACCTCATTTCTTTGGGTAAAGTATGAGTTGAAGTCCTAAGCTGAGAAGGGAAGGGGAGAGGAAGTCATGAGAGGTTTGAGGAAAAATGAAAGAATCTGGAAAAGCAGCTGGGGTGAGTGGGGTCCGGAATGGATTAGGGAGGTATTAAAGATTGCCATGCCATGGTGAGGACCTAAGTGAGATTATTTAATATAATTTTATAGGAATCCCAGTCAGGATGGTTTTGTGATTTTTCTCCAGGTTTATTCAGTAGTATGTCAATAGGAACAAAGGAAGCAGATGGTGGGAGTCATCCAAGCTTAGCTGCTGGGGGTTGGCAAGTCATGACCATGGATAGGAAAAGGGGGCAAAGGACTTGAATTTCATAGAGTTGAGTTGATTCACCAAGGCATTAAGAGAGGGATGGGAGGAGAGGACATCCACTGCAGAGGTAATAGCCTGGGAAAGACCCGAGGGATGGAGGGGTTGGAGGTCATGATGAGGATGAAGAAAAGGGTGAGGGGCGATAAGGTAGAAGGAAAGAAAGATGGAATGATAAGAGATTATGGTCATATAAAGAGATTTAAGAATTCATGAAAACTGAAGTAGAACACTTGTGAGTGATTGCTGTCCTTCATCCTCAAAGGGGATCAAAATAACATCACTATGTGAAAGCCACATTTCCATGTGTCTGACTGTGGCTGATCAGACCATGAGCTTGGAATGCTCTGCCACAGGTCAGGTACAAACAACTCATGTGAACATTTGGAGGGGATTCTCTAAATTTGCTCATCTCATGTTTCTTTGGAGCTGTTTCCATTCTGCTTTGCTCATGGAGCACAGCACCTTCTCTGATGAGGACAAGCCAGGCTGGGTGGTCCTGTGCCAGTGTCTCCCATGTCATACTATTAACTCCAAAGTTCTCCAGAGAGACCTTGAGAGTGTCCTTGTATCACTTTTCCTGACCACACGTGAGCGCTTACCCTGTGTGAGTTCTCCATAAAAGTCTCTTTGGCAAACGTACGTTTGGGCATTCAAACAATGTGGCCAGCCCAGCAGAGTTGCACTCTCTTCAGGAGAGTTTAAATGCTGAGTAGTTTAGTTCAAGAAAGAATCTCACTGTCTGGTATCTGCCAGGTGATCTTCAGAAACTTCCCAGGACAATTCAAACGGGAATGATTCAGTTTCCTGCCTTGAGGCTTGTATTCTGTCCAGGTTTCACAGGCAGACATCAATGAGGTCAGCACCACGGCTCTGTAGACCTTCAGTCTGGTAGTCAGTCTACCTCTTCTCTCCCACACTTTCCTTGGGAGCCTCCCAAACTCTGAGTTAGCTCTGGCAAGTTGTGAATCAACCTCATTATCAGTGTGTACATCCCTGGAAAATACACTGCCAAGGTAAGTGCACGTATTCACAGCATTCGGAATTTCTCCACTTGCTGTAACCAATGGCTCAGTGTATGGGTGGTGTGCTGGCTGATGAAGCACCTCTGTCTTTCAGTTTTCATTGTTAGGCCAAAATTAGCATGAGCCCCAGAGAATCGATATGCACTTGGTTGCATCTCACATTCAGAGGCTGACAGCAATGCCAAGGGCATGACCATCTCTTTGTGTAGCTGAGGTGGAGGGGAGGAGTAGGTCATGGGAAGGGATTAGAAATTTTATAGATGAGGAAACTGAGGCTTGGAGTGAAGAGACTTCCCAGATGTCTTGCAGAACTAGAATTTGAGACTTCCCGGGACCCCAAATCTTGCAGGCATTCCACCCCTGGGGAAATTGATATGGACACGCTTTCTGTTCATGGAGTGAGGTGAATGTCACCTGGCTGACAATCCAGCTGTGCTGTCTACGTAGTGCCAGATAGCTAATTGGACTGATTTTTTGGGTACAGTTCAATTGAATTTGACATGTGTTGAGTGCCTAGGAAGTATAAAGCTTTGTACTGGGCACTGAATCATTTGGTTCAAAGTCATTTAAATGCAGCTTGACTACATGTGAAATAACCTTCCTGAGAAATGTGGAGAAAAACCACCACTACCACTTCTACCTATGCCACTGCTGCCACCACCACCACCACCACTGATGCTACCACCACCACCACCACTACCACTACCACTTCTACCAATACCACTGCTGCTACTGCCACCACCACCACTACCACTTCTACCAATACCATTGCTGCTACTGCCACCACCACCACTTCTATCAGTACCACTGCTACTGCTGCTACCACCACCACCACCACCACCACCACTTCGACCAATACCACTGCCGCCACCACCACCACCACCACCACCACTTCTACCAATACCACTGCTGCTGCTACCACCACCACCACCACTACTTCCAGCACTTACCTAGCACCTACGGTGTGCCAGGCCCTGTGCTAAGCATTTTTATAAATATTATCTCCTCTGATCCCCCCCAAGGAAGCCACAGCCCAGCCAACAGCTGGGACTGATGGGCTGAACATTAGTCACAGGTTTAGAGCTGAAGAGAATCCCAAAAATCTTCCAACCCCCTTACTTTACAGGTGAGGAATCTGAGGCTCAGAGAGATGAAGAGATTAAGTGACTGGCCCAGGATCTCCAGCCAGGGTAAATGTCTGAGCCAGGCTTCAAACCCAGGCCCTCTGATTCCAAGTCCAGTTCACTTTCTATGACAGGATGGTAGCCTCTTTCCTGAGAAGTAGGGCTATGGGGTGGGACCTGAAGTGAAAAATATAAACCAGGAGTCCACAAGTCACAGAGACCATGGAATCCCCCCTGTGCATCACTTCACAAGTTCTGAGGGGCTCTGTCATTGTGTGAAAGTGGACAGAGAGCCAGCTGGCTGTGAGGCCCTAAGCAAGTTCCCAAGCCTCTCCAAGATCTAGACAACTTTAAGCCAGCAAATTGCTGAGAAGGTGCCAGCTTGCATTGGTGGGGGGAGTGCATCACAGATCAAGTCTCTATCTCTATGAATGTGCTGCTATTATTGGTTCTTGCCATATAGGATGCTTGTCTCTGGGCATCCAACCACAGATGACCCAGGCCAGGGGTTCTTAACTTGTGACTTACAACTTGTTTTTTAAGGTATTTTGAGAACTTTTAATGTGCTGTAATTGGTTGCCTTGGTCATCTCATGCATTTTATTTTATGCATTTAAAAACACCTCAGAGAAGGGGTCCCTAAATCTTTATAAGAGATGGCCAAAGGGATATCAGATGAGAACCCCTGTTTCTATCCAATAAGGAAGTTGCAACCCAAGGGCAGTTTTGTGTGTGACAGAGGTCATGAAGCAGCTGTTTCTGCTCAGCAGAATGGAAGCTGCTTGAGGACAGGAACTACCTCAAATTGATTGTCCTCAAGGGCCTTGCATAGTGCCTGGTGCATAGCAACAGATGATTATTCAATAAATCATCATCAGACTGAAGCAAATATAATTAGAAAAGTAAATTTGTTGCTAATTCAATGTAATACATTAAAGGACCCTACTTTTGTGTTAGTTATTATGTTAATTTTGATGACTGATCTTGACAGAGCCCATTAAGGCATGCACCATGCTTCTCACTCACTATTTCCTTTGAGCCACAGGACAACCCTGGGAGGCAAGTACAGGTGTGCTGGGCCCAGCCCAAACTGACTCAGGAGAAAGCCGGTTGTTAAATTTTTAGTGTGAGCATTTGCGCCTAAAGAAATGGGCAGACTACAGATTGGAATGATGTATTGTTTGGTCAATTGTCTGGACTGGAGAATGTGATGGAGAAAATGCTGATAATTCAGATGACAAGTTTCCCAGAGCATCTACACATGCCATGGATTCCCTGACACTGAAGCCCAGCAGCAGAAACCCGCTTAAGACATCAAGGTAGTGCAGTGGGTAGAGTGCCAGGCCTGGAGTCAGGAGACCTGAGTTCAAATCCGGCCTCAGACACTTACTGGCTATATGATCCTGTTTGCCTCAGTTTCCTCATCTGTCAAATGATCTGGAGAAGGAAATGACAAACCATTTTAGTATCTCTGCCAAGAAAACCCCAAATGGGGTCACGGGGAGTTGGACAAGACTAAAACGATGGAACAACAAAAAAGCTTAAAAATGCATATTTTCCTCCTTGGAGAGCTGGTTGTTAAATATATTTGCACATCTGACTACACATGGAAGGATCCTTATTTTACTGAAGAGGAAACAGACTCAGGGAGGGGCAGAGCAGGCCCCATAGAACCTACCTCTAAATTCCCTGCTTGCTGCCCCGATGATGGCAGTGCCCCCTGCCCATGCCAAGGCTGGCATCTCATCCCCTTGCAGCAGGGCATGGCTTTCCACAGTTAGGACCTCCACAGAGGAGCTCGTTTCTAAAGTCTGAAGGGGTAGTAATTAGTGCCAGGCTGGGGGTTCCCTGCACAAATGTCTGTCCTCTTATAGAAAAAAAAAAACCCATGTAATTCAATTTGCTGATTTTGTTGGCAGCTGTTGGGTGTTTCTGGTGACTGCCTTTTCTAAAGCTTCCTGACTCCCAGGACTGACTTTTGTTGAGCTTTCATGTTCAATCAGGTCAGTCTAATGAGCCTTTATCAAGTGCTTACTCTACTGTGCCAGGTGCTGGAGCTTCAAAGACAAGACTGAGATGCCCCTGGCCTCCGGCAGCTTACATTCAGCTGGGGAGAGGCAGCATGCTTCCAGGAGAAGAAGTGCAAGATAAGCACCCAATCAGTGGCCTGTGCAGGGACATCCAGCTTGCTGAGAACCAGAGATGAATTCTGGGCCTGGGAGACGGTCCGGTGCAACCTCCCTTATCATTTTACAGAAGCCCTGGGGGAACATGGAACGACCATGTTGTTCAGTTGTTTTTAGTCATGTCTGACTCTTAGCGATCCCATTTGGGGTTTTCTTGGCAAAGACACTGGAGGAGTTTGCCGTTTCCTTCTCCAGCTCATTTTACAGATGAGGAAACTGAAGCAAACAGGGTTAAGTGACTTACCCAGGGTCACACAGCCAGTAAGTGTCTGAGGCTGGATTTGTCTTCCTGCTTCCAGGCCCTGTTCTCTGAGCCTGAGCCACCTTGCAGCCCCTAAGAAGGGCCATGTCCAGACTTGTATAGTCAGTGAATACAAGAGGTGAAATTCTAACCCAGACCTGGTGATTCTAGTGCCCTCCCCACTACCCTAAGGTTCCTCAGTCTAACCATAGCAGGTGTCAGTGAAGTTCAAGGTGACAAAGCCCTTTTGCTTGCCACCATCCTATGAGAAGGCAGAGCAAAGGCTCTATCTGAATTTGACAGATGGGGAAACTGAGATCCAGGGAAGCAGGGTGCCTTTCTCAGAGTCACATACGGGGGCTCCTCAGGTACTGGAACACACCTGTTCCATCCCTCCCCGCCCCTGCCAGCTGGTCCTTCCAGGTCCTTTGGCTCCAAACCCAGGATTATTATCCATTTTGAACTTCTCGACTCCAGAATCATCAGGCTGCTTTTATTTGTTTGTCTTTTGGTTTGTTTTTGTCTTGTTCTCTCCTTTGTCTCATCAGACCTGTGATTTCACTGGCACAGGTACAAGGAAGTCCTTTTCCGAAAATCTTCTGATTCAGATAGCCTTTCTTCCCTAAGTTATCGCCTGGGGCTGCTGGGAAGTTCCACAATTTGCCCAGGGTCCCACAGCCCAGGACTCCTGACTCCCAGGCTGGCCCCTCTCTCACTTCCCTTGGCCAGGCTGCCTCCTGGGGGTATCTTAATACTGGCCTATTCCATTGCCGATCACTGATAACGGGGGCAAAGTACATGAACCAGATAGGGTGTTGGCCTCGAGTGCCCTTACCTTGAGGAAGAAGCCTGGGTGCCCACAACACTTTCAGTCTTGCACGTGGTGAGAAAGTTGTGCTGGTCTGTGCTGCCATCTGCATCCACTCCACGTGTCCTGGGCCAGGCAGGTGGCATCCAGTTGGTACAGGGAAGGGGCGGAGGACCTTCCTCCAGGTCCCACAAAGCCAGGACCTCACCCTCCCCTTCAGGGGGAACCTGAGGCAGTCAGCCCAGAAGGGGTAAAAGTAGCAGCCTTCTGCTGGAAGCTCCCCTCCCTATGAGACTGCTGCTGTCAGCCAGAAGACTCAGTCCTCTGCGGGATGCAGGCAGGGCTCGACCCATCCACACTTCGTCAGCCCCAGTGATTAATGGCCACAGGCTCCTGGCATTCCTCTGCACATTCTGTCCTGGAACACAGCAGAGGCCTCGCTCACATTTTTTCATCTTTTGTGTATACAAATGGCCGGCAATTGGGCTATCCATCATTCCTCTCCCATCATTTTGGATTGGTTGGAGGAGGAAGTGGGGAGAGAGGTGTTTAGACTGGTGGGAAGGCGGCTCTGGGGGACACAGGAGAGCCTTCTCTAAGGGTGTGAGAGGCTGTCAGCGGGTGGAAGGATGGGTCTTGCTCTGCTCACACCCAGAGGAACAAGCTGCAAACGGGCAGATGGAGGTTCGTTGGAGGGCTGTCCCAGAGGGGGTGCTGGTGGATCGCTTTCTCAGGGAAGGCTTGAAGCAGAAGCATGGCAACTGCTTTCTTTAGTCAGCTCTGATCCCTTGTCCAAGGCTGGGTTTGGGCTCTCCGATTATAGGTTTCCCAGAACATTTTTGGATGCAGCGGATTCCCTAGCCTTGAAGCCCAGCAGTAGAAACCAAACAGGGCTGGCCTTTGGACAAAATGCCAAAATGGGTCTGGGTCGCGTTGCTGGGCTTTGTGCATCGATCTTACCTTGTAAAGGAAGGCTGAGGGGGAGGGTTGGACAGACAGGAGAGCCCCAGGGACAGATGGGAAGGTGCTCTCTGCCCCTACCCTGATCCCTCTGGCACTTGTGTCTGCACCTTTGTTTCTTCTGAGTCCCGAGCCTAGAACGGACTCTTGAAGGTGGTGCCTCCTCCAGAAATGCTCCCTTGGCCCCCTCTCAGGTGGAAGGGCCCTCCCCCTGCCCAGACATCCTGGAAGACTTTGCTGGAATGTCTCCTTGGTACGATTCTCTCTTCTGTCCGAGTTCAGAGAGTTCTGGGCTCTGAGAGGATTAAGGACCTCAGATTGGGTTTGAACGGGTCCTGAGGCCTGACATTCCCTAGCTGTGTGACCCGGGGCTAGTTGCTTCTGTTTGCCTCAGTTTCATTAACTGTAAAATGGGGAGAAAGCAGCATCTCCCTCCCAGGGTGTGGGGATCATAGGAGACGGCATTTGTTAAGGGCTTTTAATGCATTGTAGAAATCCTAGTTATTACTGTGACTGTGGTTACTTTGCTACTGTCCTTTGTGAGTGGAGCACAGATTCCCTGCAGACTTGGCTTTTATTTCTAGCTCAGGAATCTGATCTCCTGTGAATTTCTGAGTGTCTCTGCTGCCCTTCTTTTTACATAACATCGATTCCCTGTGGACTCGAAGCTGATAGATTTCTGTAGGCAGCTTTTCTCCCTTCATCCTTTTTCTTTTGAAGACTGTGGAGAGCAGCAACAGACTGCAGGCCAGGATGCTTCTGAACAGCCCTTTACGTGGGCTCCATTTTTGACCAAAAGCCCTTCATTCTGAAGTCTTAGGAGGGGGCTGGAAATCTGAAATCCTCTTAAGCAACAAGTAAGTCCTTGATGAGGGGCAAGTTCCTTTAACAGTAACTCAGGCTCCTGTGGGGTTTTCCCAACAAGCGTTGGAATGTATGTGGACCTTTAATTCTTATTCTCTAGCTAAAGACTCTGAGGCTGAGGGCCCATCGTCACACAGCAAGAAAGTGTCACTGGTGGGAAGGGGATAATGGTGGCACTTCTTCTCAAGGTCATGGCGAAGAGAAAAGGAGGCTGTTTCTGCCAAGTTCTTAGCCCAGGGCCTGGCACATAGTAAGGCTCTGTGTCAGTTCTATCCCCTTCCTTCTCTTCCCTTCCCCTGGTTATTTATATCTGCTCCTTTTCTTCCATTAGGTTATAACACTTGAGTTATAGAATATATATTAGATGATATATGATATATATTATATATAATATTATAATATAATATAATATATATAACACTGATGCCAGGAGTGTCTGCCATCTAAACGTGTGTCCGCCATTTTGTTTTTCAGTTTTAGCGACATTGTCAGACTCCTCTCAGAAAAGTCTCCACACAGCGGTCATTGTCCTTCTGTTCTTGAGTTTGTTCACCTCCTTGCTGAGCTCTGGGTTAACGTTCTTCAACAGTGTCAGTAATCCCTACCAGACTTGGCTTGGCCCCACCAGCATTTTCGTTTGGAATGGACTAAATAGTAAGTGAAGAAACTGATCTCCGTGTAAGGTGCGCCTGTCTCTTCTCTCTGTCTGTCTATCTCTTTGTGTGT
Organism: Petaurus breviceps papuanus; assembly: GCF_028583685.1. Taxonomy (NCBI): domain Eukaryota; kingdom Metazoa; phylum Chordata; class Mammalia; order Diprotodontia; family Petauridae; genus Petaurus; species Petaurus breviceps. Next base: position 8,164,447 of record NW_027186352.1, read on the forward strand.
CTCTGAATATCACATCCATTTCTCTCTCTGTCTCTCTCTCCCCTGCCCTCTCTCACTGAATCCTTATAAGTCAAACTGGCTCAGGGTTCAAAGAACAGGGAAACAGACATAACTTGACAATGAAGGCTGTGTATGCACAGGCGTATTGGAATCGTGTGAAAAGAAAACAGGTTCTAGTTCCTGGGTTAGAATCCTTCACTCCCAAGCTTGTTGTAAGGACCAAATGAGATAAGGAAGGTAATGAGCATTTCTTAAATGTCTGCAATGGGCTAGGCGCTGTCCCAGGCACTGTCCTAGGCGCTGTCCCAGGCGCTGTCCCAGGCGCTGTCCTAGGTGCTGTCCCAGGCGCTGTCCTAGGTGCTGTCCTAGGCACTGGGCTAGGCATTGTACAAATATTTCACTTGATCTTCACAGCCACATTAAGGGGCAACCACCTTTTATAATTGAGGAAACTAATGCAAACAGGTTAAATAATTACTCAAGGACACATTGTTAATTTCTGAGGCTGTTTGAACTCAGGTCTTCCTGGCTCCAGTCCCAGAGCTCTGTGTACTGTGAAGCCCTAGGCAGCCCCCATAACATATGTAAAGATAACATGCACAGGAATCTGCCAACCCAAAGTACAACAGAAATGCGTGTTATTATAATGATCACATAATTATAATTGTTAAATAATTCATTGTCATCACCACAGATTTGCTTTCTCATTCCTTGGTCCACCAAGTTTTTCTTTGGCATCGCTTCCTAGAGCCTTCCTGCTTCTTCCCCCACTCTCCTGGAGAAGGGGTGATGGTCCCCAGTCTACCAAAGACCAGGCTCCAGGAAGCTGGATGCACCCTCTTTTGAAAGCAATGTTCTGAGCCATTTGCTTTGTGAGGGACATGGCCCAGTCTCAGTCTCAGTCCCAGCCTAGTTCTGTCCCCCATCTAGCCATCTATTTGTCCGGCATATTTTGACTTTCACCGCACCCCTTCCCACTGCTTTGCATCTCTTGGAACTCTGGGAATTCTAATCAGAAAGTCTCCTTCTCCATCCCTCCACCCTTGCTACTGGAGGGAAGCCTTTATGTTCCTGCCGTCTTTCAGGGTGACTTCCCAGACCCAAATGTCTGTCCCTGTCATCACTCTCCTGTTCAGTCTTGTCTACTCTTAGAAGAATGTAAACCCTTTGGGGGCAGGGACAGCATGTGAACCAGAACAAACACTCAGTGCTGTTCTTTATTCATTTATGCATTTGCAGAGGAATCCCAGTCTTGGGTTCTTGTATACAAAGCAAATGAAGCAGTTATTAAGCCCTTACCGTGTGCCAGGCACTGAGTTCCCCACCTGCACTTGCTTCTCTGGATGGACCAGAAACCAGAGTGGGAGAAGGCATCATGATGTGGATAAAGAGGACTCAGGGAGATGTGGGCTCAAATCCTGCCTCTGACATGTAACTGCTGTGTTACTATAGACACACCATGTAAACCACTATGAGCCTCAGTCTCCTCACCTGTACGACAGGTACAATCAATAGTGCCTAACTCCTAGGGCTGGTAAGAAAGTCAAGTGAGATCATAAGTGTAAAGCTCTCCCTGAATCTAAATGTGTCATGTGCCTCCAGGCACCAGGCATTGATATTGTGACTGAAGATGTCCCCTTTAGATGGAAGAGTGGGGTGGATGGTAGGCCAGGGTGCAAGGCCAACAGTGAGCCTGGGCCCAGATCACACAGTCCCATTGCTCCTGGGCCACAGAGGCCTAAGCCTCTGGACAATGCTTTCACTCCGGCAGCTGGGAGCAAGGCAGGGTCTGAGCCTTCTTTCTGGCCCTGAGTTGAAAGCAAAGGCTTGGGAACAGAGGTCTATTTTTTTTTATCTTTTAAACCTATATGTCTTTTACCTTTTTGTGACTCAACCTTTACAAAAAATTTCACAAGGGCATAATGAAGGATAATTAAGGTTTGGATCCCTCTTAATGAGTGTCAGAAGAAAGGGGTTTCTGTAAAGGGCAAATGATTAAGGAAGCAACCATGTCATTGAAAGCCTGATTGTGGCATTATAGGTAATTGCCAGCCATACACGAACTCCTATAATGAGGGATCATTTGGAGAAGGCCCCTAGGTGCCTGTTGTCCTGAGCATCTGCTCTAGTCAAGTCACAGAATTCCAGAATCTCGGTTTGTAAGAGACTACAAGGCTGGCCAGTTCAGCTGATCAATAAAGGTCGCTGGGCATAACCTACTAGCTTTAAATGCATATGTCGAGGCTCTGGAGAGTCACGTTTTTTTCCTTTTTTTTGGGTAGGGGGAGTAGAGTAGGCTGCTATTTCAGTAGACTGAGGATGCCCCAGCATAGGAAAGTCCTCTCTACATGATTATGGTGGTAGAGGTTTCCATGAGGCTCTGAGAGGGTAAGGTCATCTGCTGACCATTGTGTTGGTCAACGTAATACAAACAGCTTTTTTAAAAAATTGCAAATTATAAAAACCATTTGATAATGAGAAAAATACAAATTAAAACAACTCAGAAGCTGCAAATGGGCAAGGTTGACAAGAAATAGATCTAGTCCATGGAGGGTCTGTGGGGAGATGGACATTCTGCTGGCAGAGCTGTGAGTCGTTTCTAGTCGTCTGGATATCTATTCATATTTTTTCAAGAAAAGTGATCAAACTTTTTTGTATCTTTTGATCAATCAGTTCCATTGCTGGGCATAGATTCCAACAGGGTCAAAGAAATAAAGAAATGAAGCACTTTTTCCAGCAGCAATGACCAAAAAACGAAGTAGGTAGGGCCATCATTTGGGGGGAGAGATGAAAAATCAGTGGTGTATCAATGAAATGTAACATTACTGTGTATTGAGAAATGAGACACGAGTAATTCAGAGAAACATGGGAAGATTTGCATGAACTGATGCAGAAGGAGATAGACAGTGTTCAAATTAAAAGCTGCCCAGTGGTAGCCTCAGAGTAAGAGGAAAGGAGACTGGAAAGGAAGCCCAGTCCTGAACACCTGGACCACCAGTCATGGCCCCAGGGAATGATGCTTCTCCTTCCTCCTGCTTGGATTTTGGAACCACTAGGGCAGGATGTTAACATCTACCCATTTTCAGATGAGGTCACTGTACTTTTGTTTAATCATGTTTTCTTGGTCCCAGGGAGGATTCAATCTAAGGGAAAGAGAACTTCATAAATGTCTGTGTTGCAAAAAGAAAAGTCTTTGATGGAACTTATTATGAAAACAAAAACAAACCAAACACACTGAGAGAGGTGGGAAAGAAAAGGTCTTTTAGAAACAGTATCTCCTTATTATCTCTAGGATCAAATAAAAATATCTCTGTTATAAATTCCTAACTTGGTACCAACTAACTGTCTAACTTTATTACAGAGCCCTCCCCTTCTTGAACTCAGTTGCATAGGAAATGCCTCATTGCTTATCCTCCTGTGCTATGTCCCACCTACCAACTTTTGCACAGGCTGTGCTTCGTGCCTGGAATCCACTCCATCCTCTCTTCATGCACACACATCAGCAGCAGCATCATCTTCCTCTAGCTTCATTTATTTGCTTCTTGAGAGCTGGGGCTGTCTCACTTCTGCCTTTCCATCCCTAGCACCTAGCACAGAGACTGAGTCTAATAAATGCTTGGTTGATTGGTTGGTAAAGGCGAGTTAATCAGAGTGGCCAAGCTAATAGAATTCCACATTCTCTCTCTGCTCAGCACTCCCCCCTCTTAGGCACAGCCAATTTCTGCTGAATGAATGAATGGATTAAAAGCTTTTAAACTAATGGTGGAGTGCTAGGGTGGAGATCATCGCTGCTCTCCAGGAGCTTATCTTCTAATGAGGGGTGACAGAGGCAGGAGAATGGTGACCAGGGAAGGAAGTGTTGGTGTGGTGTATGAAGCCATGGCAAAGTTGACCCAGCCTTCTTGGAGGCAGTGGTGTGTGTTAATTGGATTTCTGTTCTCAGAGAGAGTGGTGGGGAGGCTGGGCTGGGTCTGATGTGAGAACCTGGGTCCTGGGGGGCTGAGGTCCTGCTGGGTGTGGTCTCTGCAGGGCCAGTTT
>NW_027186352.1:8168494-8174043 GCF_028583685.1 Petaurus breviceps papuanus
CTGGGGGGCTGAGGTCCTGCTGGGTGTGGTCTCTGCAGGGCCAGTTTGGGGAATGCAGGGGGCCACAGATTTGGAATGAATGCTGCTTTACTTCTTCCAGAAGTTGCAATAACTAATCAAGCACTCAGAGTCCTGTGTCTTTCTCTTTTCCCCCCAGTTGCCTTTGTGGTGCTGGCCATGATCCTGTTTGCCGCGAACACGCAGGCCAACCGCCTGTCCCTAGTGTTGAGCTCCACCCTCTACCTGCTGGAAGGATATGCATATGGCAGCACAGCCCACACGTATCAATATGGGTTCTGGCTCCTGCTCCTCATTCTCTGCCTCAACACCATCACCATCATTGTCATTGTTTTCTACCAGAAGGCAAAATACCACAGGAAGCAGGAGCATCGGAAGCCTATGGAAAATGCGCCCCAAGATGGGATTTTGTTCTGAAGGCTGGATTTTACAGCAGCTCTTCCAACAGACCCGATGGTGACCCTGTTTGGATGGTCATTCATAAATGAAGCCCAGGGTCTCCAAATCCAGTCAGCAGGCATTTATTATCATCAGATTCCCGGCTTGTTCCCAGGCCAGCTCTGAAGGCCAAAGCCTTCCTCATTGCTCTCAGGGGTCGGACTTCTCTCCTTGAGACTGTTTGTAGGACTTTGTAGGTAACCGAGCACCTGCTTCATCTTCCTCTAGAATGTAAGCTCCTTGAGGGCAGATATGTTTCATTTTGGTTTTTGTCCACACTGCTCCAGAGCCCAGCACAACTGCCGTACAATTGAATTCTTGTTACTTTGTGTCGTTTAAAGAATTCCATTCAATTGTGTCCTCCCCATTTGGTCCATACTTGCCTCCTGATGGAATCTCCTCAAGACTTCCATCTCATTAAGGCACATTTGATCATTGTTGGGCAATTGCTTGTATTTATGAGACTCTAGACCCTTTTAGAGCCAGACTGTTGAGGTCTAGGGGTGCTGGCAACACCAAAGTTCAAGGGCAAACAACACAGGTCCTGCCTCGAATTAATTTGAGCCAAGCCTTCTTTCAGCCAGAGACAAGGTTTATTAAAACACTGGTTGGGGTGGGTGACATTTTAAGAATCTGGGCCTTTGTGATGCTTTTATTGACAAAGGGTCTGGCCTCTTAAAGAATCCAAGCCTTCTAATGGGAACAAGATGGACATGTACATACTATAAGACTATGGGAAGATCTGAATGTGATCTCTGAGTGGCAAAGCAGTCTGGGGTAACTGTGAGAAGGTGTCTAGATGGAGTTAAGGGTGGAAGTGGCCAGACGCTGGAGCTAACGGACAATGAAGGGCTGGGCTAGGTTAGAAGTAATGGAGAACCAGAGACTGGGGCAGGGTCAGAACCACAATGCAAGGACCTGAGAAGGGCCAAGTGCCCTAGGCAAATGCCAGAGAGCTGGGCCACGTGGTAGTCAGAGGCCTTTGAGGGGTCCAGCACTAACGCCCCATCAAGCCAATTATGAGGATCAAATGAGATAACCTCTGGACAGTGTTTTACAACCTTAAGGTGATATATGAATGCTGGCTACTGTTGCTATTATTACTGATCAGAAACAGCGCTATCTGTGGGTCCTTTCATCCTGCCCCAGACATAAGCTTGCTTCACTTCAGGAAGCTATTTTACAAGCCTGAGGGTTTGGGGATGTGTCTGAACACAACCACATTTTATTAAATACCTTGGATTTAAAACTCAGAGGGAAGTATCTAAATCCCCAGTGTCAAAAAGAAAAAGATTTGGGGCAAATTAATGGATTGTAGGGGAATCCTTGTAGTTGATGATGAAGGGGCCATGTTTCCCAGGGTCCTCCTATGCTTAAGGCTATCTCTCTGGATGAAGACTACCTTGATGCTACCATCAATTTTGTTTGTAAACTTTTGTCTTGGGGGTGGAACAGGACCAGACCAGAAGGACATTGGGGGACTGAGAAGTTTGCACTGCCACTGACCTCAGGGGCCAAAGTCAAGGCCAGGCTTGGACCCCAGTGGTGGGGTGGGGGAGGAATGGCCCTTGTGTCCAAAGATGGTTGGAGACAGACTTTGAGTTAAAACAAAAATTCATGAAGATGAATAAAAACCAATGAATGAAATGAGAAAACCCAGACACTCCAGTAACCACCACTGAGTGCCCACAGATAGACTCTGCGGGCTGCAGTATAAACATGGCCGTGATTATGTGGTATCTCAGACCTGAGAGGAACCTTAGAGTGAGGCCATCTGGTCCAACCCAGGTTTGAACAAGGATTGCTTCTACAACCCTCTCAAAAATGGTCTTTCAGTCTCTGCTTGACAGCCTCCAGTGATGGGGGAACTCACCACCTCTCAAGAGGCCATCCTCCTTTTGGGACAACTAGGACTTCATTCCTGACATCAAGCTTAAATTTTCAATTCAAGACGTCTCTCGATGTTCAACTTAGTAGTAAGATTTGGGGATCTGGAACTTCCAGAGCCTCCAGGTCCAGTCTTCCACCTCATTTCCTTTCTTTCTTTTTTTCCTTTTAAATTTAAATATTTTTTTTGTTTATAGCATTCAGTTCCACAAGTTTTTGAGTTTCAAATTCTGTCCTCCGCCCTCCCCCAACAAGACAACATGTAATCTGATATACGTTCTACATATACCTTCACATTAAAGAAAATTTCACAACAGTCAAGTGGTAAAGAAGAATTATAACAAGTGAAATGAACCGCTAGAAAGAAGAAACAAAACAAACCACAATTTTTTAAAAAAGAGAGAGTAAAGAGCTTTCTTCAGTCTGCATTCAGATTCCATAATTCCTTCTCTGGGTGTGGACGGCATTTTCCATCATAAATGCTTTGGAGTTGTCTTATAACCTTGCATTGCTGAGGGGAGCCCAGTCTATCCAAGTCAGTCATCACAGCACAGATCCATTGTGTCTGTAATTGGGTACAATGTTCTCCCGGTTCTGCTCCCCTCACTCAGCATCAGTTAGTATAAGTCTCTCCAGGTTATGATGAAGCCCGTCTGCTCCTCATTTCTTATAGCAAAATAGTATTCCATTATATCCATATACCACAATTTGTTTATCCTTTCCCTAATGGTGATGGGCATCCCCTTGATTTCCAATTATTTGCCACCACAAAAAGAACTGCTATAAATATTTTTGTACATATGGGTCCTTTTCCCATTTTCTCTTTGGGATGCATCCCTAGAGGTGATTTTGCTGGGTCAAAGGGCATGCACATTTTTATAGCCCTTTGGGCATAATTCCAAATTGCTCTCCAGAATGGTTGGATCAGTTCACAACTCCACCAACACTGCATTAGTGTTCCAATTTTCCCACATCTTCTCCAGCATTTATAATTTTCCTGTTTTGTCATGTTAGCCAATCTGTCCTCATTTTCAAGAGAAAGGAACTGAGGGCAATAGAGGGAAAGGGGCTTGGTTAAGCTTAAAGACAGATGCCACTTGTACAAAAACAAGTGGGTTATATTCTACACAGTGCTTGAATGTAACATGTGCCCCAGGAATCTTGGAACCTAAAGCCTGTGAACATTCATCAGGAAAATACAGGAGACACAGGGAACAGAGGGCACAGAGACAGATAGATGGCCAGAAGGCAGACCCATGGAAGTAACCATATATGATAGAGAGGCAGACATATACGATGAGACATAGAATGGACGTGTGGTTAGATAGCCATTATACAGACAGATAGGATAGAAAGAAAGAAAGAAAGAAAGAAAGAAAGAAAGAAAGAAAGAAAGAAAGAAAGAAAGAAAGAAAGAAAGAAAGAAAGAAAGAAAGAAAGAAAGAAAGGAAGGAAGGAAGGAAGGAAGGAAGGAAGGAAGGAAGAAAGAAAGAAAGAAAGAAAGAAAGAAAGAAAGAAAGAAAGAAAGAAAGAAAGAAAGAAAGAAAGAAAGAAAAGAAAAGAAAGAAGGAAAGAAAGAGAAAAAAGGAAGGGAGGAAGGAAGAAAGGAAGGGAAGAGAAAGAAAGAAGGAATAGATAGGAGAGAGAGACAAAATAGATAAATAAGTTGGATAGATAAATACTATAGATACATTTCTAGGCATCATTCGACAAGTCTATAATGATGTTTGTGAGCATTTTGTTTTACAAATAACAAAAATATTTTTGAAAACTTAAAATAAGTTTATCAATAGTGAGAGACCTACTGAGTTTGTGATATACAGAGCAATCTGGGGGCTAAATGTAAAAATTTAATTCAAGTCAATTCACTTCAACTCAAAAAACATTTATTAAGCACCTTCTGAATGCACATGTGATAGGTATAGCCTCAGGAGCTTTCTGGCAGATAATACCATCAGAGGGTAGCAGTGGCACCTTACCAGTAGATTCCAGATCTCACTAATTGATGCCATATTCATTTACACTTTCTCTTTCTTGGAGACAGGGCAAGAAAGAACACTCTGCTTGGTCTCATGACTAGTAAGGGGGGGGGGAGAGCTCTTTGTGTGTGCGTGCGTGTGTGTGTGTGTGTGTGTGTGTGTGTGTGTGTGCTAAAAGGCAGTGGCTGGGTCATGGGTTCTGTGGGGCTCAGGGAGTTCCTCAGAGCCCCTGGGAAAGGCACCAGGAGACCCTTCAGTTCAGGGTTTCTGGGGTGCTTGGTAAGGCCAGGGAAGGAGGGTAGGGACTGGATTCTGGTGCTTTGTTTGCCCATCTGCCCACCAAAACTTATTCCTCATCCTTCAGTATGAGTGGGCTCCTATCTAGCTCTCCATGAAAATAAAATCCAACCACATGAGATATTTGTAAAAAGTGCTTAGTGTGGTACTTGGCACACAGTAGATTCTATACGAATGCTTATCCCTTTCCGTTCTTCCCATCACTTGCACTGGGTGCATCCCTTCCCACCCTAGAGAAGGGAAGGATTTAAAAAGTGAGTAAATGACCTCGGAAGACATCCTTGTAAACACTTGAAAAGGGCTGAGTCTGAGCCTTCTTCTACCTGCTCTGAAAGACCTCAAAGGGCTGTGTGGGCATCAGACGAGATCAAGGAATATTGGTGCTTCCCTGGTAACTCCTCTCAGTTTTCCAGCTGGGGAAATCGAGGACCAAAGGTCACCCAGCTAGTCACTGGCAAAGCCAGGACAGGTTTCTTGTCTCTGGGCCAATGTCCACTTTACTTTTCATCTGGGGTTCACAGATCTTTTCCTATCTTAATGATAATATTAATACTTAATGATACTTGTTGGTATTTATATTGCGCTTGGAGGCTTGGAAAATAACTTACAAACATTATTTCATTTTGTCCTCAAAACAACCCTGGAAAGTAGGAGCTGTTATGACCACAGATGGGGAAACTGAGAGAGAAGTGAAATGGCTTGCCCTGGGTCACACCAATAACAAGTGTCTGAGACAAGTTTGTCAATCCCTTCGGTCTTCTAGGCAGCATCCCCACCACCACCACTACAGCCCCAAGCTGCCTTATAGCCTTGCCTCCCTCTACCCTTCTCCATTGCCCCTTCCCCTGCCACCCCCCAGTGATGACCCATATCCAGAACATTCCTCCATAGAAATCCTTTTCTTCCTTCCAGACCAAACTCATGGGCGCC
>NW_027186352.1:8174053-8175598 GCF_028583685.1 Petaurus breviceps papuanus
ACAGACACACACACACAGGTAAAGACAAAATATATAAATTGGGACAGAGGGAGTTGGGGGCATTTTGGTGAGGCTGGGGGGGGGCGGCTCCTGAGGGATAAGGATAATCCAGGGGGCTTTTGAGATGAGCCTGGGGGTCATCTGGGGATTTTAAGAATCAGATAAAGTGAAGATGAAACAGAAAGCCACAGAGCATGCCAGCTTGGCCCGACCGAAGACTAGCGAACAGAAGGCCTGGTGATCCTGGGACTGAAGAGCTTTAGGATCCAGGGGAGTTCCTGTTTTATCTTAGAGGTAATTGGGAGTCAATGGACTTTCTAAAGCAGGGGAGTGACCCGATCAGACCTCACTTGGGCATCAGAGCTGAGGATGGTTTGGGGAGGAGAAAGGATAGAGGTGGAGACCCCACTTGGGAGGCCACTGAGAAGACCTGAGAGGGTGAGGACCGTGTGAGGGCAGAGAAGGAGAAGGAGGAGGGGGACCCAGAAGCCAAACTTCTCAGACTCAGATTAAGTCTTCCCAAGTAGGGCAAGGGGAGGTGTCAGGACTGATCCAGCTGTCATGAACTGGGGGTAGAACATGTCTGGTGGGCTCCCAAAACAGACCGGGAAGAGGGGATGGGCCTTTTAGGAAAGATGAGTGTGGGGTGCCTACGGGGCATCCTATGAGAAGCGTCCAGTCAGCAGCTGGCAAGATAGGGAATGACTCTTAGGAGAGAGTTCAGAATGTCTTCGGCCCAAGGGGGAAGAGACGTTTTCCAGTGACTTGTCCAAGGTCACATGGAGAGTACATGGGAGAACCACGGCTGGTTCTCAGTCCTCAGGAGTTCCAGGTCAGGGTACTTCTGCTGGACTTGGAGACGCCCAGGTCTGAACATTCCTCGTCTCAGTCCCTTGACCCTTCATCTTCTCCTCTCGAGGAAGGCTTGTAGAACCACAGCTTAGAGCTTTTATAGACTCTAGTGGCCCAACACAAAATCTCTAACAAAAATCGCTGCTTTAATTACACTCTCCCTCAGCAACACAGATCAAATGCTCGTGCATCATTAGAGTGGATGTCTCATTCCAAACATCCAGAAAACAAAAGATGTGGGTGGCGCTCTGTAGATTGCAGCTACTGCACCTTTAACACTTCTGTGGCAGGAAATATTCACACCCTGCCCTTCCCCCCGTTAGCTTCAAATAAACATGAGCTGGTGAACTTAGAACAATAAATGAAGTATCCGTGGAAGAGGAAGACATTTGTGAGAGAAATGAGTTGTCTTCCCAAAGGTCAAGCAAAGGGGAAAACCATTCCTCTTTCCACATGTGAAGAATCCCTGGGAAGGCAATCCTACATTGGCAAGGCTGGCTTCATTGGCCCCTCAGACAAGCAGAGAGCATTTATCTGGCTGGGCTGAGAGCTGGAAAGGGTGTTGGGGTCATGGCTGCCACTCCAACCCTCTCATATCACAGATGCAGAAACCAAAGCCCAGAGAAGCAAAGGGGCATCGTTGTCGTCATCATCATCATCATCACCATCACCATCATCATCATCGTCACCATC
>NW_027186352.1:8175608-8198600 GCF_028583685.1 Petaurus breviceps papuanus
CACCATCATCACCATCACCACCATCATCACCATCATCATCATCACCAATATTTATTAAGCACCTACTACATACCAGACACTGCACTAAGCACTTTTTGAATACTATCTCATTCGTTCCTCACAACCCTGGGTGGTAGGGTTGTTATTATCCCCATTTTTCAGGTGAGGAAACTGAGGCAAATAGAGGCTAAGTGACTTGCCCAAGGAAGAATACACAGCCAATAAGTGTCAAATACTTCACAGATGCGCCAGCTACCCAGGGACTTGCCCAGAGTCAAGCCAGAATTCAAAGCCGAGCTCTCCAAAGCTAACTCATGGCCTCTTTTCAGCCTCCCACCACATCCTCTGGATCAGTGCTGATACTAGTAGTTTCTCCTCTGGTGGAAGGAGAGGGAGGAGTCTTGATGTGCCCTCCACTTTATGAGTCACTAAGATAAAAGCGAGTGTCTGTTCTCACCTGGAGCCAGGGAAGAGACATTCTGGAGACAGGGAGCTGTCTGCTCATGACTTACCTACAGGCCAGGGCAGCTCTGTCAGGGTAGTAACATCTCATGTAAAGAAGAAGTGATTCCCCAGTAATCCAGGAGACTATGATTTGCCTGGCATTTAAATCTAGCTCCCACTCATATTACAGATCAGTTCTCCATAACTCCCCTCCACTCAGTCTATTCTAGCCAAATTGTCGGCTAGAGATTCCTTAACCTCAACACTCTCTGTCCTTCCTCTATGCCTTTGCCTCATGCCTGGAATGCCTTCCCTCCCTCTGCTTCCTTCAGAGATCAGCTCAGGGGCATTCCCATGAGAAGCCTTCCTGATTCCTTCAGTCGTTCCCTCTCTCCTCACATTCCTTTCTTTTTACTTATTTGTATATCTCTTGTCTCCATAATAGAATGCAAGTTCCTTGAAATCAGGAATTATTTTTCATTTTATTCTTGTGCCCCCAGCACAGAGCATGGGGACTTGCTTCATGTTAATTGCGTCTCCCATTCATCTGAAAGGTCATTCATGGGGCCATTCACAGGGATAGGCAAAGAGAGTTCGTCTCTCTCCATGAGGCTTGGTCTATGGGAGAGGACAATTTAGAGAGTGCAGTCCACCCTGATGAAGGTTGGAGGCCTCTCTTGTCAGGACCAGAAGGTAAGGAAAATGGAAACCAAAAATGTTTTTTTGAATGAAGGCACCTGCAGCAGGCCCTGGGGTGACCTCAGAGACCTGGCTTAAGAATTCTGAGCCCCCAAGGGAGCTCTGAGAACTTGGGGAGAGCCACCTCTTATCAGCCAGACACCTATCTGATCAGCCAGGGCTCCTTTCACCCCCTTGGATGTTCTGAAGAACAGAACGTCCTCATCAGGCTGGTCATTGTTCAGAAAAGGCAACAGCACCGTTTGTTCCCCAGCTGTGAGACAGTGCAAGGAAAATTCATGTGAATTGACAGAGTGTCCAGTGTGATGTCTGAAGAGGACCCAACACTTGAGAGTCAGTGTGGCATGGCCAGTCAAAAGGTCTGAGTTCAAGTTTCACCAATCTCTCTTAATGGTTGTGTGTTTAAATCACTTAATCTCTATGAGGCCCATCTGTAAACTGGGAATTATAATCTACATTTATAGGTGTGGCTAGGGGTTCAGATGTGAAAAGGAAAGAGGGAAGGAGAGAAGGAGGGAGCAAGAAAAGAAGGGATAGAAAAGGAGGGAAACAAGGAGGGAAGAAAAGGGGAAGGAAGGGAGAAAGGAAGGATTGGTTATTTGTCATCCTTCATTCTCAAAGAGAACCACAATGACATCACTATGCTAAAGTTAAGTTTCAATATGTCTGACTGTGGTTGATCAGACCAATACACCTCAGAATGTTCTACCCCAGGTCAGGCACAAGCAATCTGTGTGAATATTTGGGGTGGATTCTCTCAATTTTCATGTCCTACATTTCCTTCAAGCTGTTTCAATTCTGCTTTGCTCACAGAGCACAGCACCATCTCTGATGAGGGTATGCCATGATGAGTGGTCCCATGCCAGTGTCTCCCACGTCACAAATCAATTTCAAAGTTCTTTTTTTACATTCTATTTTTTGGTTTATTTATTTTTTAAAATTTATTTTTAGTTTTCAACATTCATTTCCACAAGATTTTGAGTTACAAATTTTCTCCCTGTCTTTTCCCTACCTCCTCATCCCAAGATAGAGAGCCTACTGAATATGCCTTCCCCTAATCTGCTCTTTCTTAAATCCTCCCCCATTCCCACTCTAACTTTCTAGTAGGTTGAGATGAATTTCCATACCCCAGTTCCTGTATATCTTATTTCCCAGTTGCATGTAAAAAGCAATTTTTTAACATTTGTTTTTAAAACTTTGATTTCCAGATTCTTTTCCTTCTTCCCTCCTCACCCATCTCCACTGGGAAGATAAGCAATTCAATATAGGTTGTACATGTGTAGTTACAAAACATTTCCATAGTAGTTATATTGTGAAAGACTAACCATATTTCCCTCCATCCTATACCACCCTCCACTTCTCCCATTTTTTCCTTTGATCCTGTGCCTTTTCAAAAGTATGTGCTTCTAACTACCCTTTCCCTCAATCTGCCTTCCCTTCCATCACCCCCCCTCTTATCACCTTCCCCCCTACTTTCCTGTAGGGTAAGATACCCAATGAGTGTGTACGTTATTCCCTCCTTAAGCCAAATTCAATGATAGTAAGGTTGACCCATTCCCTTTCACCTTTCTGCTCTTCCCCTCCACTGTAACAGTTTTCTCTTGCCTCTTTTATATGAGCTCATTTGCCCTATTCTATCTTCCCCTTTTTCCTTCTCTCATTATATTACTCTCTCACCTCTTAATTTTATTTATTAGATATCATCCCTTCCTATTCAACTCATCCTGTGTCCTCTGTCTCTGTATACATCTAGACACCTATACACACATTCACATATGTATTTATACACAAATACATCCTCCTATACATACATATATATGTATACATATATACATTCCCTTCAACTATCCTCATACTGAGAAAAGTCTCATGAGTTACAATGATCATTTTTCCATGTAGGACTGTCAATTGTTCAACTTTTATAAGTTCCTTAAGGTTTCTTTTTCCTGTTTACCTTCTCACACTTCTTTTGCTTCTTGTATTTAAAAGTCAAATTCTCTGTTCAGCTCTTGTTTTTTCATCAAGAATACTTGAAAGTACTCTATTTTGTTGAATGACCATATTTTCCCCTGAAGCATTATACTCAGTTTTGCTGGGTAGGTGATTCTTGGTTTTAATCCTAGCTCCTTTGACCTCTGGAATATCATTTTCCAAGCCCTTCAATCCCTTAATGTAGAAGCTGCTAGATCTTGTGTTATCCTGATTGTGTTTCCACAATATCCAAATTGTTTCTTCCTGACAGCTTGGAATATTTTCTCCTTGACTTGGGAACTCTGGAATTTGGCTATGATATTCCTAGGAGTTTTCTTTTTGTGATCTTTTTCAAGAGGAGATTGGTGAATTCTTTCAATTTCTATTTTTCCCTCTGATTCTAGAATATCAGGGCAATTTTCCTTGAGAATTTCTTGAAGAATGATTTCTAGGCTCTTTTTTAATCATGGCTTTCAGGTAGTCCAATAATTTTAAAATTATCTCTCCTGGATCTATTAAGCAGCTACTATGTGCCAGGTGCAATGCTAAGCTCTGGGGATACAAAAAAGGCAGAAGACAGGCCCTGCCCTCATGGAGATTACAATCTAATGGAGACACACACACACAGAGACATCTACAAATCAAGCTATGTGCAGGATACATAAGAAATAATTTAAAAAGGAAGGCACTACGATTAAAAGGGGCTGGGGAAAGCCACTGGTAAGAGCCAATATTTTGGTTGGGTCTTAAAGGAAGCCAGAGAGGTCAGTAGTTGGAATGAGGAGAGAGGATGTCCCAAACATGGGGGGCAACCAGAGAAAAACTCTGGAGCTGAGAGCTGAAAGGTCTTGTTCAAGGACCAGTCAGGAGGACGGTGTTGGGGGAGCCAAGATTACATGGGGGAGGGGAGCAGGGAAGAGGACTACTGGAAAGGTGGGAGGGGGCTGGGTCATGAGGGACCCTGAGTATCAGACGGAGGATTTTGATTCATTTGTTAAATCTTTTCCCACATGACAACAAATTAAGAGCAGATTTTTTTTTTTAATAGAAGAAAGCATGGAAGCGAGACCCAGACCTGGAGTCAGTGGCCTGGAATGACGATTAGGGTGAGGGTCCAAAGGGCAGCCAGATGTCAGTGTGGAGTGACGGTTTCCAGCTTACACAGAAAGGGAATGGCAGAGAGGGCAGAAAGCATGAGCCAGATACTTCCCAGCCTCCCCCAAGGAACTACACTGAATATTTTCAGCAATAACATCAATTATTACTGATAGATTGCCAGATTGGAGGCTACCTGTAGAAATCTTTCCAATCCCCTTTCAGGTATACTTTAAAATACATTTTCAAGTTTATTTTTTACTAGGAAAGAGGCAAAGTCTATTAAAGTAGACACAGGATCCCAAAGGTCTTCCACACTGGAACAGTAGGATGTGTAAAGGAAGAGGAAATGTAATGGGTAAATGCAGAGTCCTGCAGCGGGCTTCCAACCATTGGACCCTGGGCACTAGCTGGTGGAGTGGTGAGCATGAGGAGAGACTGGGGCATTCCAGTGGGCTACAAGAGCGTGGGCATAGATCACAAACCTTCATGCAGCAGCTCGTGCTATATGCCATGACAGTGGCTGACCACACAGACAGCTTTCCAAAGCAGAGGTCAACCACGCCACCTGCTGGCCACAGAACGCTGCCAAATGTGTCCCCAAATGGATCAGTTTTTAATTGAATTGAAAGAAATATTTCACTAAACAAAAATACCATAAAACATAGATAACATTACATTTTAAAGTTGTCAATACGTGGCTGGCGGGGATTCTTCTGTACGGATCGATGGCCCTGTTTCTATCTGAAGTTTGACGCCTTGTTCTGGAACACGACTGAATGTTCTAGAATGTGAGTGGAGACAATATCAGATGAAAGGGAGCCTTCCTGGTTGGCAAGTGTAGATTGCTCTGAGAGAGCCTCTTTCCTCCCACCTGAAGAGGAGGGATAACACACCTGACACTTTTATCTTCTGTAGGTCCATTTTACTCCACCTCCTAGAGAATGGGTGAGTGCTTGGGCTACATGGCAGAACAGACTTTCACTTGCTCCCTTTGGAAGCTGCCTGTGCAGGGGATTCAGGAGGAGTCTAGGAGACTTGGTCAGGTGCTTGCATCTCTGCTGCATCTGAAAAATCTTTTATCTTGGAAATAATGACTCCTAATGATCAGAGTTCAGAGAGGGGAAATGGAAAAGCCTTGCTCATGCCAAAATGGACAAGATAGGAAGAAATATCTTTCTTGGAAAGGAAACTATCTCCCCAGGAGTGAGAATGGAGGAATCAAGAAAGCCCTTCTGGAGAAGGCAAGTGAAAGGTCTAAGGGACCCTGGGAAAGGAATGGAAGACACAGTGTAGCCCGTGAGCTTGGCAAAGCAAAATTAAGAACAGGGAAAAGAAGGCTTTGGAATCCTATGGTGTGGAAAGATACAGGGGAATAAGCAAGAAATGGAGACATCTAAATGTGCCAGGATACTGATTTTTATCAGTAAGCTACTTGTTTCAAGTGTGGAATACCTCCTGCAAGACAGAGGCCTCTGTCATTGGTCAAAGTAGGTGAGAAAGAAAAAGAAAGGAAGAAGGAGAGTGAGGGAGAAAAGGGAAGGAGGGAGGGGAAAAGAGAAAGAAAGAAAGAAAGAAAGAAAGAAAGAAAGAAAGAAAGAAAGAAAGAAAGGAAGGAAGGAAGGAAGAAAGAGAGGGAGGGAGGAAGGGATACAGAAAAAAGAAAGAAAAAAGAGAAGGAAGAGATATAGAAAAAAAGAAAGAAGAAAGGAGAATGAAAGGAAGAAAAGAAGGAAGGAAGGAAGGAAGGAGAGGGAAAGAGGGAGGAAAGGAGTAGAGAAAGAAAAAAGAAAGAAAAAGAAAGGAAGAAAGGAAGAAGGGAAGAGAGAAAGGAAGGAGAAAGAGAGAGAGAGAGAGAGAGAGAGAGAGAGAGAGAGAGAGAGAGAGAGAGAGAGAGAGAGAGAGATATCTGAGTACAGAATGATTATTCAAAGGGATAATAAAGCTGTCCACATCAATAACCTAGAGACAGGATAAGCTCAGGGTTTGAGATCTTAAACTTTTCTAGTCAGCAAAAGCATCCCAGGTGCTATTTGCCAGGAAAGAGGTGACGTTTTCCAAAGGAATGAACCTTGTGGAGGGAATGGAGCAGTTTTTAAAATTGTACCTGTTATATTTTACAAGTTTTGTTGGCACAGAGTCAGATTCAGAAAGACCAAGTCCTTCATGAGCCTCACCTTGCAGTTATCTGAAGACGATTACTCTTCAGTTTGATAATGCATTTAGAGAACTTCTTTCCTCATCATCTTTTGGCCTTTTGTCCACTTTGAGGCCCCTCCCAGAGTCAGAGAATCCACTCACCTTCTGACATCTTAGTTCTACTATGGAGACAAAACCAGATTGTCAGCCAAGCTAGACCAGGCTGCGGTCACATGCACTGGGGGCTTCTTTAGCCCTCATGGTGCATGAAGGAGGTTTCTTATCCCACAAGCCCTTTGGTTCAGGTAAACAGATTCATCTGCAGCCACAGCCCCAATGCTGATCCAGACCAACCTTGGAGGAGATTGCCTTTAGAGTGAATGGATGGTGGAAGTGTCGTCCTATCCCAGACATGAAAGGTGTAGTGGGCAAAGTCTCAGTAACCTACTTAATCTGAGTTGATGGAATGAGGGAAGGGAGGATGCCCCATCTTGAGGCATTCTGCCTTTTCTTCCCTTTGACAGCTTCTACAGGACTTTCTCCTCTTTTGTCTTCTCTGCCCACTTGATTTGAATCTGAGAGACTGTTGTGACCTCAGAGAACAGTTACTGTCCCAAAGGGAGGCTATAATTTCATGTGACATTGAATGATGTTATATTAGGCTACATTTCCAGTCTGTTATCTCTTCTCTCCTTCAGAGCTTTGTCCTGGTGTGAAGACTATTTAAATCTATGCCATTGGAAAAGAACCTCTGCTGGGTTCTGGCCTTCTAGAAAGTCACTGGGCTGGGAGGGGCCTTATGTATGTGTCTGCTGGCTCAGGGCAGAGAGGCTCCCCAAAGCAGCCTCCAAAATGACCTGTATGATTATAGGGGCCATGCAACACATTTTGTTGGCAAGAATGTCCTCAATGGATCCTTGTAATATTGAAGAAAGCATTGAAATTGTGAGTGTGGTGTTTGCACATGCATGTGTATGTGTGGGTGTGTAAGGAAGGGTCTGAACATGTGATTTCATTGAGATAGCAATGTCCTGGTATGAAAAATCCCTTCACTACTGCAGATGAACAACCTCTTGGTAAGCTCACTTGTTTAGAGAGCCCTCTGAAGCCCTGAGAATGCCTGTACCTTGGCCAGGGGTGGACAGTGTTGCCTGTCACCAGAGGTCCAGGAGGGACTTTTCTCTAAGGACTTCATGAAATAATCTCCTAGGCTATAACAACTCTAAAGGGAGAGTTTCTAAAACTTGCAGAGGGTCTGAATTAATGCTGGTGAAGGGCTGGGCCCTGCCAACAAAAACCGTAGGTCCTTGAGGGATTTTCAGTGTAGAGGAAGCATAGTGTGCTATGTTGAGGAGGTTATGGAGTGGGGGCTACTACAGTATGACGCACTGTGGTCTAGCATTCCACAGCGTATGATTTGGATCAAAGGCAAGGCAGAGTCAGACATAAAAGGATCCTCAAGGGTCAAGGTCGTGCGATGCTAGGTTAGCTCATGCCCACTTCCTATCATATGATGCTATTTCAAAAGCAATTTTATTTCCATGAACAGAAATCTATTTTTTCCTCCCACTGGAAGAGAAAAAACAAATAACAAATACAGACAGTAACATGTTGTAACAAATATGGTCCCACAAAACAAATACCCAAATTGGTCACGTCCAGAAATGTCTGTCTCATTCTGTGCCCTGACTGTATCTGCTCTCTGCAAGAAGGTATTTTACTTTAGCATCAATCTTCTGCAATCACGGTTGATCATCAAACTAATTAGAATTTTTAAGTCTTTCAAAATTGTCATCTTTACAATGTTATTGTTATTGTATAAATTATCCTGCTTCTGCTGACTTCACTCTGCATCGGTTCTCATTTCTGAGATTTCTGTCAAATCATCCTCTTTGTCATACCTAACATCCTTATATTCTTGTACCACAAATGGTTCAGTCATTCCCTGACTGATGGGCACCCCCTCCCTTCCAGTTCTTTGCCACCGCTGTTATATATTATTTTTTAGTTGTTTTTTTTTTGTATCTGGAAAAGACATTGTAATAGTGTCTTCTGAAGTGACATATGAATTTGCATTAGTATGATTTTTTAAACAATAATGATCGCCGGCTTTTGTATCAAGGTCTAGAAAACACTTTACATATGTTATCTTATGGACATCTTGGGCCCCTAACACAGTACTTAAGGGAATAAGCAAAGTTGGTTGAATTGAACCAAAGGAGTTTAAATGGGAGCTCTCTCTTTGACTGCATGGAATATGAAGGTTCAAAACAAAGTGATGAAGCATCTCCCTGGGAATTTCCTGTGCTGGTGGTGAGAATGAATTGCCATGCCTACACACTCCAATTAATTTTCTCAAGTATTTGTGTGCTTTTTGAGGGCATGGCTTTTTGGGCTCTTTTTTAAAAATTTATTTTTAGTTAACATTTCCACAAGATTTTGAGTTACAAATTTTCTTTGTCTTTCCCCTACCCCCACCTCAAGATAATGAGCCTGATGAATTCCTCTTCCTCCAATCTGTTCTCTCTTATATCCTCCCCCTTCACCCCCCCCCCAACTTTCTAGTAGGGCAAGATGGATTTCTATACCCCAGTGTCTGTATATCTGATTTTACAGCTGCATGTAAAAAATGGTTTTTTAAACATTTGTTTTTAAAACTTTGATTTCCAGATTCTTTCCCTTCTTCCCTCCTCAACCACCCCTACTGGGAAGACAGGCAATTCAATATAGATTGTACATGTGTAATTATAAAAAATGTTTACATAGTAGTTATACTGTGAAAGAAACTATATTTCCCTTCAACCTATCCCTCCCCCACTTCTTTTTTTCTCCTTCAACTCTGTCCCTTTTCAAAAGTGTTTGCTTCTAACTACCCTCTCCCCCAGTCTGTCCTCCATTCTATCATCCCCCTTCTTATTCCCTTCCCGCCTACTTTCCTGTAGGGTAAGATACCCAATTGAGTATGTATGTTATTCCTTCCTTAAGCCAAATTCAATGATAGTAAGGTTGACTCATTCCCTTTCACCTTCCTACTCTTCCTCTCCATTGTAAGTTTTCTCTTGCCTCTTTTATATGAGATAATTTACCCCATTCTCTTTTGATGGAGCCAAGACGACAGTGTAGAAGTAGGAAAACTCCATGAGCTTCCCCCATAATCACCTCAAATACCTATAAAATATGACTCTAAACAAATCTTACAGTTATAGAACCCGCAAAGTGATAGAGAGAAACAAATCTCCTACTGAAGGCAGTCTGGCAGGCCTACAGAAAGATCCATCGCAGCATGCTGGGAGCCAAGCCCAGCCCCGTGTGAGCCTGGGGTTTTAGCCCCAGGGCAGCCCCAACCAGCAGTGGCTGAAGCAGACTTTGGGAGAGTGGATCACCAGCAGCTGTAGTGGGTTCCAGAATTTTCAACTCATAAATGCCAAAGACAAAGTAAAAGTTCAGTGTAGAACTCTGTTGGAGTTGGGGGAGATGGAGAGGTAGAGTCCAGTCACTGCCCAAAGGGCGAGAAGGTGAGAAGTGGTGGAGGTGTGGGGGCTGTGCAGCCACCTCCACATGGCTGTTTCAGAGCTCCTGGCCTGCAGATTATAGGGGTTCAAGCGACCAGTCTGAAGGGTAATCACTCTTGCTTTAACCTGCTTGGATCTGAATCACTGTCTGGAGTGGAGGTCCTTAAGTGTGTGACCAGTGAGCTAGAACTTGTGGGGCTGTAGAGAGGGCACCCAACTAATAGCTCTGGCAGCTGTGAAAACCCTAGCAACTTGGGACAAAGCTCTCTTCTCTGGAAGCAGAGTTCTACTGTGGCAAAAAGCTCAAAAGTCAAGTAATCGAGTGACAACATGAGCAAGCAAAGGAAGCAAAGCAAGCACAGCAAACAAACCTTAGATTCCTTTTTGGGGGACAAAATGGATCAAAGCATGGAATGGGAGGAAGACAATGAAGTCGGAATTCCTGCATCAAAAGCTTCCAAGAAAAATATAAACTGGTTACAGGCCATGAAGTACTCAAGAAGGATTTTGAAAATCAAGTAAGAGAAGTGGAGGAAAAATTGGGGAGAGAAATGAGAATGATGCAAGAAAATCATGAAAGAGAGTTAACAACCTGACTGAAGAAAATAACACCTTAAAAATAGAGTAACTCAAATGGCAAAAAGAAGCCCAAAATGCCAATGAGGAGAAGAATGCCTTAAAAAGCCAAATTTACCAGATGGAAAAAGAATTTCAAAAGCTCACTGAAGAGAGTAATTCTTTCAGAATTAGATTGGAGCAAATGGAAGCTCTGACTTTCCAGTAGGGCATCAAGATGAGAGAAATCAAGATATTATTAAACAGATCCAAACAAATGAAAAATAGAAGGCAATGTGAAATGTCTCACTGGAAAAACCACTGACCTGAAAAAATAGATCCCAGAGAGATCATTTAAAAATTATTGGACTACCTGAAATCCATGATCAAAAAAAGAGCCTAGAAATCATCCTTCAAGAAATTCTCAAGGAAAATTGCCCTGATGTTTTAGAACCAGAGGTCAAAATAGAAATTGAAAGAATTCACCAATCACCTCTTGAAAAAGATCCCAAAAAGAAAACTACTAGGAATATTATAGCAAAATTCCAGAGCTCCCAGGTCAAGGAAAAAATATTACAAGCAGCCAAGAATAAACAATTTGAAAATTGTGGAAACACAATCAGGATAACACAAAATCTAGCAGCTTATACATTAAGGGATTGAAGGGCTTGGAATATGATTTTCCAGAGGTCAAAGGAGCTAGGATTAAAACCAAGAATCACCTACCCAGAAAAAATGAGTGTAATGTTTCAGGAGAAAATATGGTCATTCAATGAAATAGAGGACTTTCAAGCATTGTTGATGAAAAAAACAGAGTTGAATAGAAAAACTGACATTCAGATACAAGAAGCCAGAGAAGCATGAGAAGGTAAACAGGGAAAAGAAATCATAAGGAACTTAACAAAGTTGAACTATTTATATTCCTACATGGAAAAATGATCATTGTAACTTATGAAATTTTTCTCAGTATGAGGATAGCCGAAGGGAATATAAATGTATATACATATATGTGTATACATACATATATGTGTCTATACAGGAGGGTACATGTGCATAAGAATACATATGTGAGTATGTGTATAGATGTGGACATGTTCACATAGACAGAGGGCACAGGATCAATTGAATAAGAAGGGATGATATCTAAAAAAGAAAAGAGGTGAGAGAGGAATATATTGAGAGAATGAGGAGAGAAATAGAATCGGCTAAATTTTCTCATATAAAATAGGCAAGGGAAAACTGTTACAATGGAAGGGAAGAACAGGGTGGCAAAAGGGAATGGGTCAACATTACTCTTATTGAATTTAGCTTAAGGAAGAAAAAAATGTACACACTAAATTGGGTATCTTACCCTACAGGAAAGTAGGGGGGAAGGACATAGGAAGGGGTATGATAGAAGGGAGGGCAGATTGAGGGGGAGGGTAATTAAACCACACACTTTTAAAAAAGGACAGGGTAAAAGTAGAAAAATAGAACAAGTGGGGGCAGGATAGGGTGGAAGGAAATATAGTCTTTCACAATATATCCACTATGGAAATGTTTTGTGTAACTACACATGTACAACCTGCATTGAATTGCTTATCTTCCCAGTAAGGGTGTGTGATAAGGGAAGAAGGAAAAGAATTTGGAATTTGGAATTTTAAAATCAAAAATTTGTTAAAGTTATTATTATTATTATTACATGCAACTGGGTAAAAAGATATACAGGCACTGGGGTATGGAAATCCATCTTGCCCTACTGGAAAGTCAGGGGGGATAGGGGAGGATGTAGGAGAGAGCAGCTTGGGGGAGGGGGTATTCAGTGCTATTGCTGTTTTGGGGTGGTGGGTAGGGGACAGACAGGGAGAAAATTTCTAAGTCAAAATCTTGTGGAAATGAGTTTTGTAAAATAAAAATAAACATAAAATTTATTTAAAAAATAAAATATAGCATCTTGATTTCTCATAAAGTCATTAGTTTCCGTTTACTCCAATCTAATTTTTAAAGAACTATTTTCTTCAGTGAGCCTTTGAAATTCCTTTTCCATCTGGCCAATTCTACTTTTTGAGGTATTCTCCTTGTTGGCTTTTTTGAGCTTCTTTTGCCATTTGAGTTAGTCTATTTTTTAAGTGTTATTTTCTTCAGTCAGGCTCTTGACCCGTTTTTCATGATTTTCTTGCATCATTCTCATTTCTCTTCCCAATTTTTCCTCCGCTTCTCTTGATTTTCAAAATCCTTCTTGAATCTTCTATGGCCTGTGACGAGTTCATATTTTTCTTGGAAGCTTTTGATGTGGGAGTTTTGACTTTGTTGTTCTGGTTCCAGGTTTTGATCCTCTTTGTACCCCCCAAAAGATTCTATGGTCTGATTTCACTTCCTCTGTTTACTCATCTTGCCAGCCAATTACTTGACGTTTGAACTCTTTACCATGGTAGAACTCTGCTTCCAGAGTGGAGAGAGCTGGGTTCCAAATTGCTGGGGTTTTTGCAAATGTTGTCAGAACTGTTGTCAGAGCTATGAGGAGAGCACCGTCTCTACAGCCATCACAAGCTCTGGCACACTAGTGTTCATCACCCCAGGACTACCACCCAAGACTGCAACCAGATCCAAGCCGGTGAAAGCAAGACCGATTACCTTCTGAATGGTGGCTGGTCCCCCTCCATATGATCTGTAGGCCAGGAGCTCTGGGGGAAGTCATGCAGCTGCAGCTGCAGCCAGCAGTCCTCCCCCACCTCTCGCCTGGGGAGCAGGGGCCGGACTGCTCTTTTGTCACCATGTTCCGACAGAGTTCCCTGCTGACCTTTTACTTTCTCTTAGGCATTTATGGGTTGAGAAGTCTGTCAACTGCCACAGCTGCCAGTGATTCACTCTCCTGAACTCTGCTCCAGCAGGTCTGGGGCTCAAGTCTGGGCAGGCACGGCTCACGCAGGACTCTTCTGGGCTCCCAGCCCAGTGCGATAGACCCGTCCTGCCAGCCTGCCAGGCTGCCTTCAGTGGGGGATTTGTTTCTCTGTCACTTTTTGTGTTCTGTAGCTCCAATATTTGTTTAGAGTCATATATATATATATATATATAGGACTTCAGGGCCAGGGCTGTATTCACTGCACCACCTAGCCACCCCTAGGGTCATTTGTTTACAGGCATTAGAGTTGGTTGGAGTGGGGATTCAAGAATATTCCTGCTTTTACTCCACCATCTTGGCTCTGCCCCTCCATATTTTTGTATCCATGGGTCCTTTTTCTTCTTTCATTTCGTATAATCCAGCAGTGGCATTGTTGTTACCAAGAATATTTGAAGTTTTTAGTGACTTCAGGGGCCCTAGTTCTAAACTACTTTCCAGAAAGGCAGTTCCCCCAACCAACATTGATCATTTTCCTTTTTTTTGGTAAACTTTACTAATGTGTGAAGTAGAGAGAACCTCAGAGTTGTTTTAATTTGCTTTTCTCTAATCATTAATGATTTAAAGCTTTTAAAATATATGGCTATTGATATTACCTGAAGTCAGGAAGACCCAAGTTCAAATTTGACCTCAGCCACTTACTAGCTGTGTGACCCTGGGCAAGTCACTTAATTCTGTTTACCTCAGTTTTCTCATCTGTCAAATGAGTTGAAGAAAGAAATTGCAAGCCACTCCAGTGTTTTTATCAAGAACACTCCTTAAAGGGGTCATGAACGGTTGGACATGGCTAAAAACAACTGTACAACAATTGATAGCTTGGCTTTCCTCCTTAGAGAACAGTGTGTTCATATCCTTTGACTATCACTTGGTAAATGACTCTTATTCTTATAAATTTGAATCAGTTCCTTATATCTTGGAAATGAAGTCTTTCATCAGAGAAATGTGTTGCAAAGATTTTTTTCCTTAGTGGCTTCTCTTCTAATTTTAGCTGTATTTGTGGTGTTTATATAAACCCTTTTCAATCTGACATAACCAAAATGGTCCAGGTTATCTCTTGTGATACTCTCTGTCTCACACTTTGTCATTTACTGATCCCTTATCCAAACATGTGAAAGGTAATTTCTTCCTTCCTTCTCCAATTTCTGAAGTCACCCTTTATGAGGTTAGAAATCATTCTGAAGCTTTCTAGAATGTAGGAAAGACAACTGAGGTATTAGGGAGACTCTTTTGGGAGGAGACAGAAATGATTCTTGGGCTTTCTAACACTTTTGAAATTCTAATTCAATTGAAATTCTAATACTAATGCTTTCTAATACTTTTGAAATGGAGAGAAAAAAAGTTATCCCAAAAGTTTGATTTCTCAAGGATCACAGGGCCTCTGCATCTTGAGGCCATGATTGAGTATGGGAGGAAGAGATTGGGTAAGAAGCCTGATAAACCAAGTTACCATGGCAAACAAAAAACCCCCATACAATCCTAGGCTATCATTAAAGGCCAGGGTCCATCTTGAGCCTTTACTTGAAGGATTAATGGCAACTCCCTGGTTTCCTCCCAGCAGAGGCTAGGCATCTGCTTGTCGGAGGGCCTTGGGTCTCTTCTGAGGGCCCCTCCAAGGCTAAGATTGGCTAATCAGTTGTCAGGTCTGAGTGTGACCCTTTAAGAGGGACGTTGTCAGTTAGAGAGTGTCTAAAGGAAGATAATGGAACTTGACAGGGACTCAAAGCACGGTCTTATTCACAGTACATGAAGGAGCTTGGGAAGTTAGCTGCAAGAGGTACTTGGCAGGGCTGTGTGTGAACTGTCTTGAGTATATAAAGGGCTTCTTAATAATTGGAATTGTCAGTAAATGGGATGGGCTGCATTGTGGCTGGTGCATGAACTGCCCATCGGGTAGAAGGGTCTCGTGGTCATTATTGGGGCATGATGTTAAAGCCCCTTCTGACTTGGGGATCCTCTGGCTCTTCCTTGGTCTTGGGCAGTCTTTCCTTGATTTACAATTGCCAATGAATAAGTCTCTTTTCTTGGGCTGGAGGGTAGAAAGTGACAGACAGAGAGACAGAGACAGGAGAGATAGGCCTGAGCCTGCCATGGAATCAGACAGCTGGGCAGATGAACACCTTTGCCTTTGGAGGGGGGAGGGATTTGCTCAAGGTCACACAGGTGGCCCATGGCCTAGCTAGGCCTGTAACCCAGGCCTTCTGTTTTGGTTCCTGTTTCCTCCCCCACTCCACCGTGCTGCCTATGGGTTTCCTTTAGCTGCAAGAGTCTGGCCTGCAGAGAAAGGAAACAGGGCAGGGCCTGGCAAATGGGGCTGCTTGTGCAAGGCAGGTGAGTCAAGCTAACTCTCCCAGCTCAGGGTCCAATGTCTGTATGTCAAGTTATCCTTTCATTCATCCTGGGATTCATTTTTTTCTTCTGGGTTTCAACAACACTTTCCTAATCAGTTCCCACAAAAAGCATCATGTGAATAACATTAACACTGAATAAGGAATGAGTAGGATCGCAGCACATTTCCCCAGAAAAAATGTTGTTACATTTCTAAGGTTTATGAAGCTATTTCATCAAACCTTTTTTTTTTTTTTGAAAAACAAATAGAATTCTGCACCATGAGTGGAAAGCGGCTCATTGTCCCATCACTGATCTGCAAATCTGGGCCTCTTGCAAATCATTTTGTCCCTCTTGTCAGCAAAAACTGAGTAACAGAGAAGTGCCCAGAGACCGACAGTCCCTGTGGAGAAGCCAGGCTCCTTCATGCTGGGACATGCTGGCTCCCCAAACAAACTTGGGCCTGGCCTGGGACATGGACAGGAGTGACTTTCAGTCCCTGCAGAAACCTGGAAATGACCAGCAGATTGGGCTCCTGGAGTTGGGGCGGCCCAACACACGTAAGTATTTCCTTTAGTTCTGGGTCAGTCAGCTCCCAGCTTCCTACTCAGTGGTAAGAATTGTTTGCTGGGGAGTATTCTGGTCAAATTCAGTCTCACATCATCTACATTACAAAATCTCTTCCCTACCCCAGCAAATGAACTTCCAGACATCAGCACAAGTGATTGAATGGGATCATGGAAGCCACTCAGTCCAACCTTCTCAATTTACCTATGGGGAAACTGAGGCCCCAAGGAGGTGAAGCGACATGGCCCCAGCTCTTCTGACTCATTCCATGGCCTTATCTTTAGCCCAGACATCCTCATCTTGTGTGCCAGTTACTGGCTGACGCCCCAGATACACCCTTCTCCTCTCCTACATAGAAAAGGACATATTAAGAAATTTTAATTTTATTTTTTACATCATTTGGGAATGGGGAGCATCTCAGGTGGGGGTTAAGGATCGGTGGACCTCTAAGTGGAAAGGTGTAGGTGGGGCTGGGGTAAGGTCCCTTTGCTGTGCTTCTAATGGATCCAGTCTGTTGGGTGGCCGTTTGTTAGGGCTTTGGCAAGTCCTTATGCCCCCTTTAGGGGTGGGCTGGGGCTGAGGATAAGGAAGCCTTAGGGGGGCCAGCCTTCTAGGTGGTAGGGATTTACTCTGGGTCCAGCAGTAGGGTGGGGATGCAGCCTGCGGTGGGGGACAAAGACATTTCAAAGGGGCCAACTTTCGAACGGGCTGGAGGTTTTGGTGGGTCCAAAAATAGGCCCTGGAGAAGCTGCCTTGTTGTTGTCGGGTAGAGGGCAGAGAGCCAGATGATGGGAACCTCTCCTGTGATCCTGAACCCCTGAAGATGTGAGCTGCCTTGGAGAGATGAAGTCGGGGAGATTTCAGGTGTCTAGATGGGGAATTGGAGTCCATGATAGGTCATCCCTGGAGCTTTCTTGCCAACAGGTCCTGGGGAGGGGAAGTGGGGATGTAGATAGCTACTTCCCCCTCCCACTCCAGGGGGTCCTGCCCCTCTGGGTAGGCAGGTGATACTTTCCTCCCAGGCTCCTGCCTCAGCCACCCTGGGGTCCAGGTCTTTCTGGAAAAAAAATGATGAGATAGAAACAGATGGAAAAAAGGAGGGAGGGAGGGAGGGAAAGAGGGGGGAGATGGAGAGACAGGGACAGCAACAGACACACAGAAGAAAGAATACATAAACACAAGAAGAAAAGACAGACAAAGGCTTGAAATCAGGACAGACTGGTGCCTGGAGCAAGCCAACCATACCGTAGGGCTCTCTGTCCTTGTGGATCTCCCTCAGTTGCAAGGGGGGTCAAAGTCCCCATCCCAGCTTCTCAAACCAACAGTCTACAAGAGAAAGGGAGAGAGACCTGGGGAGGTTTTCTGGGTAGGCAGCCACAGTGGGGGCTCAGGAGAGAGAGCAGAGGGGGCTGGGTCCAGGCATTAGGAGAGGGAGACTTTATGCCTAGGAGAGACAAGAATGAGTGGAGGAATGAGTCCTGAAGCATTCTGCCCTACCCTCAAGTCTGGACCCACCCAAGCCCAGCCCAACTATCACAACTCAGGTAGGGGAAGATGCAGAGGAAAGAGAAACAAATAGGTATGAAGGGCGCCTCCTTACTGTCTCCTATTCCAGTAAGTAGACGTCAACAAAGCCAAGATTCCAGAACCCAGGCTCATCCTCTTAGCAATGATTGTGAGGTCGCCTAGCCTCACAGCCCCCACAGACATCATCACCTTCGATGGCTGAAGCCCAAGGATGCCAGGAATGAGCTTCATGTTAAAATTAAATTAAAGTTAAATTCTTCAGGGAGAGTTTCAGTCGACACTTCTGAAGGTGTTAAACTGTGGGATTTTCCCAGAGCTGCCTGGTACCTCTGACTGGGCTGAGGCTTCTCCTAGGCATAGGTGAGAACCAGGTAAATCTCACCCTAAGGACTTTCCCGTGGACCTTTCAGGACCTTTCCTGACCCTTAGGAACTGCCCAAGAGAATCTGAGTTGTGCAGAAGTAGACTCCTCAGAAGGCAGTGGGTTTTTCATCCCTGGAGGTATTGAAGGGCTTTTGCAGAGGAGAATCTTGTTCAGGGATGGATTAAATCAGATGGACTTCATGTCCCAACTCAGAGATTCTGTGATTTTGGGGACACTCCACCCACCAGCTTCCCAATGTTTCCTTTCCACTTAGCATATTGCCTGGCCCATAGTAGTAAGGACTTATTATTATTGATAAATGAATGAAAGGAAAGTCCTTATTAAGTAGTTGGACCTGTGCTGAGGTCCACAAACATTTCAGAAGGAGATGATCCCTGCCCTCCAGGAGCATGCTTTCTACTAGGCAGTTAAATAAGGCAGTGGTTAGAGTGCTGGGCCTAGGATCAGCAAGATCTGAGTTCAAATTCAGTCTCAGAAACTTACTAGCTGTGTGACCCTGGGCAAGTCACTTCACCTTATTTTCCTGTTTCCTCATCTGTAAAATGAGCTGAAGAAGGAAATGGCAAGCCACTCCAGTATCTTTGCCAAGAAAACCCCAAATAGGGGTCAAGAGGGAATTGAGGGACAGCAAGTAGTGGGAACTGAGTGAATCCCACTTATTCCATCTTGTAACTCAGCTCTGGACAAAGCCCAGTTCCCTTTCTACTCAATTATGGGTCTATTCTAATTTCTCTCTTATGGGAAAACTTTATTCAGTTGTGGAAATTAGAAGAAAATGTTATTGTACTGATTGAACATAGCTCCGTGTGGCTAGGAAACTGGACTACCTCTCTGTGCTGTTTAGAGACTTTAACCGAGTATCTGGGTTATGCTGACCAGAAACTCGGTAGATCCAATGATCGATACAAGGAGTTTCCTCACAAATACATCTCAAGCAATCTGAAAACTGTCTCCGTGATAATCAATCAGTTATTGTGTCCATGTTCCGTTGGTTGTATGCAGGGACTTGGGGGGAGTGGGACACCTCTTTTTTTTCTTTCTGATTTCATGGAATTGCATTATTCACCCTCCCTCTCCCAACTTGGAAAGGCCCTTATCTTTCCTCAGATTAGAAATAAGATGACCTAATATCGCATCCTGATTAGTTGTTTTCTTTTAATTAACTGGCCTTATTTGGTAAGTTATTTTTAACATATAAAAGTCTGTCTCCTCTTGTGATGGGGGTCCAGGCCTAAACTGTAGAGTTCCAGTCTGATTTGTTGGGCATCTGGCATGCTTTGCTTCCTAAATCGATCTGCTCAGAAGCTCAAACCTTTGTTTCCTCAGTCCTGAAAAGACTGAACAGCAACCACCGCAATCACCCATCAGGTGGATTGGGTTCTAGGTCAGGGGTTATAAGATGAGTGAATGAACTTCTTCGGGGAATGGAGCTTGACTTTTAGAAGATCTGATGTGGAGGCCCCATCTCCCATCTCCTACGTCTATTCTGACTGGCCCCCATCTCTGCCTCTTAGTCCGACTTACTTCAAGGCTCAGCTAAATCCCACCTTCTGCAGGACGCTTTTCCTGGTCCCCTTAAGGCTGGTGTCCTCCCTTGGACTAGTCTATATTTTGTTTGTGCTGTGTTTTGGACATGACTGTGGGACCCAGGGAAGGTATAATGTAAAGGCTGGGGACCATGGGAGTCTTTGGAGAAGGGGGATCTGTGTGGAGTTGAGTTTCTGCCCAAAGGTCACTTTGCTCCCCATTTATGTGGTGGAAACACGTTTCTTGGGGACATGCTGGTTCTTTAAATCACCATCAAATATTGTAGTCAAATTTTGGGATTACAATATGAAACAATCCCATGCAGGATACATGGGAAAAATAATATTCTAAGGACTAGCAAAATAAGTTTCCTTTTATTAATAAGAAATCAAAGGAAAATTAGGAATTTTACATTCCCACAAAAGAATGATTGGTTGGCAGCCTTCCCTAATAACAATAAACTATTACTAATAAATGGTAATAAACAAAATAAACTACCTGACTGAACCTAGTGGGCAAAAATATTATCAGAAAAGGGAAGAATTTGAATCGGGTCTCAAAAGAAGCCAGAGGTGAATGGGGCATCCAACATACAAACTAGTTAAATAGAAGAGAGTCACCGACTTGAAGAAATGAGATGTTTGTTTTTCTGTCGCTACGGCTTGTGGTTCAGTCGTTTCAGCCACGTTCAAATCCTCATGACTCCATTTTTTGGGGTTTTCTTGGCAAATATGCTGGAATGGTTTGTGATTTTTTTCCTCTCCAGCTCATTTTACAGATGAGAAGACTGAGGCAAACAGGGTCAAATGGCTTGTCCAGAGTCACACAGCTCATAAGTAAGTGAAGCTAGATTTCAACTCAAGTCTTCCTGACTCCAGGCCTGGTCCATCTATGGGTCACCTCATTGCCTGATTGCTAGAGTTAGAAAATAGTAATAATAACAACAAAATTTATGTAGTGTTTATTTTGTATAAGGGCCCATGCTGGGGCAATTCTTACCTTATTTGATCCTCACAACACTGACAGGTAGATGCTATTATTATGCCCCTTTACAGGAAAAAAACTGAGGCAAACAGAGGTTAAGTGGCTTGTCCAGGGTCACACAACTGGGAAGGCGTGTCTGAGGGAAAATGTGCAGAACTTCCTGACTCCAGGCATGGTGCTCTATCCACTGGGGCCTTAAGAGATCAAGATTTGATGGTGAGTGCAGCACAGGAGAATGTTTATGATTGTTTTGATTCTCTTTACACAGGTACAACAAGAAAACTCACAGGGTTTTTGAGAGACATTTAGAAGGACAAGAACACCAGTGCTCTAAAACATTTAGGGAAGGAAAGATATAAAAAGAAAAAGCACAGGCAGAGAAGGGGAAAGAGATTTTGAAATCACGTTTCCTTGTTGGGACATCAGTATTCTCAGGGTTGAGATAATACAGAATTATTTTTGAGCAAGGCTGGGGAGGGTGAGATGAGAGAGGCTAGAGAAGGAAGGGTCAGTGCTTGGGAGGAGAAGGGGAAAGAGATTTCTACTTCTTATTCTGCCTTTGGGGAGGTGGGATGGGTCCTCATGGGGAGGGGAGGCAGGCTCCTGGGAAAGGAACCTGGCTGGAAGCTTCTGGTCCATAGAGAATACTCTGACAGCCCCAGGAAACAAAGCCAGAAGTTGACCCCATACCTACGAGAACGTAATTCCCAAGATCCCTAAGACATCCAGTGTTGGGTAACCAAGCAATTGGCTGTGATCTGAGAACAGGGGATGAAGTAGCTGCCTGGGTGGGTGACAGAGAGGGTGGAGACCCATAGGACATGATGTCCTGGCCCTGCTCACATGGCTCTCTGAGTCAGCTTTTTTGCTTCATTGTTTTTCTTTGTTACTGACAAGGAGGGCTATTTGTGGAGGCTGTGCCAGGGTGAGAGGAAGAGAGTGGCTATTTTCAAAGATGGACCGTGGTGTTAAAGCAAAAGGCATAGTCCAAGGTGGTTTTCGGTTTTTCAGTCAAGAAATTGACAAAAGAAATTCCCCTTCTGAGCAGAGTCCACTCCACAAAGGAGAGTTGCTTCTTCCTTTGGAAGATGGAGGGCTCCTGATGAAGGTAAAGCCGGGATCAGGCTGGAGGCCCCGAGATATTAGAAGAACAGATTTCAAAGGACTTTCAGAAAGGTTAGACAGGCTGCTATTACACCAGCCCATAACAGAACTTTGAACATTGATATGGATAGTTCCTGCACTTGGGCAGGTTGCAACCCCCCACTTTCTCATGTGGTGTGACTCTTTCCTGGTCATGCCATAATCCCTACCTCAAAGCAGGGACTTCTTCCTTTCTATCCTTTGTCCTGCACAGACCCCAGCTGAGCCCTCGGGCTCTTCTTCACTCAGGCCCCTGACCCTTCCACCTCATTTCTGGTTACCTGTCTCTCTTACATCCTTTACTCTGCTGTTTTTCTCCAGCATTCTTCATTAGTAAAACTTGTAGATCCCCACTTGTAGACTCAAGCTACCATGGGCTTCTCTGCTGCTCTGTGGCTGACCCACAACTGGAATTCTCCGGAGAGTTTGGCATTATGTGACTCACAGCCCACGCTGTCCCCCTCGAAGAATCCATAGATAAGTGAAGTTGTTCACATGAGTGGGGAGCTGGTTCCACCATCGCTGGCCACCGCTGATCTATTGTTTCCCGGATAAATGCGAGGGAGCTCCTTGAGAGGCCCCCAGCTTTAGAGACTCTCCCAGATTCTCAATGCTAGGAGGAGTCAGAGGAAAGGGGAGTGCCCAGGTTTTCCTGCCTTTAAGCCCAGTTCTTTGTGTTTCATTTTGTTGTTTCTTTACTTGAAGAAGATACCCTGTTTCCCCGATAATAAGACACTGTCTTATTAATTTTTTTGGACAGAAAAACACTAGAGGGCTTATTTTCAGGGGAGGGCTTATTTTAATGAACATTGACAGCAATATTAATAAACAGGTAAATGTGAACAAAGAACTGGAGAGGGGGGTGGCTAACCAGAGCTTCTTCTCCCCTTTCCCCCGCCCTCTGCCCACCCCCGGTCCAGACATTTTCATCTGTCACAGCACTTTTGAGTGCGGTGGTGCATTTGGGAACCGAATAAAGAGATCCTGGCTTGTTTGTGCAGAGAAAGGAGTCTTGGAATGAAGGGGCGTGTATGTGCCTGCGTGTGTGTGCGTGTGCGTGTTTGTGGGTACGGCGTGTTGGGGGGCTATCCTTGCATAATCCTGCCAGAGAAAGATCTCTGACTGGGCTTTCAAGGAGTCAAGCAGAGAGAGAGAGGTGATGATCTGAGAGACATAGAGCACTGCCCTTGGACCACACACACACACACACACACACACACACACACACACACACACACACA
>NW_027186352.1:8198610-8211025 GCF_028583685.1 Petaurus breviceps papuanus
ACACACACACACACACACACACACACACACACACACACACACACACAACTGGACAGCGGCGGGGCAGGTAGGGGAGTGTGATGGAGGGGAAGCAGCCAGGTGGTGGCCATCCTTCCTGCTCTTTGACCTGAAAACCCACAAGGGGCTGGAAAGAGGAAGCGAGGCCCAGAAGGGAAGGGGAGGCTGGAGAGCCCCTGACCGCAAACAGGGAGGGGAGTGAGTCAGCCACCGGTAGGGTCCTGGCGTGCTCACCAGCACCACCTGGCGTCTATACTGATGTTTTATTAGGGGACACAGATAAGCTTCCATATAATATAAGCAAAGTAAATATACACTGTTTGGAGGGGATGGGGGAGAAATTCTTGGCGACATTAGGAAAAGCTTCATACAGAAGGTAGCACTTGAACTGAGTCTGGAATGAAGCAAGAGATTCCAAGGGACAGAGGGAAGGAGGGAGAACATTCTGTACCAAGTTACCGAGGAGAGAAAGTAGCCCCGTGCGCAGGGAACACCACCCAGGACAGATTTCTGGAATGTAGAAAGAACTCAGCGAAGAAGAGCCGGAGTCAGATGGGAGGAGCGTAAAAGCGCACGGAGGAGCTTGTGTTTTATACGCATAGAGGCCGGGGGCCGAGCAGGTCTGAGGTCTTTTTATCAGAAGAGCCGTGTTCCGGACAACGCTTTAGGATTATCTCTTGGCAGTAGAGTGGAGAATGGATTGCAGAGGAAGCAGGGGAGCAATTAAGAGCCATAGTCCAGGGAGGTGAAGACCTAACCTGGGGCTGACTATATTGGGGGACTGAGGATGGCAGCCAGAGATGCAAGGATCACAGGAACAACCAGGTTTATCATCTGATTCAATGTGGGGAATGAGGGAGGGTGACGCTGAGACAGTAAACCTGGGGGGTCCCAACAGTGGTGAGGCCTGGGACAATAATATATGTGGTAGAAAAAGGGGAAGGGGAGGGTGGCTAGGTGGCACAGTGAATAGAGCACCAGCCCTGAAGTCAGGAGGACCTGAGTTTAAATCACTAACTAGCCATGTGACCTTGGGCAAGTCACTTAAACCCAATTGCCCTGCCTTCCCCCCTCCAAAAAGAAAAGAAAGAAAGAAAGAAAAAGGGGGAAAAGGGAGAGAAAGATGAGTTCAGTTCTGAATATGTGAGATGTCTATAAGACATTCATAGGCAGCAGGTAGTTGGTGAAATGGAGAATGGGGGGGGCAGAGAGACAGACAGATAGATAGACTTAGAGATAGAGACAGAGAGAGATACAGGGAGAAGGAGGGGAAGGAGAGAAACAGAGAGACAAAGACAAAGATGGGGTAGAAAAAAGGAGAGAAACAGAGAAATTGATGGAAGGAGGGAGGAAGGGAGGGAGAAAGAGAGAGAGAGAGAGAGAGAGAGAGAGAGAGAGAGAGAGAGAGAGGACATAGACCTGGACTATACCCAAACCATCAAATGGGGAAGAAGATGAATGAAAATCTATTCACTTCATGGAATAATTTTCAAAAAGCCATCACACCCTCTGTTGTCTTCCTGTTCGATTCTTGGCCCGGCTCCCTGACGACCTGCAGTTATATGCCCTAATTTAATGGCCTGGAGTCCATCCAGCAGCATGTCCTGGTCTGGACAATAGGCATTCTTCAGAAATTTGTTTATACCTGGGTGGATCTTCCGGTCAAACATTTCTCAGTGGATCTGGACTTCATTTTGGAGTTTCTGCAATGTTCTGGCCCCTAAAAATGCCATAGGGAAGGTTAGCCCAAGAGGGACAGGAAGCTGTGAAGCATGAAATTCTGAAGACACCTGTAGAAGTATGACCCAGAAGCCAAAACCAAGGACACCGCTTGCCTGTCTCAGGAGCACCATCTGTCTGAGGACCTTCTCTGGGGATTTGTGCTCAGTTCTAAGCACCACATTTTAGGAGGAATGTTTATAGTTTAAAAAGCAGAGTCACTTTTGGGAGGCTAAGGACTCCTCCTCTTTGGAGGTCTTCAAGCACAAGCTGGATTTCTAACATCCAGGTGCCAGATTCTTTTGAGGTTTGGGCTGGACTCAAGGCCCCCTGTGATCCCTTCCAATTAAGAGACTGATTCTGTGGGTTAAAATATGATGAGAATCATAAAACATCTCAGACCCACTCAGTGATCCCTTTGTCAGGACTAGAGATATCAGGAAAGGGAGAAAGGGACGTACATGTTGGTACAGAAACACTCCCAAGCACTTTTATCTGTAAGAGTGATAAACTGAAAACAGCCCCCATGTCCAACAGCTGGGGAGTTAAATGAATTCTGACACATAAAGGAAATGGAACTCCGCTCACGGATGGAAAAGGACAAATCCAGAGTGAGCGGGAAGTTATGGGGAGACAGGGATGAAGAAGCAGCAAGCCCCCAGCCAGGAGAAGGAAGGTGCAAAACCCCAGAGGCAAGAAACAAGGACTTGGACATTCCCAGGGAGGGAGGAGCATGGAGCCAACTCTTCGGCGTTTTGTTTTTATATTTTAAGATTGTATATGATGCTTATTCCTTAGGAAAAAACAGAGCTTCACTTAAAAACTTAACCTGATTGCCAACCTTTGTGTTCTACCTGAAGGTTTACAGAGCTCCTTACCTAATTTGCTCATTTACTCCTTGCACCAGCCTCTGAGTAGGGGCTGTTATTATCCCCTTTTTATGGGACTCCACAGCTAGTTTCAGAGGCGAGACTTGAACTCAGGTCTTTCTGACTCCAGGCCTGGTACAAATAAACCTTAAAGAAGGTGCTGTACTTTCCAGGGAATGGGACAAAGGAGGAGTGAATGATGGGTGAATGGATGAATGAACAAATGTAAAGCGTTTGTTAAGCCCTTCCCATGGGCTAAGTACAGACAGGTCTGTGAGCTGAGTCTGTATGCTTTTGCTGGGATGAAGGATCCTCCATGGACAGTGTCCCTGAGGAAAGGCCTTATTAACTCCATGGCCTGCATTGCCTGGCCCTACAGCACTGAGTCCCCTGGGGTTTTCCTTGGACAACGCAGGGCAGGGCTGGCTCTGGGGTCAGACAACATGAATTCAGATGCTGCTTCTAATACTTGCAGCCGGTGTGACCTTGAGTGAGTCTTGAGTTTTCTGGGTCTCAGGTGCTAAAATGGAGGCAGTCATTAGACTTGATGGCCTTTCTGAATCATCCCCTTGAGTTGAGGAAAAGCCTGGGAGCCCGGCTCCCCAAGCCCACTGTGCAGCCTCTGTGCCAGATTCTGGCACGAGCACCTGTGTCTTTAGGCTTTGAGGGTGGCAGAGCCCTTTTCTCAAAGACGGGCCCAACAACACAGAGAGATTTGTTTCTCTAGCCTAGAGGAAGAGTGCAGGAAGCCCCCCTGGTGAGTAGTTCCGAGCAAGGACTCCTGACTCTCCTTCTATCACCCTTCCCACGACACCAGAGACATGAACTGGCCGACGTCTTGTAGCTGGACTCGGGGCAGCGTGATGGCTTCAGCACCGACCTCCACATTCTCTGTCCCAAGAGGATGCCGGCAGCCTGAGATACCCAGGGAGAGAAGTTCCTCCAGGGGCCACAAGAGGGCAGCAAAGACCTGGCTAAGCTGCTCACCTGAGCCCCTGCAGGTAAGCACCACTCCCCATTCACTGAATGGTGGGGATGGCCCCTGGGTCCAGGAAGGAACAGTCCCTGGGCTCTGGTTACAAGTGATGGGGGCACCAGAGGGCAGGTGCCCAACATGAGGTTTGATCTGCTGATTACCTGTGTGGTCATGGCATCCTAGTCTGGAGCTGCTGCCTGGTCCTGCCTCCTTGTTTGACAGATGCACCAAACTTGACCAGAAAGATGTGTTCAAATGCCACCACTGATGCTTACTGGCTGTGTGATCATGGGCAAATCCCTTACCACCTCTGAGCTTTGGGCTACTTTCCAAGACAGGCTGGGCTGTTGGAGAGAGCTGCCAAGTGGAAGAAACCACAGATCCTTGACAGGGTGGTGGGTGGCTCACACTGTCGGGGTCCTAGGGCCACTTAAAACCCTGAGACTGTCATGACATGGGTTCAGCCAAGGTTACCAGTCTTTACTGGTACGATTCTTTGTCCCTTCCCAAGAGCAGAGCTTTACATTTCTCGCTGGTAATTTCTTTTTTTTTAATTAAGCAATCAGGGTTAAGTAACTTGCTCAAGGTTACATGGCCAGTTATTATTTCTGGGTGTGGTGCTGAGTATCTGAGCCAGGATTTGATCCCCAGGTCATCCTGACACTGGAGCTGGTGCTCTTACTCGCTGAGCCACCTGGCCGCCCCTAAGCAATTGGGGTTAAGTAACTTGCTCAAGGTTACACGGCCAGGTGTTTCTGGGTGGGTGCTAAGTGTCTGAGCCTGGGATTCGATCACCAGGTCTTCTTAACCCTGGAGCCGGTGCTCTTACTTGCTGTGCTACCTGGCTGCTTGTAATGGGAATGCAAATTTGGAAGATCTTCCCTGCCCCTAGGCTAAAGTGCACCAGAAGCCTGGGGAGGGAGGCTTGTTTTTCAGTAGATACTTTTTGATTGGCCAGTGGGTCAATAAGGTTGTTACATTCTCTGAGCCAGGAGAAGGCTATATAAGCCCTGATGTGTAGCTTTGTTTTGGGACTCACTTTGAGAAGTGTTCTGTGATTTGATCTGAATTCTGGGAAGCCATTGTTGAGAGTCCCCCGGCTTTGAAAAACCCAGATGTGGAAACCCAGATGTTGACTGGGTATGGATGTAATGGTTGGACAGTTTGGAAATCTGTCTACTTGATCTGTTTCTGTCTTGATAATTCTGCCTGTATGCTTTGAAGTTCGGGGTGCTGACCTTTTTCCCCTGAACAAGGTAAATGATATATGTCTGACTGATTAAAGTAAGCTTGTTAACCCATTTTGAGTTGCTTTCCTTTATCAAAGCAGATCCAAGAACCTGTGGTAGCTGCAAACCCTGAGGACGCTTGGGGTGCTTGCTGCTACACCGCCCCTTCTCCCTGGTAATTTCATGGAGAGTTGGTGGATCTTTGAAAATCTTTAAGCAGAGGTGGAGGACCATTCATTGGGGGTGATACAGTGAGACTCCTTTTTGTGCATTGGATGGACTAGTTGACCACTGTATTAAGTACCTACTACATGTCAGGAGCTGGGCATACAAAGAAAGATAAGACACAGCTCCTGCCC
Organism: Petaurus breviceps papuanus; assembly: GCF_028583685.1. NCBI lineage: Eukaryota > Metazoa > Chordata > Mammalia > Diprotodontia > Petauridae > Petaurus > Petaurus breviceps. Next base: position 8,203,781 of record NW_027186352.1, read on the forward strand.
TCAACAAACTCACGTTCTAATGAGGGAGAATACACACATGTGTACAGACACACATGTAAATATATGTATATATATACACATGTGTGTGTATATATGTACATATATGCATACATATACCTATATATAATATAACTGTATACTTTCTAAGCTATATACAGAAGCAACATAATCTCTGACAGAAGGTACTAAAAGGGAAGGTCCTGGAAAGGTCTCCTATATAAGGCTGAATTTGAGTTGACTGGAAAGGATGGAGTGGTCAAGCCCTGTGGGGATGATCTGAAGGCAGAGTGGGGCAATGGCCATGGTTGGGGGGCTGCATCATCCCTTCCTGAACCTAGGGAAATGACAAAGGAAGTCTGCAGAGGTGCCTGGAACGATAGAGCCTGGCCTCGATTGTAGATGTCCTCTTTGTGCCTCGACTTTCTGATCACGAGGAAGGTGGATGAACTGAACTCTCCCTGTGTGAGGAGCTGAAGGAGATCAATGGGGCTTCTTCCTCTCCATCTTCCCTCCACAGGACTTCTCTTCATTCGAGGTCATTTTTATTTACTTCCTTATTATGTGTTGTGTTGTTGTTTTATTCTGATTCTTTGTCTCTTAACATAAAACTCCTAGGCTTGACCATGAGTTCTGTGCACTGAATAGTTGTATCTTGCTGGAACAGAAAAAGGGGGTCGATGGGAGACACCATGGTTAACTGAGATTTACATAAGAATTAATATAGGGCAGAGATCCCACTTTCCATCCAGGAGTTGGGATAGGAGGTAATTTATGATTTGGGGACTCAAGAGTTTGTTATAAGTTTATTAATAATCAGTATTAATAATCTATATTTTCTTAAATCTCTTTAAACTAACACAAAAAGAAACCATTTGGATCTGGGCCATTGACTTGTGAGTCGGCATTGTCCTACTCTAAGCCAAGTTTAGGTGGTAGACACAAATGTGATCTCAGAAGAATTAGTTCCTCAAAAAAAATGTCCATAGGAGAAAAAGGCAAAAACAATAAATGTTCAAGCAACTTTGTTCCACACCCACACCTAGTGGCTCCACCATATTCCAGCTGATTGAGATAAGTATACATCTATGTTCTCTCATACTTCTCCAATAGAAATAGGCCTCAGCTTGTCCTGACTCCATGAGGATGTCTGTGGAATCCACAGGCCCCCATAGGCTGGTCCTCTTTCTCATCAGATGGCTCATCTATGTTCTTTTCATTCCAATCTCCTTTCCTCTGGTTCTTCCAAGTTCCTTTCTTTGAATGAGGTCCTGACCCCACACCTCCCACATTCTGTCTGCCCATTGTTCTTTCTGTATAATGCTCATTTTAAATTCCTCAGAGACTTTCCTTTTCTGGAATTCACAGACATACAGGGATCCTAGAAGGATATGGGTGTTTGAAAGATTGGTCCTTTGTTCCAGGGAGAAGCTTGGAGTCCAGGCCACTGAGCTTTCTCCTTTCCTCCTAGTCAGTTATGGGCCCAATATGCTCTTTATTTCCAGTCTCTGCTGATGGGGGTGCTCTGTAGATTGTCCCATCTATATGTCGTAGTCTGGACAACAGACTTTTCGTTCCTGACAATTTCAGTTTACAGTCTTCCCCATAAATATAGGAATGGAATGGCGATTTCTGAGGGCTCAGTAAGGAAAAGGGAAGCCTCCTATGTTTCTCTTGTCTATGTATCTGGAAATAAATCTATAAACAAGAGTCTATATTCCTTCTTCACAACAATTTTGTAGATGGGGATTTAAAGTTGGTGCCAGGGTGTCTTCCCCATGCTTTTCCCTAGGAAATAAAACCAATATAATTCCAATCTAGGACCCAAAGGTTCATTTACACAAAGGAAGATCTGAGAGGGTCACCCTTTCCTTTGATGATCTAAGTCTGATGGACAGGAAATAAACTGAAAGGGTTAGAGGAATATGCAGCCTATAATAATGACAACTACAACAAAAATAAAAATAGCCAATATTTATATAGCACTTTAAGGACTGTCCGAGCTTTTTGGAGTCTCATTTGTTCCCTATGACAAATTTGGTGAGGTAGGTACCACAGTTGCTATTATCCAATTTTCAGAAGAATCTAAGACTTGAGATTTTCCCAGCACTTTGTCTACTCTGTTCCATGTCCTGTCTATCCTTCCCCAATGAGTGGAAGAAAACTAATAATTATAATTCACATTCCTATAGCTTTACGTCTGTGGATCACTTTACATACATTATCTCAATTGATTCTCACAATAAACCTCTGAGATAAACACATTCAGTCCATTTTACAGACTGGCTAATTATCTAAAGTCCAGCACTCTATCGATAACAAAGACAGATATGAACCCAGGTTTCTCTGACTCCAATCTAGTGCACTAGCTGCTAAGAAACTCTTTACAATAATTAAATTCTCTAAACCTCTCTCCCCTTTTCCCTCCCAGAGTGGCGAGGGGCATCAGTTAAACCCCAGTTTCTGGTTTATTTATTTTTTTCTTCCTAAGATGGTCTCCTTGAGAAGAAACGTGTCATGAAAAAGTACCTGGATAGGGTGGGAGTCTGTCTCTAAGTGAGATGAAGCTAATCCTTCGCTCTCCAGCAATCTCCAGCCTCATTTATTCTCTGAATAGAAAAGGCTCCTCTTCCCTTCTCTTTACTCAGCTAATTCTTCTCTGAGCTGTCTCTGGTCTTGAAACCAGTCAGTATCGACAGGAGAAATCAGCCCTCTGGCCTTTGGAAATTCTAAGTTGAGGTGTATGAGTTAATTGTTTTATTGGACTAATAAAAAAATCAGTGTTTGGGAATGGCTGTTTTCTCATTTATTTTTTATAACCGATTTTACTTGCTATTGATTGGAAAGGGCTCTAGGGGCCCTGTGGCCAGGCTGCTGCAGGAACAGGGCTGGAAGGATGAGGGAGGGCTCAGTACACTCTGAGTATTCTCCAGGGCTATTGTTTTTCCCAATTGTTGGTAAAACCAGAACAAAATAAACAAGAGAGGATAGAAAAGGGGATTTTCCCTGACTTCAAATACTGAAAGATATTGCACAGCAATTCATTTCAATAGAAATCCTAAGCAAGACTAGTTGGTTGTATCAGTTCTCAATGTTGTTTTAAATACCGGTAAAACATTTAATTTAAAAAATTCAAGTGATGGTGGTCTCCTGGAGTTCAGCACACAGGGCAGTTCTCTCGCCTTGAGTGAAGCTGATTAAGGAATTCTTCTTTCTCTAATCCTCCCTGGGGTGGAAATTTGTTTGCCTTTATACCCAACAACTTCCTTCCCAAGACCTTGAGGGATTACTAGCAACCTTTCCCACCTTCTTTGCCTCTTTGATGGGATGACAACAGTTTGGATATAGTCTTAGATTTTTAACTGGGAGATAAGGTGGTTTGTGAACTGGGATCTGAAGCCAGGAAAGTTTTGTTACTAGAGGCAGAAAGTTCAGAGTTCCTTCTTAGAAAAAAAAAAATGATTCCTCAGAACCTGAAATTCTTCTCTCAAATTAGACTCTTCAGAAAAGGAGATTCAGTCAGAAATTTAAATGGGGAGTCCTTTCCACACAAAACTCTGAGCAAAGAAATGACTCCAGTGTATTTCGTTCTCCATCCCCTAGGAAAAGAGAATCACACTTTTTCACAGAAAGAGACCTCAGTGGTCCAGTGACCCTCTAATCCAGTTCTTATTTGAAGAAAAATCTTATCTACAGAATCCCTGATCACTAATTATACAGCTTCTGCTGGCCCAGTGATGGGGAACTCAGTACTCCTGCAGGCTGCCCATTTCACTTTGGGTTAGCTCTAATGACTAAAAAGTTTTCCTGCTCCCCCCAAGTGCTCCTAATTCTGCTTTCTGAGACCAAGCAGGACAAGGTGAATTCCTCTTTCTATGTGAACTTCAGATACTTGAGGACATCCAGCCTGTCTTATTTCTTGCTTGTCTCCTTTTCTAGGCTAACCACAGACACCCTTAGTTCCTTCCAATCAATCCTCTTATGGCATGATGACAGGAATGAAAATCCCAGCAAAGAAGATATGGAATTATCGGGTCCCTGGCTTCGGAGTCAAAGGACTTCAGTTCAAATTCCAGCTCTGCCATTTACTACCTCTAAAGCAAAGAGTCAGAGATTTCAAGTTCCTCAAGACCTGAGACTCTAGAGACCATCTGGTCTAATCTTCTCATTTTACAGATGAGGAAACTGAAGCTCAGAAAGGTTGGACAGTTGTACCAATTCCCACAGTTAATAAGTGACTTCGCTGGGATTTGAACTCCAAAATTAGCTCACTTTCCACTGGCTACCCTGACTCTCTTCTTGGCTACTGTCCTCCAGAAATCTGGACCCATGTCCCACCAACAGTTATTCCCCCTTCTCATGCAGGATTGATGGTCCTTCAGGCACTGTTTCTCAGTCTATAGCATGAGAGGCTCCTCTTAGCTAAATAAATTCTGAGGTCCTCCAAATACTCTATCCTAAGGTAAGATTTTTGTGTCCCTCAGTGCCTAGCACTGTGCTGCCCACACTGTAGGTGCTTAATGCACATTAGCTGGACTTAGCAGGGGAAGACTTCTCTTCTCCATGACCCTTGATTGTCTCACTCTATAAAGTACAGCCAGGAACAGCCCAGCCCAATCCACACAGAGATTCATGGAAGATGTAGGCTGGAAGAGTTCTTAGAACTCATCCAGTAAAACCCCATCATGATACAGAAGAGGAAATTGAGGCAGGAAGGGACTCAACTAAGGTCACAGAGCTTTAAACAGGTAGCAGCTAGGTGGCAAGGAGATTGAGATCCAAAGCCTATCTCAGACACCGTCACCCTAGGCATTGCATTTACCCATGCCCTGCCTCGGTCTCCTCAATTGTAGAAAGAGAATAATAAAAGCACCTGCCTGAACAAGGTCACTCTGAAGACCACATGAAGTAATGCCTATAAAGCCTTTGTGGATCTTGGCGCAGTTGTTGGCTACCATGTTCTAAGATATTAAAGAGGGCCCCTAGGGGGCGCCATAGTGCACATAGTGCCAGGACTGAAGCCACCTTCATGAGTTCTAATCCAGCCTCAGACGCTTCCTAGTTCTGTGATTCTGGGCAAGATACTTAACCTTATTTGCCTCAGTTTCCTCATCTGTGAAAGGGAGCTGGAGAAGGAAAGGACAAACCAGTCCAGTACCTTTGCCAGGAAAACCCCAAATGGAGTCACAAAGAGCCAGAAATGCCTGAAAACCAATGGAAATACAACAGCAAAAAGATACGGAAGAAGGTCATTGGATTTGGAGCCCAAAGACATGGGTTCTAGGCCCCTGTTCTGACACAAGATCTATGATCGTGTGCCAGCTCCTTCAAGACATTTACCATAAGAGAGCGTGACGTATGGCTTGGTGCACAGGGGCCTTAGCCTGGACTAGCCGCAGATGCTAATTCTTTGTGTGACTGAGCAAGCCATTGAACTTTTCCAGGTCCCAGTGCCCTCATCTATAAAATGATGGAGTTGGACTCCAGGGTCTTCATAATTGTTTCTAGCTCTAAAAGTATGAGTGTGGGATAGCCCAAGGCACTTTCTCAGCCTGGAGGAGTTTTTTCTTTCCCTTTAGTGGAAAAACAGCTTGGCCAGTGGAAAGGACAAAGGGCTTAGAGACTGAGTCCCAAAGTCTGACCTTTACTGGTTGTATTTTTTTTTTACCTGGGTAAAATCTTCCCTTCTCTGTGCCTCAAGTTTCTTTTTTGTAAAATGTAGACATTAACCTTTGTCCTGCCCACCTTTTCTTGGTTATTGGGAGAAACCTTGAAGAACCATAGATATCAGAGTTACAATTACTATCCATGATACAAATAGCACAGACAGTGGCCCAAAAGAGGCCCATCCCTCCAAGGACCACATCAGGGAACAGAGCACCTGTTACATGACATTCAAGGTCACTTCAGCTCATGTCTCCTCAAAAGCTTTCTTCAAGCACTAACACTCTCCAGGTATCATTTTCTTGGGAGAATGATGCCATTGACATTCACTGAGAAATCAACGATGGAAGTAGTATGGGTTTGTGGAGAAAGGGCCATGTCTGGAGTTAGGGACCTGGGTTCAAATCCTGACTCTGACACTCATTGTACAACCTTGAACAAGTCTATTGACCTCTCTGGGTCTTGATTTCTTCCCTTATAAAATAATTGATCATAATTCTAGTAAGAATGGAAATTGAAGGTCATGGAGTTGGATAGAGTAGGGATCTGAGGCCCAGAGAAGATAAGTCATCAGCCCTGGGACACACAGGTAATAAGAGGCAGAACAGGAGTAGAACTCTATGCTCGGGACTCCAAGTTCAGAGCTCAATTAAGCTCCAAGGCTGTGGTACTGTGATACTGAAGGATAGCAGCTTCCTCGGCCCAGGGCATCATGCCTCAAACGGGGAGGCTTCCCTGAACCCTGCAGGTGACCAAACACCTGTCCAGAGATGGAAGTAGACACTCCCTGAGCACCTGGGCCCTGTGAGTCCAGGCCCATGGTTGGAGAAATGCTCCCTGGCTGCCCAGCCTCCTCCGACAAGCCTAGTTTCTCTTTTATAAAAGAAGTTCTTGGCCTCGATGGCCTCTGAGGCCCTTTCAACCCTGAAGCCAGCATCCTAGGGTCCAAGGAAATACTTGAAGGATCATTAAACAAGATGGGGGAGGGGATGGGTCACTCTGAAACCCTTTGTCTGGGGTTTTCTGGACCTTCTTGTTCCACTTTCCTTGTAGTAGCTTGAGCCCTGACCACAGAGGTTAAAGGACTATCACTGCCCTTTGGATCCTACTCTCCAGATTAGTTTCAATAAATATTTTGTGAAAGGAGGTAAGGAATTAACGAAGGCCCAGGACAGTGATAGAAATCTCTCTTTGTTTACCCTGGAAACAAAAACCCAAGGGGATCAAAAGAGCCCTTCATCTCTTCCTCCTTTAGCCCCTTCCTCTAAACAGGAGATAACAAGGATTAAGGGGCCACAGAGATCCTCTACTTTGAAAGCTGCTTGAAGAGATTGAGGCCCCAGAAAATGCCCCATGGAGAGGCTTCAGTTAGGTCTCTAAGTCTTCATCCTCTGGGCTGATGAGTGGGTAGTCATTCATTATTCATTCACTCATCCACCCATCCATCCATCTATCCATCCATCCATCCACCAGGTCACGCATCTCTCCATGCATCTATCTATCTGTCTGTCCATTGTCCACTCACTCATCCACACATCCATCCATCCATCCATCCATCCATCCATCCATCCATCCATCCATCCA
>NW_027186352.1:8211035-8212646 GCF_028583685.1 Petaurus breviceps papuanus
CCATCCATCCATCCATCCATCCATCCATCCATCCATCCATCCATCCACCTATTATCTGACTTTAAATCCCATCAGCAAGTCTTAGTGCTTGTAAAACTTTGTAAAGAATTAAAGAAGAAAACCCAGGAGACTGGAATGTTTTTTGTGGGGAAGGGAACAAGGAGAAAGGGGCAGGGACAGACACTTCTCAGGCCCTAAACAATGTTCCTAGGAGTCTCTCTGAAGGATACCAAACATCCCTTGCCATAGCCCTGCAGCAACAAAGGGGATGGGGGGCAGGGAAAGGAGACCAGAAGGTGAGGGGAGTGGGATGGAATTTAGCAGAAGGTCTGGAATGCCATTCCACTGCCCACAGAGAAAGCTCATGGGGCTGGGCTTGTTGATTTGAAATCTCTTGAGTCTTCCTCACTGTCTGGGACAGGACTGGGGAGGAGGAATCATACATACCTCTTAATGCTAGTGTCTTCCCTCTGAGACTACCCCTAATTTATCCAGTTTCTATCTTGTTTGTAGGTGGTGAGGGGGTGTCGGTGCACAGAGTAGCATGGCTGGAGTTAGGAAGATCTGAGTTCAATTTCAACCTCAGACATTGACTAGCTGTGTGACCTGGGCAAGTCACTTTACTTCTGTTTGCCTCAGTTTCCTTGACTGTAAAATGGGAATCATAATAGCGGCTTCCTTGCAGGGAGGCCATGAAGACCAAGTGAGATCACGTCTGTACAGGTCTTGGCTCAGAGTCTGGTGCAGTCAGCACCACACTAATGCTCATTCCCTTCCTTTCCCCTCCAGATAACTCTGCATGGCTTCTTTCTCCTAATCAGAATATGAGTGTGAGAGCAGGGACTGCCGTGGCCCTTTCCTTGCATCCCCAGTGCTTAACATGATGCCCAGCATATAGTAGGGACTTTAGTAACTGCTGGTTGACTTGATTTGATTTGGCTTGGCACGTGTGTCTGGTATGTGGTAAATACACAACCATCCAGGTTGGGAGTTCCAGGGCAGCAGGCCAGGCATCAGAGCTAAAGTGACCCTGTCCTTTCGTAGTCAGGCATTTGATAAATGCTTGTTGAATGAATGAACAAATGAATGAATGAATGAAATGCCAGTAAATTCTACACAATTGTTTTGATTGATGTGGTTCATACTTGGAGTTGGAGGGTACCTGAGAGATTGTCTGGTTCAACCATATTACGAAGGAGAAAACTAAGGCCAGGGGAGACTATGATATGTACATTCAAGGCTCTCCATAATCTCCCTCCAATTTATCTTTAGGGGATGAACTTCATGATCTCAAAAAAGACTCTTCCAACTAATAGAGTCAAATGAATTAACAGACAACAAACAAGCAAAGTAACGATAATAACAACAAACCAAAAAAGCTTTTACTCTTTTCCCAGGTTTATCTGAAATTCTTGTATCTCTTCCTGTCCCCACTTTCTCCCTCCCTTCTTTTGTTCCTTCCATTTCTTCTGTTCCTTCTGTTCCTTCCCTCTTTCCTTTTTTTCCTCCCTCCCTCCCTCTCTCCTCCTTCCCTCCTTCCTTCCTTCCTCCCTCCCTCCCTCCTTCCCTTCCTTCCTTCCTTCCTTCCTTCCTTCCTTCCTTCCTTCCTTC
>NW_027186352.1:8213046-8215114 GCF_028583685.1 Petaurus breviceps papuanus
CCTTCCTTCCTTCCTTCCTTCCTTCCTTCCTTCCTTCCTTCCTTCCTACTTATCACAATATTCATTGTATGAATGTGTTATAATTTACTCATTCATTTTCTAATTGTTGGGCAGACAAGCTATTTAAATTTTTTTTTTGCAAGAGCCCTGAATATTGTATTTGTATAAATAGGTCCCCTTTCCCTCATGACTCTGTATAGCCTGGTCCTAGCACTAGAAAGGCTGGGTTGAAAGGGGTGATCAGCCTTATGACATTGGATACTGCCAGATTACTCTCTGTTTCTGCCAGTGTGAGCCCCACCAACAATGTGTGAGATTTAGCAGCTTTTGTTTGTTGAATTAGATTGAATTGCGTGGGCTTGCTAAGGGTCACACAGTGAATTGCTATAGCATTAATGTTCCTGGCCAGTCCAGGCATTCTTTCCATCCCAAAATGACTTGAGACAACAATTGATACCGCAATACCTTCCTGTGCCCTGTGGTCATGGAGATGGACAAGCAGTCTGACTGCTTCTCCAAGGGAATGTGTTTTTAACCCTTTAACTGACACTCGTCTACTTTACCTGGGTGAGAATTTACTGTGGCTACAGAATCTGTGCAGAGCTGGGTGGTGCAGTGGATGGGGCACCGAGCTGGAGTCAGGAAGATTCATCTCCTCAAGTTCAGACACTTACTAGCTGCCTGACCCTGGGCAAGTCACTTGATATTGTTTGCTTCAATGTCTTCAGCTGTTAAATGAAATAGAGAAGGAAGTGGCAAACCACTAAATGCCTCCCGTCTTATCTTTCAGTGCAAATCTATTTTAAGAGAAGAGGCAGGTGATGTTTTTTGATTTATCGATTTACTGATTGGTATCTTTCCTGCCCCCTCCAGCAAACCAAGTGTCCCGTTCCTTTAAATTCACTAGCAATTGGTAACCAATGACCTCAGATATTACTGTGTCTCACCCCCAGATTTCAACCTGAGAAGCCTCTCAAAACAAAGCCAAGGACTCACTTTTCTGTGATGTCAGAGCAGTGATCACCTCGTGACACGGAGAGAACCCTTCAGACTGGGGCTGTAGGCTCCCTTCTTTCTGCCTGGGGACTTCTCAGGACCCTTGCTCTTCCAAGGCCCCATTGTCTCACGCACCTTCCTATCTACCTAGCTGCCTTCATGACCACAGCTAATGATGGGCAGAGCTGGCTGTGCTCCAGAAACTCTGCTAAGTGCTTTAGAAGCTGTATCTCAAGATCCTTACAACAACCCTGCAAGGTAGATGCTATTATTATCCCTATTTTACAGCTGAAGAAATAGGCAAACAGAGGTCACATGCCCAGGGTCACACAGTTAAGTGTCCAAGGCCAGATTTGAACCCGGGTATTCCTGACTCTCCAGGCTGAGTGCTCTATTCACTGTCACTGTAGCTACTATGTATGGAGGGTTCTCCCCCCACCCCCCTTGTACCTTTGCTGATGCAGACTTTCCTGAAAACACCCTTTTTCATCATGAATGGATGGATGGATGGATGGATGGATAAAAAAGCATTTTTTCTTTATTTTATTTTTATTTATGTTATTTATTTATTATATGTATATGCATCCATATAAAAATGCCTACTATGTGCAAAGCCTGACAATACAGAGAGAAAAAATAAAAGAATTCCTGTCGCCAAAGCTCACGTTCCAATGGTGGAGATAGGATAGATAGATGGTTCAGATGGCCAGGCAGTTGGCTAGACAGAGATAATTAGATAGGTAATCTGTCAGTGATAGATATCTAGCTAGAGCAGTAGATAATAGGTAATTAGGTAGGTAGATAGATGATAGCTATGCAATTAGATGATTGATAGCTAGATAATTTGATAGGCACATAGATAGATGATTAATAATTATATAGGTTTATAGATAGATGATGGATTGGTAATAAACTAGATGATGAATAGTTGATAGTCAGCTGAATGGATGAATTGATGATTGGACAGATAGATAGAAGGATGGATGAATGGATGGATGAAATAGACCAATAGATACATCAGACAGAGAGAGAGAGAGAGAGAGAGAGAGAGAGAGAGAGAGAGAGAGAGAGA
>NW_027186352.1:8215124-8241630 GCF_028583685.1 Petaurus breviceps papuanus
AGAGAGAGAGAGAGAGAGAGAGAGAGAGAGAGAGAGAGAGAGAGAGATGGATGGATGGATGGATGGATGGATGGATGGATGAATGAATAGACAGACAGATGGATAGACAAATGGATAAATAGATAGATGGATGGATGGACAGAATAGGTGAATAGATCACTAGGTAGGCAGGTAGATTATGGAAGGCTGGGTTGGATAGATGAGTGACTGAATGAATAATTGGATAGGTAGATAAAGGGGTAATAAAACATTCATTAAGTGCTTCCTGTTTACCAGCACTTCCTATAGCTTCAGAATCCTCAGTGGCTGCTCATTTCCTCACCTCCAAAGTCCTTTGCCTGGCTTGAGGGGCCTCCACAGTTTGGAACCTCCCAGTCAAATTCAATCCAAGCCAACCCAGCACCCATTTACATGCTGTCTACATGCAAAGCCCTGTGCTGGGACTAGAAAGATGGAACCCCAAACCATTCTTACTTTCAACAAGATTGCTTTTGCCTTGTGGATACCATATGGAAAAGAGAGGAGGAATTTTAAAGTGGAAAAACATTAAATTCAACACCAAAGGATTCAATTCCTTACTTTGCTACTTTTTTCCCCCTTTTTTGGAGGGCAATTGGGGTTAAGTAACTTGCCCAAGGTTACATGGCTAGTTGTGTGTGTGTGTGTGTGTGTGTGTGTGTGTGTGTGTGTGTGTGTGGGTGTGGGTGGGTGTTAAGTGTCTGAGGCTGGAACTGAACTCGGGTCCTCCTGACTCCAGGCTGTCACTTTACTCACTGCGCCACCTAGCCGCCCCTCACTTTGCTACTAATGTGTGATCTTGGGCAAGCCAATTAGCTCCTCTGGATCTCAGTTTCCTCAATTATAAAATGTAAGAGTTAGACCAGATGCCCCTTCAGGTCCCTTCCCACTTTAGACCAATAATCCTAACAGTCTAAGCATACACAGATGAGGGTGTCCATGTATCTGTACACATATGGGGATATACACACACATAACACATGATAATCTGAGTCAGGAGAGAACATTAACAAAGAAGAGAATCAGGGAAGGCTTCCCATAGGAGGTGGCACATGACCTGAACCTTGAAGGAAGCTAGGAATTCTACAAGGTGGAGGTGAGAAAGAAAGGCATTTCAGGCATTCGGCACGACCTACAAAAAGGCATGGAGGTGGGAGATGAGAGATAGAGTTAGGGGAACAGCTAGAGAACCCACTTGGCTAGAACAGAGGGTGCATGAAGATGAGTAATGTGAAACAATCCTGGACAGGAGCAGACCCGACCCATACCATGCAGGGTGTTCAATGTCCCGATCTATCTGCTCTATTCAGGCTGACCTCCTTGTGGAAACATGAGCACACTAGTCCTATACAATCTCTGTATTTTTGTCCAAGCAAGGCCATCCACACAGAGCCTCTTCCCCTGCCCTTTCTGCCTGTGTAAATCTTACTCTTTCTAACCATGCCAGTCATCCTGGCTCAATGTCCACTTTCTCCCATGAAGCCATCACCGACTTATGTGTCCTGCCCTGATTTCTCTCTTCCATACCCCTACTATACTCTGTGTGATATGTATGACTGCAGCCTTGCTGTCCAAACATTTCAAATTACTTACTTTGAGACCTGTACAAACAGCCCTGCCTTCTGTGCATGCACAGAATTCCCTTTCCCATCTCTGGGACTTTGTGTTGGCTGACCCTCATACCTTGGCAGCCCCTTATCAGACAAGGGCCAATGATGTCATTTACCCCACCACCAAGTGGAAGAAGGTACTGAAGGACCATGGGAGATGAAACCCTTCTGAGGCAGGGAAAGCTGGGAACTTTTACTCTATGGGGAGAGGAGAGAGAGGCAGGGTGTGGAGGGTAAGGAGGAACAAGACTGCTCTGAACTGCTGTGATCCTGAGTGGTTAGAACCTTGTCCTTGTCTCTCTCATTGACTCGCATTAGAAGAGATCCTGCTAGCACAAGGTTTTCTGCTGGCCTCACTTTGGGACATGGTGAAGTAAGCCCTCTCTCCCCTTCAGCCCCCAACTCCAGCCCCATGCTGGAGAAAACCACGGGGGCTGGGTGAGGGTGAGAGGATCAGGACGTCTCTGCCCCTCCTACCCCAATCATGAGAGCTTGGTCATGGTCAGAAAAGCATTTCTAAAGAGTTTATAGTTGGAGACCCGCTCCCTGACCATCTTCTTCCTTCCCCGATGTATGCCCAGATCCACACATCACACACGCAAGGAATGAGCCCATTATGACTCCAAGGATAGAATGCTGTGGGCCCTTCTCCTTTCTGCATGAGAGTGAAAGACAAACTGAAAGAAAAATCATTTTTGCCAGATTTCAATGAGGTAGTTTTGATCCTCCCTTGACCTTTAATTAAGCCCACAGATGCTTCTGAAGCCTGTTCAGACAGCCCTCTGGGGGACAGTCCTCTTGATATCAGGGAGTAACAGAGGAAAACTGTCTGTGTCTTCTGTTCCTGTAGGTGATCTGTGACTGGTAAATGAGGGCAAATACCCTTTCTTCTTGTGATTAGTGAGCCTTTACACTTCCATCCTGCTGCCTCCCACAATACTGCCCTCCCCCACACACAGAAAAGTAGCTAAGTGGAGAAAACCTCAACACTGGGGCCATGAGTTATGAGGGAGTTATCTTAGGGTCCCTCTGTCCTGTTGATACAAATGAAAGTGTGATTCATCAGACCCCCAGATGTCCATTTCTCTCCTCCAGCCACACTGATTCTGCCAGACGATGTCTGGAATCACAAGCCCCTCTTACATCTGATGGTGTTTCTCATGCATCAGGTTACACCATGTTCAATGATCCCCCCATCTGATAGCATTGGCAATGAAGATGGATTGTTCTCCATCTCCAGTTACTACCTGGGCAGGTTCATTTTTTTCAAACACCAAGGTACTTGTCACTTGCTAATGGGTGGTGGGCTGACTCCAGCTCTGTCCATAGCCCTGTGAATATTCGGGACACTTAGGGGGTGGAAAAGGAGTCAGTTTCTTGAATCCCAGGAACTGCCATGTCCATTTGTTTCCAGTTTAAATTTACCTAGTGACTTGAATATAAAGGAGTTGACCGACTCCTTCAGAATGGGGCTAAATGTCCTTTGCTTTCATGGGCACTGGGTCTATACACAGAATATGGGCACTGAAGCCCCTCCCCAAGCCAATGCCAATCTTTCTTTCCAGCCACCATCACCTGCTTTCTGTGTCAGCCACACTGATCGTCTCCAAACTCCTCTTGATGGAAGCCTTTGGTCACAGGCTGCCCATTAGGCCTGGAAGGCCTCCCTTCCTCTACTTGATCCACCCCAGCTGAGCGTGTCCTAGCCTTTCTCTGGTTTCCTTCCAGAACTTTATCTGGACTTCTCCTTTGCCACCTTCCCCTCCAGCCCCATCACAGGTTACCTGGTGTAATACTTACTCACTTCACCATGCTGGTCTCCATTAGTAGACTGTAAGTTCCTTGAGGGCAGGAACTGTGACATTTTCCTGTGCATCTCTAGGGCTTAACCACATTCATAATAGGGACTCAATGTGTTTGTTGAATTGCAATGAAAAATAGCTGGATAAAGCATTGATTAAGTACTTCCCATGCAGTCAGTCATGAAACATTTATTGAGCGCCGACTGTGTTAAGTCGGCTAAGTTAAGTTAAGTTAAGTGCTAAGTGCTCAGCATACCAATGCAACAAAGAATATGGTCTCAGCCTTAAGGAGCTCATATCTTTAGGGGGGAAGAGAACACACAAAGGGGAACTGGAGAGAGGGAAGGGAAGGTGCCCATCGAGACTGATGCCATAGAGGAGAGGAGGAGGGAAGGAGGGGAAGGTGCCCATCGGGACTGATGCCATAGAGGACAGGAGGAGAAGGGAGGGGAAGGTGCCCATCGGGACTGATGCCATAGAGGAGAGGAGGAGGGAGGGAGGGGAAGGTACCCATCAGGACTGATGCCATAGTGGAGAAGGCAGCCCTGAGAACGGGCAGCCAGAGTTGTGTTCTTCTGGAAAGTTCTTCTTTTCCTCAGGAAAGAGTCACCAGGAGCTGCAGAGTAGCAATGGAACAGATGAGGAGGAAGAAGAGGGGTCTGAGGAGAGCCCAGACCTGAGTGAGGGTAAGACGAGACCTCTGGAGACTCAATAAATATCTGCTCAACACCAGAAACCAAGGATTCTGGAATGTTCTTGGAGCTGATAGATTTGCTAAAGCTTCTGTGAAGAGCATAATATGAGCTAGGCTCTGTACAAAATGCTGGGTGTGCCAATACAAAAGGCAAGATAGCCCTTGTCCTCAGGAAGCTTACATTCTTAGGATGAAGATGGTGACATATTTAGGGGTCGTGGAGAAAGGAAGAACACGCATTTATTAAGCACCTACTGTATGCCAGGCAGTGCGGTAAGCACTTTTACAAATATCATCATATTGGATCCTCACAAGCCTGAGAAGCAGATGCTATGATCACTCCATTTTACAGTTGAAGAAATAGAGGCAAACTGACTTGCTCAGGGTGACAAAGCTAGTGACTCTCTGAGGCTGGATTTGAACTCAGGTCTTCCTGACTCCAAGTCCCTCTCCAGCTGCTAAGAAAAGGATGGGAGGGAGTCAGGAGACCAAGAGACAGAGTCCAGGTTCTAGCAGGAGAAGAATGGCAGGGGAGCAGATACCACGGTGTGAGCAAATCTGGGCCCATGCAAGGAAAGCACATGACGCATTGTCGCATGGTTTGCTCAAAGTTAAGCCTGATGAGCTCATCTCCGTGGCCTGATTTGGAATGAAGGGAGAAAGAGAAAAAGCAGGGTGTGGGAGTGAAAGTGTCTCACTTCTTCGGCTGATACAAATGGTTTGAATGAAGGAAGATGAACAGAAAGGTCCAACCATTAAGGAGGTGTGGGGCAGTGGTTTGGCAAGTAAGATGAAGACTTGGGCTGACTCTCCCTGGGATGGTGGTGTACAAAGATGGCACTCAGTAGATATTCAGTGATGGATGGTGGGGTTAAAGAGTGAAGGGAGTGAAGAGGTTAAATGACTTGCCAAGGTCCCCTCTCTCAATCTCAGTTTCCTCATCTGTAAAATCAGGATAATGATAACATTTACCTCCCATAGTTGTTAAGCTCAAATGAGAGCATGTATGGAAACCTCTTGGTCAATTTTAAGACCCTCTTAAGGGAGGATCATTGAAGCTGGTTCTACTGGGCAAGGTCACTCACCATAATCATGTTCTGCTAGCAAAGGCAAAAGCCCAGAAAAAGCTCACTTCTGGCATCTGGGCCAGCTACATGTGATGCTTCACCAGCTGAGCTGAGACAGTGTCCTTTCCAGCATTTAAGGCTAGAGTCAGATTTGTCAGAAATGATGGTTTCCCTGAAATATATCCCACTCAAAAATTCCATTGTTTGGCCAAGGGGAAAGCCTCAATTTCATCTGACCTTTTACCTAGAGAAGACACTACTGGACATATAACCTAAGGAGACTGAAGATGTTGGGAAAGGTCCATGGGTAGCAAGCCATTTCTGGAAATATTCTTTGTGGCAAAAAAACAAAACAACCTGAAAACAAAGCCATCCCATTGATTGGGGAGTGGCTGGCAAACTGTGGTTTATGAAAGCAGAAGTATATTATTGCTCTGTTAAAAAAAATTAAAACTATGGATCACAGTATTCTGAGTTCATAATCAGAGGAAGACTCCAACCCTTTGTTCTATGTAATGACCAGTTAGAAGACTGAGGTCAAAGTTTGCCTGCCTTCTTTTGTCAGAAAGGTGGGAGCCTCCTGGTCCAGAACCCAGCATACATTGTCAGACATTGCCGAGGTCCTTATTCTTTTTGCCTGCTTGTGCTCCATTGTTACAAAGAGGGTTCTTTCAGGGTGGATCAGGGAGGAACCACTGGGAAATGTAAGTAACATGAAAAAAAAACCAATAGGGGGTGGAGTCAAGATGTCAGAGTAGAAACAGGACTTAAATGGGCTCCCACTTCCACCTCCTCCAATTCATGTAAAAATGACTCTAAACAAACTTTGGAGCTACAGAACCCACAAAATGACAGAGAGAAGCAGGAGTGCTGAAGACAGCCCAGCAAACCTGCAGGAAGGGGTCAGCCAAGCATGCTGGGAGCCAAGCCCAGTCCCATGGGAGCCTGAGGTTTTAGCCTCAGGGTGGCCTGACCAGCCACCAGCTGAAGGGACTTCAGATCACCAGCAGCTATGGCAGTTTCCAGAATTATCAACCCATCAATGCCAAAGACAAAGTGAGAGGTTTGTGTAGACTTTGTGGGAACAGGGAATTTAGGAGTGTGATCTGGCCTTTGCCCCCAGGGTGAGAAGCAGTTGAGGCTCCATAGGTTGCAGCTGCCTGCCAAGTGGCTGCTTCAGAGCCCCAGGCTTGCAGATTGTAGGGGGACCAAGTGACCAGTCTGAGGGGTAATTGTTCTTTCTTTAACCTGCTTGGATCTGGATTGTGGTCTAGGGTGGAAGTCCTGGGGTGTGTTACCAGTTTGCCAGAGCTTGTGGAGGCTTCACAGAAGGCACTCAACCAATAGCTCCAGCAGCTCCACAAGCCCCAGCAATTTGGGACAAAGCTCTCCTCTCTGAAAACAGAGTTCTACTGTGGCAAAAAGCTCAAAAGTCAAGTAACTGAGTGGCAATGTGAGCAAGCAAAGGAAGCAAAGCAAGCAGAGCAATCTGACATTAGAATCCTATTTTGGGGGACAAAAAGGATCAAAGCATGAAACAGGAGGAAGACAGCAAAGTGAGAACTACAGCACCAAAAGCTTCCAAGAAAAATATGACCTGGATACAAGCCATAGAGGAGCTTAAGAAGGATTTTGAAAACCAAATAAGAGAAGAGGAGGAAAAATTGGGAAGAGCAATGAGAATGATGCAAGAAAATTACAAAATGAGAGCCAACAACCTGACTGAAGAAAATAACACCTTAAAAAATAGACTAACTCAAATGGCAAAAAAGGCTCAAAAAGGCAATGAGGAGAAGAATGCTTTAAAAAGCAGAATTTGCCAGATGGGAAAAGAATCTCAAAAGCTCAATGAGGAGAATCATTGCTTCAGAATTAGATTGGAGCAAATGGAAGCTAATGACTTTATGAGAAATCAAGATGCTGTTAAACAAATCCAAACAAATGAAAGAATAGAAGGCAATGTGAAATATCTCATGGGAAAAACCACTGACCTGGAAAATAGATCCAGGAGAGATAATTTAAAAATTATTGGACTACCTGAAAGCCATGATCAAATTAAGAACCTAGAAATTTTCCTCCAGGAAGTTCTCAAAGAAAACTGCCCTGATGTTTTAGAACCAGAGGGCAAAATAGAGGTTGAAAGAATCTACCGATCACCTCCTGAAAAAGATCCCAAAAAGAAAACTCATAGGAATATTATAGCCAGGTTATGGAATTCCCAGATTAAGGAAAGAATATTACAAGCAGCCAGGAAGAAACAATTTGAATGTTGTGAAAACACAATCAGGATAACCCAGGATCTGGCAGGTTCTACACTGAGGGATCAAAGGGCTTGGAATATGATATTCTGGAGTCAAAGGAGCTAGGATTAAAACCAAGAGTCACCTACCCAGCAAATCTGAGCATCATGTTTCAGGGGAAAATATGGTCATTCAGTGGAATAGAGGACTTTCAAGCATTCTTGATGAAAAAACCAGAGTTGAATAGAAAATTCGACATTCAGATACAAGGAGCAATAGAAGCATGAGAAGGTAAACAGGGAAAAGAAATCATAAGGAACTTATCAAAGTGGAACTATTAACATTCCTACATGGAAAAACAATAATTGTAACTTATTAAACTTTTCTTAGTAGCTGAAGGGAATAGAAATATATAGATGTCTATATATGAGGGTATATGGGCATATGAATTCATATGTGAATGTGTGTATATATGTTTACAGGTATACATAGATAGAGGGCACAGGACCAATTTAACAGGAAGGGATGATACTTAAAAGGTGAAATTAAGAGGTGAGAGAGGAATATAATGAGAGGAGATGGGGAGAGACAGAATGGGGTAAACTATCTCATATAGAAGAGGTTTGGGAAAATGACAGAATGGGGTAAATTCTCTCATATAGAAGAGGCAAGGGAAAATGGTTACAATGGAGGGGGAGAATAGGAAGGCAAAAGGGAAGGGGTCAACCTTATTCCCATTGAATTTGGCTTGAGGAGGAAATGATGAAATACACACTAAATAGGGTTTCTCACCCTCCAGGAGAGTAGGGGTGGGGAAGAGGATGGGAGGAGGGATGATGGAAGGGAGAGCAGGCTGGGGGGGAGGGAAGTGGGAAGCACCCACTTTTGAAAAGGGACGGGATCAAAGTAGGAAATACAACAAGTGGGAGGTGGGATAGGAGGGAGGGAAATATAGTCAGTTTTTTACAATATATCTACTATGTTATTATTTTGCATTAGCCACACATTTACAACCTGTACTTAACTGCTTATCTTCCCAGTAAGGGTGGGTGACAAAGGAGGAAGGGAATGAATCTGGAATTCAAAGTTTTAAAATCAAATATTCAAATATACATACATATATACTATTATTAATACTATCTTACATGTAATTGGGAAATAAGATATACAGGCACTGGGGCATAGAGATCCACTGGAAAAGTCGAAAGGGGTATGGGAGAAAATATGGGAGAGAGCAGATTAGAGGAGGGGATATCCTGTGGGACTGCTATTTTGGGGCGGTGGGTAGGGGAAAATGGGGAGAAAATTTGTAACTCAAAATCTGGCTGAAATGAATGATGTAAATCTGAAGTTAATACAGCATTTGAAAAATGAAAAAAAAACTGAGTATCATGTTTCAGGGGAAAATAAGGTAATTCAGTAGAATAGAGGACTTCTAAGTATTCTTGATGAAAATAACAGAGTTGAATAGAAAATTTGACATTTAGATACAAGAAGCCAGAGAAGCATGAGAAGGTAAACAAGGAAAAGAAATCATAAGGAACTTATCAAAGTTGAACTAATTACATTCCTACATGGAAAATGATAATAATAGCTTATGAAACTTTTCTCAGTATAAGAATAGTTGAAGGGAATGGAAATATATATATACACACATATGTATACATACATATATGTATACATGCATATATGTCTATATAGGAGCATATATGGATGTATGAATACATATGTGAGTGTGTGTATATATGTGTACAGGTATACATAGAAAGAGGGCACAGAACCAATTTAATAGGAAGGGATGATACATAGATAGAGGGCACAGGACCAATTTAACAGGAAGGGATGATACTTAAAAGGTGAAATTAAGAGGTAAGAGAGGAATATAATGAGAGAAGATGGGGAGAGACAGAATGGGGTAAACTTTCTCATATAGAAGAGGCAAGGGAAACTGTTAAAGTGGAGGAGAAGGACAGGAAGATAATAGGGAATGAGTCAACCTTATTCTCATCGAATTTGGCTTAGGGAGGGAATGACATACACACTAAATAGGGTATCTCACCCTACAGTAGAGTAGGGGGGGAAGGGGATGAGAGGGGTGGATAATGGCAGGGAAGGCAGGCTGGGGTGAAGGGAAATTGGAAGCACCCACTTTTGAAAAGGGAAAGGATCAAAGTAGAGAATAGAACAAGTGGGGAGTGGGATAGGATGGAGGGAAATATAGTCAGTCTTTCATAATATATCCACTATGTAAACATTTTGCAAAGCTACACATGTACAACCTATATTGAATTGTTTATCTTCCCAGTGAGGGTGAGTGATGAGAGAGGAAGGGAAGGAATTTGGAATTCAAAGTTTTAGAATCAAATGTTTAAAAATATATTATTATTATTATTATTTTGCATGTAACTGGGAAATGAGATATACAGGCACTGGGGCATAAAGAATCACCTTGCCCTACTGGGAAGTCGGAGGGGTGTAATAAGAATGTAAATTTAAAGATCTTCCCTGCCCCTAGGCTAATGTGTACCTGAAGCCTGGGGTGGGGGAGACTTGTTTTTCAGTAGATACTTTTTGATTGGCCAGTGGGTCCAAAAGGTTGTTACATTCTCTGAGCCAGGAGAAGGCTATATAAGCCCTGATGTGTAGCTTTGTTTTGGGGACTCACTTTGAGAAGTGTTCTGTAATTTGATCTGAATTCTGGGAAGCCGTTGTTGAGAGTCCCCCAGCTTTGAAAAACCCAGAATGTGGAAACCCAGATGTTGACTGGGTATGGATGTAATGGTTGGACAGTTTGGAAATCTGTCTACTTGATGTTTCTGTCTTGATAATTATGCCTGTATACTTTGAGGTTCAGGGTGCTGACCTTTTCTCCTGAACAAGGTAAACAGATATATGTCTGACTGATTAAAGTAAACTTGTTAACCCATTTTGAGTTGCTTTCCTTTAACAAAGCAGATCCAAGAACCTGTGGTAGCTGCAAACCCTGAGGACGCTTGGGGTGCTTGCTGCTACAAGGGGGAATGGGGAAGATATGGAAGAGAGCAAATTGGGGGAGGGAATATTCAGTGGGATTGCTGTTTTGGGGTGGTGGGTAGCAAAAACGGGGAGAAAATTTGTAACTCAAAATCTTGTGGAAATAAATGATGTAAACTAAAAAATAAAAAAGAGAAAAAAAACAACTCATCAATAAAATGTTGATTTAAAAAACGTTTATTAAAAAAAAAAGAAAGCAAAGTAAGACCTGCATTGAAATATCCCTGTCAATCCATTGGTCCTTAAAACAGAACTATCACTCTCATGAAGAGAAAGTCTAACAATGGACAAGTGAATGAAGTGCCTTGGATGCAATGCTAGGCAGTCTTGACATGGCCAAGAATATTGGCCAAGATGCCAAGAGTGGACACCTTTGGAATACTTCAGGGCTTGCAAAGCACATCTATGCTCAAATTTGACTTTATTGGTAAGTGCTGCAGGTGCTATTGTCCCTTTTACAGATGAGGGAAATGAGGCACAGAAAGGAGAATTTACTTTCCCAAAAGCCTGAGGTAAGATTTGAACTGGAGTTTCTTCTGAAGCATGTGTTGACTGCACCATGCTGCCCTTCCCCTGCCCTCAGAAAGGTGTCCTGAATCTAGGAGGGGCTCAGTGGCTTTAAGAACACTTCTTTGTCTTCAGATATTGGGGCACTTTGGTTCAGGCTGCTTATCTCTTAGCTGATTCTCAGGATGCTGTCTCTCTCCTGCTGGAGGAAGGGACATATTGATTGAGCTAGAGGCACACAGTCCTTGAATTCTTCCTTGGTTGTTCTGATAACCATACCCCTTTCCTTTCATCATTTTGCCAAGGTAAACAAATCAACCACCAATCAACAACCACTTATGAAGCCTTTACAATTTGCCAGGCTCTGTGCTAAGAACTGGGGATGTGGAGAAAGGCAAAAATAGGTGAATATCACCAAAATGAAGGCCCCCTGACCCTTTATTCTAGGTTGCAATTCACTCATCCAAGGTGGCTGCTCCTTTGCCAACAGAGATCTCGGTATGTCCTGGTCATTCTTCTCAGCTGTAACTCAGTGTTTGACAGGAATGTGAGAAGACTTGTGCAGATCTCAGCCCTGGATTCGTCATTCACCACAGGGTCACCTTGGGCTGGCTCTAAGACCCTCACCCCTCACAATACTTCACTGGCTCAGATGGTCTGTCCAAGGTTGCAATAAAGTCACTACCCCTCCCAGCCTCAGTTTCCTGATTTTAAATGAAAGGGGTGTATAATATATGACCTCTAAGGCCTTTTCCAATTTTAAATCCTATGTCCTTCAGCTACACAAGGAAGTTAAAGATCTCTGCCTTCCAACGGGGTAGGAAATCCCTTCACCAGTGGAGACTGCAAACTGTCTATGATTGAAGTGATAAGAGTAGCTCAGGGCACATCAAAGTAAAAGGTCGAAGTGGGAAAAGAGCTGTGTTTGGGTCCAGAGGACCCAGGTTCAAAACCCAGCTCTGCCACTTTCTCCACGTTTAACTTAGGGCACTTCCCCTCCCAGTGCCTCAGTGTCTCCATCTGTGAAATGAGGGAAACTGAACCAGGCACTGAGCTCTAACTCTGAGACCTGGTGACCTGTGCTACCCAGCTAGCAGGTGTCTGAGGTGGGAATGGCACCTCAGACCCCAAGTGTTGGCAGCTCCATTAAACCTGAGTTCAAATCTTGGGTGGGATCTTATCAGCCAAATTATTCTAGTGTATTCCTCTGAGAAGTGCATTTGTATTTATACTGTAGAACTTAGAAAAGAAAACCAGTTTCAAGTTGAATCAATATTTCCAGGCCCAAAGGCTGATGGACTGTGGAGCTTGAGACTTCACTAGCTGATGGATTTCAGGAACAATGTATCCCTTTGAAATCATGACTGAGTGATGTGTCTGTCAATTTGCCTACCTGCCACATCAATGGCCACATCCCCATTCCTGACATCAGCACAAGGGGGGCCTGCCACCTCAGCCTCGTCTGTCTTCATTTGTCAGCAGTAAATGCAGGGATGACCCCACCATTAAGGCTTCCTTGTCCAACTCCCCAGGCTGGTCATTTTAAATGATAACGATCTCTGTCATCACCCTGCATCCCCTCTGGATATTTCTGGGCCTGCCTTGTTTTAGTTTTAAACAGGAGTCCAGGCATTTGCCTGGCAGCTGGAGAAGTGACGATGGCATCTTTTCCTTCAGTGCTTGGCAGTCATAACTGGTTTCCAATCTCCTGAAGGTCAGCTGATCTTCTCATTGAGAGTGGAGAGAGGTGGACCAGGATCTGTTATTGAACATCTAATAGATGTTTCGAGGCTGAGGCAGCGACAGTGATATCGACTGGACCAGGACTTGTTATTTTATTGGTCTAGGGAACTCCCAGATGAGGAAACTTTCTCCACCAATGCAGCTCGTCACCTCTTCTGCAACTTAGAGTCTCAGAGAGTTGTCTGGGCAGTAGCATTGTGAAAATTATAACCATAGATGAGTACCTTGGACGGGAAGCATGGCACAGCAGAGAGAGTGCTAGAGTTGGCATTCGGAAGGTGTGGGTGCAAATCTCACCTCAGACACTTTCTAGTTATATAGCCACAAGCTTTCTCCCCTTGAGCCTCAATTTTCATCCTCCATAAAAGGGGGACAATACCTATGTCACCAGATCCCTGTAAGGCTCAGGGATGTTGCAATGTCATCTGCAATCTCTGAAATGATGCATCAGGGTAGGTTGTAAGGGACCTTAGAGGTAACTTAGTTTAACTCCCTCATTTTTAAAGAGGCAGAACCTGGAAAATGACTTTTAGACTCATTTAATCAATTAGCCAAATATTTATTAAACATCTGTGTGTGCCAGGCACTGGGCTAGCTTATGGGAATGGAAATGCAATGAATGAAACAACCCCTTCTTTCAAGGGGCTCCCTCCTGACAGGAGACAGAGACAATCTAAGTCCACACAGCAGAAATAAAAAAAGACACATGCAAATACACACAAAGTAATTAAATGCAAGTCAGGAGCAGGGGAGGACCAGCAGGGCACATCCTTGACTTCATGAAGAAGATGGTGCTTGTGCTGAATCCTAAAAAAAGAGACTATGAGACAAAGACGAGGAGGGAGGGCATTCTAAGCCTGGGGAAGGCACAGACATGGACATAGAGTAGGGCAGGAAGTGACCTCAGAACCATTTTACAGATGCAGAAATTGAGATGGGAGGGGAGGTTCAGTGACTTGCCCAATGTCATCACACAGGTAATAAGTACCAGAAGTGGATTTGAACCCAGATCCTAGAGGACCAGATCCTAGAGCACTTTCTGCTGCCCCAACCTGTCTCTCTGCCCAAGCTTACACAGATCACTTATTTCAGAGCCAGGATTCCTGACCCTCAATGCTTTTCCCATAACAAGAAGGCAGCACGGTGTGGGAAGACTCTTGATGTGTTGAGAGTCTGACCCTGAGCAAGACTCAACCTCTCAGTACTTTGGACAGCTCTCAGAGATGATAAATTGCAATGAAGGGGACAACTTGCTCTGGCAGAAGGACTTTCCCTAGTTGGGATTTTCCTCTATTAGTTAAGTGACCCAGCCTTCATCCCTATCTCTGGGCCTGTTTTTCTTCATCTATAAAATGAAAGAGTTGGACCAGGATGCTAAGGTCTATGATCACAATAGTTAAAACAGCCCAGTGTGGGTCCCCAAGCATTTCAGCTGTGTCACCACACCTCTGGGAGGCTGATGCCATTGTTATTCCCATGCCACAGATGAGGAAACTGAGGCTGAGAGATTATGTGACTCACCTTGGAAATGTCAGGGGCAGGATGTGACACCAGGTGTGTCCGGCTCTAATACCCTCACCCCTCACAGTACTGCATGGCCTTCGATGGTCTGTCAAAGGTTGTAATAAAAAGATGGTTAGTGGCACAGTAGACTTCAAAGGGAGAGTAAAAATAATCAGATACAATCCCTGCCTCCTGAGGGCTGCATGACAAAGTCTGGCATGATTACTGCACATGTGTGCATGTATGCTCTCACACATGTGCTCATACATGTCTGCACATACACTCATGTGCAGACGCTCTGTGATCTTCCCCTTCTAGGCATGGCCCTGTGGCATGTGGTCCCCTGTCCTGTGGACTTGTGCTCTTCAGCTTCCTCTTGGGCAGAGGCTCTGGGGGCTGCCCTCCCGCCTGCAGGATGCCATTCACCATTTCACCACCTGTTGTCACAGATGGCTCAGAGATGTCAAGAATCTGAACCCATCTCCCCAGCAGCACCTCTCCTGCAGACTGACTCCCCAGGAAGGGAAGGGGTTTATTTTCTTCTCTTGCCTCCTGTTGGCTGGTGCCCAAGATTCTGCTCAACACATAATTTGAGCATGACAACTCAATCAGCGTTTCTTGATGGCTGCTGGGGAGTCTGAGAAGCTTGTTAGCAAATGGAAAAGGAGACAAAGAAGAAATTCCAGGGCCTGTTTTTGTTCTCTCTTCAGAAACAGAAAGCCATGGCCATCCCTCTGCCTGTGGCAGGCTCCAATGCACTCTGTCACTCGCTGGGCTCAATAATGCCCACTGCTAGCCCTGAGGAAAGAGGAAAAATTGCATTTCCACACCCACCTCTTCCATTTTGGATGACCAGCCTTCTCCCAAGACATGGCAACATGTTTATCCCTTTGATCAGAAGGTGGGAAGGGGCATCACCTACGTATTTCTGTGGGATGTCACAGCCAAAGTCAGAGGGCCTGACTTCCCCTCTGGTTCTGCTCCTGACTATCTGATCGAGCACTCCACCAAGGAGCATTTTGATTGAGCAGACTCTCTAGGTGATGCCCCAAGTCAGGGGCCAGGAAGAGGAAGCCCCAAATGAAATGACTCCTCTCCTCAAGGAGATTCCATTCTACAGGCTATGGCTAAAATCAGTTTACAGAGAATGACTGAGGGGCATAAGTACAAAGCACTTGGATTCAGGGTAGCTTGAGAGGGAGGGCACTGACTGCTGGGGGCGCCCTCAGGAAGGCTTCATACAGAAGGCAGTCCTTGGGCTGAACCGGAGAGGAAGAACAGAAGTCTGTACTGCACAGATGTGCAAGGAGTGCATTCCAGGCACTTGGATACGGGAGCTGGGGGGCAAGTGAGAGGGACAGAAAGGCCAGTTGGTCTTGGGTCAGAGTCAGAAGGGAGCTAACACCAATAAGGCTGGAAAAGTGGCTTGGATATTTGATCCTAGAGGTCACCATATGAAGCCCCTGCAAATGGGTGAGCAGAGGAGTGCCCTGATGGATCTGTGCTTAAGGAGGATCCTGGAGGTAGCATCTTGGAGGCCCAGCTGGAGTTGGAAGGAGGACAATGAGCGGCTGGGTCATTCCTCTGAGAGGGCCTAAACTGACTCTAACTGTGCAAATGGAAGCAGGAGCTGTGACAATAGACAAAATACAGAGCAGATGCTGCCCCCAGCAAGCTTCCATTCTACTGAAGGGAGAAACTCTCCCCACTGAGAGGAGAGAGATTTTCACTGTGAAACCCCCACTGCTGTTCTTTCTTGGGGGAAGCTGCCGGGGCCTCCAGGGCCATTCACCCAGGGCTGGTTATGTGGTATTGTTCAGCTGTTTCAGTCCTGTCTGACTCTCTGTGACCCCAGGTGGGGTTTTCTCAGCAGAGATACTGGAGGGGTTTGCCATTTCCTTCTCCAGATCATGTTACAGATGAGGACACTGAGGCAAAGAGAGGATAAGTGACTTGCCCAGGGTCACACAGCTCGTAAATGTCTGAGGCCAGATTTGAACTCAGGTCTTCCTGACTCGGTCCCAAGGCTCTGTGTGCTGTGCTGCTTTGCTGTCTGGCATAAAGAATTCCAATGATTGAAAAGAACAACCACTCTACAGGCCGAGCTACATGTTTGTGACCCAGACTCGTCCATCTCTTTTTGCGCCACACTGGGAAGACAGCCAATAGCTGACCACCCAGCAAAGGGAAGCTGAATTCTTTCCATTTATTGAACGAGAGTAAAGGAAATTCAGCACCAGCCCTCACAAGCTGAAGTGTTTGGAGCTCCTGTCACCCCTGACAGTGCTTAATGGCACATGTAGATGAGTTTGAGGATCTGAAGCCTGTGCTCCCCAGTCAGTCACCTTGGCCTACAGGGGCTAAGTAAAGAGATCAGCTTGCTATTATCTAGAGACAGTAATTACCTGGAGGCTGATGGGGAGGATGGGAGGGGGAGGCAACTGCACAAGATGAACGAGGGAGGGTGGATGCTTTAGTTCATACAGACATCCTAGATGAGGAGCTCTCAGGCTGTGTGTGTGTGTGTGTGTGTGTGTGTGTGCGTGTGTATGCGTGTGTGTGCACGCGTGTGTGCGTGCGAGTGAGTGTTGTGTGTGTGAGTGTGTGCGCATGCTTGTGTGTGTGAGCATGTGGATGAGCGTGTGCGTGAGCATGTGCGTGTGTGTGTGTGTGTGTGTGTGTGTGTGTGTGTGTGTGCCTCAGCTAATGGCAGAGAAGTGGGGGTTTCAAACATCTGCCTGCTGCCTGTCTCCAAGAGCTGGTTCAGAACTCCAGTCTCCTCAAGAACAAAAGTAGCCTTAGGTAGGAAGAATGAAAAGAGAAAAATTGATTGTATATTAATAGCCTGGGAAAGACTCATTGATGTGAGCCACCTGTCTGTGCACAGCAAGTCACCAACTCATTAGGACAATAATAAAAATTAATAAAAATTCATTTTAAAAATGAGATTAATGATGCAGAAAATATGGTGCATCACTGGAATTTGGCCCTGAATGATTTAATCATTTAATTGAAAATTTAAAATGGGAAATGGATAGAAGAAAAGACACTGACACCAAGTATACTAATTTTATCCAGAACTTTTATTCAATATACATTAATTGCCTTAACAAGGAAAACAGAAGAAGTGAGGAAATGCCTTACTCATCAAACATCTCACTCCTTTGACAGAGACGACTGCAAAAGACAACACTCAGCTAAATTATCAACTCATCTGTGGAATCTGATGAAAGGGGATGATGGACGACTGGGAGCTGTGTCATCTCATAAATCATAGGGAAGCAATGGAGGTTAAAGCTAGTTGAAAGAAAGCTTGGCAAAGTATCCAGCTCCACAGAGCCATCCCCAAGGCATTCAAGGTTGAAAATGGAAGACAGCAGACAAAAGAAAAATGGGAAAGATGTTTAAAATTCATTATAATGATGTTTTATCCAACAGGGGCAGTGGAAATGGCCCATTTGGACCCTAATGCAGTTCTGGGAGTGCTAATCAAGGCGGTAGAAACAACACCAAAGGCAACAGCTGGACCAAGCACAGGTAGAAGGGATGAGTACTAGAAAAAAAAGCATTGAGAGACCAAGAGAACATAACCTGAAGTGGGGGAAGACACTAATGGTGGGGAGAAAAATCTTACAGCTTATTAGGACCAAAAAAATAGATCCCAAGAACACCAGTAACTGCTGCTCTATTCACCTACACATCTCTACACAGTCTTTGTGAGGGTCATCTGTGTGTGCACTGAGGACATCCTCGGTGGAGGCAGCAGCAGGCAACAAGCAGGGTTCTGTAAGTGATTTCCACAATGGACCGCATCTCGATCTCTTCATAACCAACTGAAAGATGGAGACAAATGTCAGATCCCCCTTCTGCTCACTGCTTGATGTTATTCAGAAGCACTTGCTTTGGGAGAACAAAGTTCTGGCTCTTTCATGACAAAGCATCTCCTAGCTATGTATTCAGATCATTCCAGCTTCCCTGGAGGATGCAACAATAGAAATAACTGGGTTTAATGGCCCTCTGATAACTACCTGGTGACACGTGAAAGGTGGAAATTGGTGTTCATCAAAAGCATTCACCACCCGACGGAGGAGAGCTCAGGTTTAGAAGGCATCGATGTGGTTAGTGAGCACACCCAAATGTTTCCATTGGAAGATGGCGTCCTGCTGATTGCACCAATCCCAAGAACATTGTGGAACCTCATGGAAGAGAACCGCAATCCCTCTGTCTGTAATGGTGGGTCACCCATCCATACAAGAAATGTCGAATGAATTATCCCAATTCCAACTTGAATTTGGATGGGCGCCCTAGAGTGTGTCCATTCGTATGTGTATCTGGATCAGATGGTCCTGACTGACAACAACATTTTAACAGAGTTGTCACATCTCATTGCAATGATACACAAATCACAGCTGCCTCTGGAGAACTAAGAGCAAGGATTAGGCAGAGAGCAGTGGAGAGGGCTACATGGGATATGGACAAGACCCTATGATTCATAAGGAACTTGAGTTCTGGCCACTAGCTGGCATGGTGAATAGATTGCCAGACTTTGTGAAAGATCGAGTTCAAATCTGACCTCAAGCACCTGCTAGCTGTGTGTGATCCTGGCAAGTCACTTAACACATCTCAGACTCAGCTTCCTCACCTGTAAAATGGGGGCAATAATAGCACCCACCAGCCAGGATTGTTGTGAGGATCAAATGAGGAAAATCATGTAGAGAGCTCTGCAAACCTGGGAATGCCATGAAGCATTAGCTATCGTCATTATTTTTTTAAAGTCAAGGAATTTTACAGTAGGCAGAGACGAAGGGCTGGCAAGAATAAAGGCAGTCAGAGGACAGAGTGGGTGCCCTCCTGATGCCAGGAGAAATAGAGAAAGGTCTCCAGTGCTTTTTGATTGAATTCCTGGAGGTGAATTTATGGGAGGGCATGAACAAGACCTGGACATGGAAGGGCGGGCATGGGAAGTGTGCAGTCTGAATCCTTGGAGAGAAATCACAAATCCTGGAGTTCACAGGTACATTTGAATAGTTGAAATCCATTGGGTAGCTCCACTATTCATTCAGATGTCTGTTCTGCATTCATTCATTTGTTTATTCACTCCAGAATATGGGAATATTGGGGGACCACTCTGTAGGAAAGGGCCAGGTAGATTGGAAAACAATGAGAGCAGGGAGATTAGGATTGATAGGTCAGCTTTTGTTAAATGTCTGCTAAGAGCAGGAATGGGGAAGGGCCTCAGGTCCATTTGAGGGCATACTGAAGACTTGGAAGATCTTTTCAAGTCTTTATCACTTGGCTCATGGAGGAGTGATTTCCTTGTTCCCTTTAGCTCCAGAGGGCAGAAGCAGGAGGAGTGAATGGGCGGAAGTGACTAGAACCACAGCCCCACTCTGTATAACAGAAATATCTAAGAACTGGAGCTGCTGCGAGTGGGGTGGGCTTCTTTTGGAGGTGACTGGAGGTGGCAGGGTCTCCCCCACTGGAAATCTCAGAGAGAAGCTGGATGTTAATCTAATATGTGTATTCTATAGGGGATTCTTTTTCCAAATCAGGGTTGTACTAAATGGCCACTAAAATTTTGTGATTCATTGAACCAGCATGCATTATTAAGTGCCTATGTGGAGAAAGCACTGTGCTGAGCCCCAGGAGACATAACGTTTAGCTAAGACCCAGGCACTGCCTGCCAGCAGAGGCACATATGTTATAATGGGGCATTTTATTTCTAAAAATACTTGGGCCCAGCAGCTGGATGCTCTCTGTGAGCAGGGGGCCCTGCCCAATATCCTCACCCCCTCCAGCCTTGAACTCCAGGGTAGACTCTGAATCCGTAGGGGTCCTACAAGTCTGTTACTACCATCCTTTGAGACAATGTCTGATTCCCATTAGGGAACTGTCGGTTCTTCGCTTGACCCAATTAAATGTGGCAGATGAGCAGCCTTAGAGCAATGTCATTAAGAGCATTTGAGGAGACAGTTCAGAAAGACTGAAGCTCTGCTGTCCTGCCTCCATCAATTCTCTGCTGAGGGTCATGGATACATATACAAGTTCCCTTGGCTCCTCTCTTCCCAGGACCCAATGGTGGCAAGCTTAAAGGCCTGTGGAGACCCACCAAGCTGGTTTCCTTTGACTCCTCAGTGGGTCTGGCCTTTCCCCATGTCAGCTCCTTCACTGATCAATGCCTGAGAATTTGCCTGAGGGAAGCTGACTTCCTCCACATTCTTTTACTCTTGGACATTCCAGCAGAGAAACAGCAGCTCAAGCTTATTTTTCAAACCAAGGACATAATGGCTCTCCATTTGTCATTGTCAGAAAAGAAGGCTGAGGTCTCCCGGGCCTGATGGCTCTAGCCCTCTGCTCCTAATGGGAGAGAATGTTAATCACAGATTCTCAGACCATCAGGAGCTGCCAGGGACCTTTGGGACCATCTGCTTCAGGCCCTTCATTTTATAGAGGAGAAAATTAAGCCCAGAGAGAAGCTTTATTTTGTTATTGTTATTCAGTCTTGTCTGACTTCATGACCACATTTGGGTTTTTCTTGGCAGAAATACTAGAGTGGTTTTCATTTCCTTTTCCAGATCATTTTATAGATGAGGAAACTGAGGCAAGCAGGGTGAAGTGACTTGCCCAGGGTCACACAGTTAGTAAGTATCTAAGATTTTATTTGAACTCAGGTATTCCTGACTCTAGGCCAAGTGCTCTATTCATTTGGCTATCTAGCAGTTATTTGTATTAATTATTTGTATTAATAATAATTTGTATTAATAATTAATAATAACTAGCAGTTATATTGGATTTGTGTTAATGTCTCACTAGGACCCAGAGGAGAAATGCTCTGTAAAAGTGTGAGGCCAGGCCTCCAGTAATCACAGTGGCATTTTATTTTCAGAGATATTTCAGTCCAGAGGGGAGGGAGCACTCAGGATTTCTTCAGCTTAAGAGGTAGGCCAGCACCCCGTTTTGTGTTTACCTGGACAGGGCATTGAGTGAAAACCTCTATGATAGACATCAGACTCCCTTTGTCAGATTTTAATGTATTTCCATTTATGCAGTGATCAGGTCAAGACATGAGCATGAGTATGTTATTATGAGATGGAAAACTAGGCAGTTAAAACTACGGTAACTTCCCCAACAGAATAATCAAAGGGTTGTCATGGACAGTAAAGGTTTGGCTTGCTTAGTGTGGTCCCTGAGGTTTATGGGTAGGATTTACAAAAGGATAGATTTCAGCATGATGAAAATGACCGCTATATTTAGAGCTGACCTGGTTATTGGTTCCCTGCCATGGGCAGTCTCCCAGTGGAAGCTGGATGGGGTTTTGTTGGGGATATAGTAAGAAGGATGTGTTCAGGCACAGGCTGGGCAAGGGGCCTTCAGAGGTCCTGTCCAGCTTTAAGGTTCTGAACCCATGACATGAGTAGGGAGGGTCACTTCCCCAGGATACACAATCTGTGAGGGGCTCGGATGACTCCCAAAGCCATGGTGCTCACCCCAAGCTTCCAGGCCAGGAATCCAGCAAATGACCTGGTCTCTGTGAGTGATGGAGGAGATTGGCTCTTGGAGACAGAAGATCTGGGATGGGCCCCCACCACCGCCCCATACCTGACACATGGGATTCAGCCTTGATGGGTTCAGGTGGGATGGAAGCTGCCTTGTCATTGGTCCTTTTTCTCTTCCTCCCTTATTCTGAACTCAGCGACTGTCAACAAAAACCAACAGGGAAATACAGAGACAAAGAAAAAATGATTGTACATGAAACGATAAATTGTGGTCTAGGACTGTAACAGAATATTATTACCCCATTAGAAGTGATGAATATGATGCATAAAAAGAAATATGGGGAAGTTCATGTGAGGTGAAGCACAGGGAAGGAAGGAGACTCAGAAGGGGGAGGACAAGGATACTTAAAAACCCCAAGAAATTTCAAAATCCAGAAAAATGCAGAGGAGAAGGAGAGAGGAAGGGGCCCAGGAGCCTGCGAGAGTTCTGTTAGGATTCTGTTCAGAGGAATAGTCACATGAAAACTAACCGCCAGTGAACAGTGAGTCAATGATCCCACAAATGGGGCAGTTGGACCAACTTCCCCATACACTGACCCAGGACCCCTCCCCCCACCAAGGTGAAGCCATGGGGCTGGGGTCGTCACCCCCCTCACAAATCACTAACTGTGACTGAGAAGGAGCACAACCTGCACCAGGTCTCCCAGCTCCTTGGTGGTAGGGTAGGTTTTGAGAGGGCTTCCATGTCCCAAGGCAATGTTCTTGCTACCACGCCATGGGAGCCCCCACCAACTTCTCCTTCCCCATGTTTAGATGTAGGAAGGACATCACTCCTCCCCCCCCCCCAGTCACGGTTAGTGAATTGGGACTTCGGGTCTCTATGTAAATCCTAGTTATAATAGTAATAATGATAATAATTATTACATAGTTATATTATTACATGCTACATAATAATATTTTATTATAATTACATAGAGAAACTATGGATCTCTAAGTGAATATAGACTCCATTTTCCTTGAAACTGAAAATCAGAACTCCCAGAAAGAACACCAGTCTTCTGCATTTGTGACTTGAATCACAAGGTCAACTAGTCTTGTATCTCAAGAGAAATTTGTTATTTGTACAGACTCTCACACCCATGATAACACAAAGAAAACCTTGGGGAAACCGTGTTTAAAAGAGCCTCCAGAGTCCTCTGTTTGCCATTGAGAGCCCCTTGTGTGGGATAAAAGGTTCAGAGTCTGAATCTGAGATCAGAAAAGGTCTTTATTCTTTCTCATGAGAAAAGGCCCTGCCCCTGTTGCTCAAATGGCGCCTGCCAGGGAGAGAACAACAGGTAGAAGGAAGCCTTCTAATGCAGAAACCCAACCCCCCAAGTGGCCTGCACTCTCATTGGTAGGGAGGCTGGCCCACAAGCTAAGCACGGGAATTTGTCTTGGAGACAAAGAACACAGAAACATGTGGGTGTCCAATGCAAGGCCAGGAAGGCAGCTTTATTCTTATTTGGCATATCTTGTGCTGAGGTGGCCCTGGGGAGGGTTCCAGATTCCTGTAAGGTCAGGTGACCTCTAAACTTAGGCCTAGCGGATGCTGAAGCCACTCTAGATTTGATTTTTCAGAATGGGGAAACTTCACTGCAAATTATCCCTCACACTCCTACCTCTCCAGTCTTCTTCCTCCTTCCTCCCTGACACACACTCTTCCCTCCAGTGACGCCGAATGTTTCACAGATGAGACTCTCCTCCTCTCAGCTCAGGGCATCTTCTCTGACCAGCCTCCATGCCTGGAAGGCTCTTTCTGCCCTCCCTGCTCTGCCCTGAGCGCTGACCTTCCTGGCTTAAGTTCTAACTAACATCGCACCCTGTACAGGAAGCTTTCCTCAGCCCCTCTTGATTGCAGTAACCTTATCTCTTATCTATCCTAGAGAGGCTTACTTTGTATATATTTGCTTGCGTGTTGTCTCCATTCAGTTATGAGATCCTTGAAGGCCAGTACAATCTTTTGCCTTTTTCTGTATCACCTGAGTCACAGAATCTCAGAGTTGGGCAGGGCCCCCAGTACCCTAACTCAATCTAGGGGTGACTCTGAAAGGTAGGTTCCTCTGGGATTCTGCCACAAAGAGAGAGGCATTAGACATTATTCAGGTCTCTTGGTGCTAAGAATATCTTATCCAGATGTGCAAGGGGTGGGAGAGATTCACAGCTGTCCTAGGCTGAGTCACTCCAAGATGATGAGGGAGACCTCCATGGAATCGGAATTTTCTCAGTCTGGCTGTGAGAAAAAAATGATTATTTTCTTGTTATATTAATAACCCATTTTACATGCAGGACCCAAAGATCATCTCTTTTATTTCCTCATATTAATTACACAGAAATTCTGTCTCTTGAACTTTTTGATTTATAGGAATATCCCCCAACCTGGCCTTATGCAAGAAGATGTGGGTCCACCAGGTCGGCTGCCTCACCACCCTGGACAAGTGACAACTTCTTCCTGCTCACTCAGACAATTCTCTAAGAATCTGCATTGAACGGAAGGTGCCAACCTGTATTGATAAGAGGATTTTCTTAACTGAGTGTCCCCAATGCCAATGAAATCACAAGTGCAGCCCCCATCCCTAGGCTATGCTTACACACAGAAATCAGGTTAGGCTCAAGAAAAAAAAAAACATGCCTAAGATTTAAGAGCTAGAAAGGACTTTGGTCTCAGAAACCGTGGGTTTGAATCCAGCCTGCCCCCTCACTATCTGTGGGGTGATTCATTTGGTGCCTCTGGGCCCTGGCTTCCTCATCTCCAAAATGAAAGAGGCCTACTTCCAAGTTCCTTCCCTGTTCCTGCTTTCTCCAAGTTCCCAGTTCTGAGCTCTAATACTCCATCAGAAGGCCCGGATCTAGCTTCTATTCCTGACCCTGCACTTATGATCCTGGTGACCTTGGAAGAAACCTGAGCCTCCGTGTCCTCATCTGACAAGTGGGCATGGTAATACTAGGCTTGCTTGTATCTCTAGGATTCAGTGAAGAGAGTACTTTGTGGAGCATAATTGGCACAGAAGCAGCAATGATTACTGTGATGCTCACTGAAATTATGGCGGTGGACCTGGCACTTGGAGCTCAAAGCCCTAGGAATGAAGGTGGATCTGCAGGCATTGAGGACAGCCCTAGGGAGCCAGCAGGGCAGAAAGTCTCTCTCCTGAGCCTTCCCTGTTCTCAGCTTCAGTAACACTTACCAGACAAGGTGCTTGAGGGGACAAAAAGGGACACTGAGAGGTCACCAGCATCCCTAAAATGGAAAAAAAAAGAGAGGAAAGGAAATGAGAGGGAGAGGACATAAGCAGAAAGGGTCATGGATGTGACCCTTGGGAGCCAGAAGACCAGCTTGGCCTGTGGATTGGGAGTGATGGCAGAAGGGGCTCTGTCTCCGACCAGAAGAGGACTCTTGAACATCAGGGTTATCGGGCTGAGAGACACAGACGGGGCTCCGGTCACTAGTCAGGAAAGCTGAAGGAATGTGGCTCCCTTCTATCCAACTAAAATTGAACAAGCTTGTGGAAGATAGAAAAGACACAAAGTCACCCAGCAATGAGGCATTTTATTCATTCAACTCAGTGGCCAGAATGTTAGACTCAGCGTGAGGGAGATCTGGGTTCAGATACTGCCTCTGAAGCTTATTGGCTGTATAATCCTAGCCAAGTCATGTCAGCACCATCACAGCTTCTCACAAGGCTGTTCATAAAGCTCAGATGAGAATCTTGGACCTCCTACAGACCTCAGGCCTTGTATGGCCTCTGCCTTCCCAGCTACAAGGGACTTGTTCTCTGTGGTCTACTCTGTGGGTATTTGACATGTGCCTAATTATTTACATGTCTTTCCCACTAGAGTGTAAACTCTTTGAGGGCAGAAATCATTTCTCTTATTGTTACTTTCTTTGTATTTCCAACACTTAGTACAGTGTCTGGCACATAGTAGGTGCTTAATAAATAATTTTTGATTGATTGATGATGTACATAAAGCCTTTGGATACCCTATAGTTCAATAAAGATGACACTTTGAATAATTATTTGATGTTTCTTAAGTGTCGTGCTATACGCAGAGCCCTTTGTGCTAAGATTTGGGGAAAGAGACAAAATTTAGATGAAGCTTGGTCCATGTTCTCATGGAGCTAGGAAGAATGACCCAGAAAGAGGCTTGGACTGTAGTTTCCTCATTTGTAAAGATGGCAAGATTGGACTACATGGTTTCCATGGTTGCCTATATACTTTCTGTGATTGCCTAGAACTGATGCTTCTGTGTGAGCTTGAGAAGAAATTGACTTTGCTATGGCCAGTTCTGTGATTCTGTCTGGGATGGGGAACCCGGCCCTTGTCAGACTACATCATACCAGGTGTAGCCTCTAAGACCTGGAGGAAACACTTTGGGGAGAATGTTGATAGAGGATGAACATGGGTAGAGGGATGATGGTTCCCCTGTCCTCTGTCTTTGGTCCAGCTACATATGGAAGATTGTGTTTAGTTCTGGGGGCCACATGAATATGGACTTGAAGTTGGAGAGCATGAGGAGGAAGACAGACATAATGAAGAAGGCCCTTTAATTGTTCGTCATAACCATCACTATCATCTTAATCATTACTACCATCATCATCACCATCACCACTACCATCACCATCATCATTATCACGATCACCATCATCATCACCATCACCACCACCACCTTTATCATCATCACCATCATCATCATCACCATCACCATCACCATCATCATCACCGTCATCATCATCTTCATCACCATCATCATCACCA
>NW_027186352.1:8241640-8256606 GCF_028583685.1 Petaurus breviceps papuanus
CGTCATCATCATCTTCATCACCATCATCATCACCATCATCATCATCATTGCCATCATCACCATTGCCATCATCATCACCACCATCACCATCACCATCATCACCATCATCATCATCATCTTCATCATCACCATCACCATCCTCTTCTCATCATCTTTATCACCATCATTATTACCACCACCATCATCAATCATCATTATCTTCACAGCTAGCGTTTATACATAGTTTTAAGAATTAACAAGATGTTTTAAAACATATTCATCTTTATTTTATCTTTTGTTGTTTATCTTCAGAACAACCCTGGGAAATAGATGCTGTTGTTATCATCCCTATTTTACAGATGATGAAACTGAGGCAGACATAAATGAAGTGGTTGCCCAGGGTCACACAGCTGGTCAATATCAGAGATTGGATTTGACCTAAGGCCTTCCTACTTCCAGGTCCAGTATTTTATAAACTGGTGCAGGTTTAGTTTTGATGACAAAAAACATTTCCTAACAAGGAAAGCTATGCAAAAGTGGAATGGGCCAACTTGGAGGTAGTGAGTTCCCTATTATTGGAGGGCCTCAAGGAGAGGGGCTGTACTGGAGTAAATTATTGGGCAGGAACAGATCCCTCAGGCAGATGCCAAAGAGAATCATTGGCTCCTAGATCGAGAATGAGAAGGTGATTTAGAGGTCAGCTCCTTGAACTTCCTTGTTTTACAGGGGAGGAAACTGAGGCCCAGGCTCTCTAGCCTGGTCAAGCTCTCTTAGCCAAGGTCACCTGAGTCATAACAGGCAGTCAGGGTTTGGACCCAGGTCCTGTGATTCCAACTCTTGCTGTCATTTCATTGCTCTCTTTTCTGTCTCATGCATTCTTCATGAGTAGTCATGATATAGGGGATTAAGAGTCAGAGGACTTGATTTTAATGTTGCCCCTTGCTTTCTGTGTGACCTTGTTTAAGTCCCTTCCCTTCCCTGGGTCTCAGCTTACCCCTCTGTAAAACCAAAGTGTTGGAACAGGGGGTCCCTAGGATTCTTTCCAATTCTCTCTCCTGGGATGTCCCAGTGCTTCATTCTGGTGCCCAATGAAGAAATGATCATTCAAGCCTCTGGCACTCCAAGAAGCAGGCAGAATACCCATGGAGAGCGAGGTCACTGCCCAGAGCCAGGATGGTTTTTCGGGTGCACTGTGCCATGGCTGTCTCCTCCCTCAGAGGGTCCCATCATTTTGTCATAGATGCCTTTCCCACAGGACTTCATTCTGACTGTGGTGGGTGTGAATGGGTGTGATTGAGTGTGCTGGGCACCCCTTCCACTTCAGCCCAGAAGGCCTGAGGGCTGCCTTCCCATAAGTATGAGAAGTAGAATTCTGGTTATGGAAGAATACCCCTTAGCATGTAGGATGAAGGAGTCTGAACCCAGAGACACAGATGCTTCTCAGAAACCATCTCCAAAAAGCTGGAGTGCTAAATTGGTTTTAAATGGAAGCAGAGATGCTGGAGAAGAAGCACCCACCTGGGGCCAGATTGGGCAATGATGTGCCATCCACAGCATTAGCACCAACCAAGCTGCTTTGCTATCTCAAATGACCACCAGAGGAAGGGAAGGAGTCACCAGCCCTGCACCTCTCAGAGTTCGTCTCATAGAATCATCAAATTAGAACCAGAAAGGAACTTGGGGACCATCAAATGCACCCTCTCATTTTATTCATGGGGAAACTGAAATTCTTCAGGGTCATATAGCCAAGTGTCACAGTGGATAGATGACGGAATCCTAGATCTGGAATCTGAAAGACCTGAATTCAAATCCAATTTCAGGCACTTAATAGGTTGACCTTGGCAAGTCATTTCAGCTTTGCTGACTCAGTTTTCTCCTTTCTAAAATGGGGATAATAATACCTACCTCACAGGGTTGTTGTGAAGATAAGTATTTTGTTAAGCATTTTGCATACCTTAAAATGCTATGTAAGTGATGTCTACTAGCTATTACTAAGTGTCTGAGGTTGAATTTGAACCCAAATCCTCCTGATTTCAAGTCCATGGATCTATCCATCTGGCTCCATGTGCCATTTCACTGTGCATGTGTGTGTGAGTGTGTGTAGATGTGTGTGGTATATGTATGTGTGTGTGGTGTGTGAGTGTGTGTGTGGTATGTGTGTGAGTGTATGTGTAGTGTGGTATGTGAGTGTGGGGGGGTATGTGTGTGTGGTGTGTGAGTGTATGTTGTGCATGTGAGTATGTGTGGTTTGTGAGTGTGTGTATGTGTGTGTGGTATGTGTGTGATGTGTGAGTGTGTATATGTGTGTGTGTAGTGTGTGTGTATGAGTATGTGTATGAGAGTGTGTGTAGTGTGTGCATGTGTGTGGTGTTTGTGAGTGTGTGGTGTATGTGTGTATATGAGAATGTGTGTATGTGGTGTGTGTGTGAGTGTGAGTGTATGTTGTCTATGTGAGTAGGTGTGGTGTGTGTATGAGTATGTGTATGATAGTGCGTGTGGTGTGTGTAGTGTGTGTGTGGTGTGTGTGAGTGTATGTGTGGTATGTGTGTGTGATGTGTGAGTGTGTATGTGTATGTGTGGTGTGAGTGTGTGTATGAGAGTGTGTGGTGTGTGTGGTGTGTGTGAGTGTGTGTATATGTGTGTATATGAGAGTGTGTGTATGAGTGTGTGTGTGTATGTGTGTGTGTGTGCTCATCTTGTATCTGTGTTGAGAAATCATGAGCTGAATGGAGGGAAAGTGAGTGGGTGTAAGCCCTTCATTCAAGTGAAGTCCCATTTAGGGCACCAAAGCATCAGGAAGGCCCCTTAGTATACTCATGACTCCCTCATGTCCAGTTCCCTCCCTCCTCTCATCTGGGGTCCTGGGACAAGCACTGTGCTTTCTCCAGGGCTTACATCAATGTCACACAGGATCATGACCAGCCACCTTTCCACCTGGAGCAAATGACCCAAAGTCTATCATGAAACATGACCTCATTTCAGAGATCCTGGGGACACCATAAGATCATTGCATTGGGATGGAGGCAAGGCTGGGGACAGGGAGAACTCACCTGTGGCCACTTAGAAAAGGAAGAAAGCCTCTTGTAGTCTCCTATTTTCATTAATTATCCTTTCTAATCAGGAATTAAGTTCAGCTGTTTCAGTTGTAAGATCTGAACTGAAAGTATTATGAGCCTTTTCTAAATTTTGGCACCCTGGGGATGAGCTCCAGTCACCCTACCTCAGTTCTGGCTGTGATATCAGAAAGTGACTTGGACCTTCTAAGAATGCTCTCATGCTGGAGAGTAAATCTCTCTCTAGAGGTTATTATAGGAAGACCAATGAAGGAAAAACAAACAAACAAGATGGTGCTGGAGGGTCCTCATGCTCCTTTTGTCCCATGCAATTATTGGACTCTACCCATGGGGACTCTCCTATGGGAGGAGAACAGAGCATATAAATACTTAGCAGCATGTTTCCAATGATCTCCAAGCACACAATTGCTGGGTTCATTGCGAGTGATCAGGTACTGTGGCCAGTGGGATAGAAAAATGCCTGGATGGTTTCATATTGAGAGAGAAAGGCTTTGGCAATGGAAGAACTGGTTTCACATCCCAGGTCTATTACCTGTGTGACCTTGGCAAGTCACTTTACTTTCCTCAGTCCTCAGTTTCCCCATCTGTAAAATGGGTGGACCAGACTAGTGTCTTCTGAGGTTCTTTCCAGATATTTAGCTGTGAATATTGTGTTCTGCGTTTGCTGTTCTGCCCTTCTCTGTCTTCCTTTGCTGTAGATTCAGTCTTGGGTCTATATAAGTAAAGGATTTTGGTGGGATTTCTAAGCCAATGGGAAAATAATACCCCTCCCCCCCTTTTTCTCCATTTTCTCTCCTTTTGGTGAGAAAAGTGTGGCATAGTGTAGAGTTCTTGACTTGGAGTCAAGAGTTTGAATCCAACCCTCAACCCTAAGTGTGTGATCTTGGGAAAAAATAGTTTACACAGCCTCAGTTTCCTTATTTATGAAATGAAGGAGTTGTGTTAGATGGCCCTGGAAGCCCTCTATTCTGTTCTATATTGAAAGGTAGGATGGAGTAGTGCCCAGGGCACTTGACTTGGAATTAGGAGGACCTGATTCTTTGGTTGTATTACCCTGGGCAAGTCATTTACTCTCTTCATATTCCTCATCTGTAAAATGAGTGCAGGGGTCTCTTCCAGTCCTAATGATCCTAAGTAACACAGTCTCTTTAAACCTCAGTATTTTGATCTGTAAAGTGGGGATTATCATAGCTGAAGTGCCTCCCTCATAAGGTCTCTGTGAGGATGAACTTAGACAGTGGAGATAGGATGCTTTGCAAGCACCAATGATATTTACCACAGGACATTTGGTGAGGAGGTGTCTACACTGAAGGTAACTCCTTAACTCCCCTGAATGAGTCAATGGAAGAAGGCTGGGCAGGGGCAGAGGGATCTTGGAACTCAGGCCCTCCTTCTTCTCTGTCTATCTAGGATCCTTATGGGGTTTCTTGCCCCCCTCCACCTCTGCCTTGATGAGTTGCCACAGGCTCTGCGTGATGTTCGATCACCCCACAATTACATGGAAACCTGGCCTGAGGAGGAAGGCTTCATTAGTGGATGCTGTTGGCACAAAAAATGGATTAGGTTGTTTGAGCCTTGGGTTGCCAGCAGTGAACTGTCTGATCTCTGTCACTCGGAGAGGAGAGGGGTCAGCAGTCTAACAGGGAGAATTGCTACTTGGCAAGTGATGCCGACAAGCATACATTTTGCGGCTGTCAAGGAGAGTGCCTGAAATGAATGAGTGCAGTTCCAGGGTGTCAGGAGATAATGAGGAGCCCGGTGTCTCTGTAAACAAACAGTTTTGATGGGTGCTCTGAAGAGATGAAGCTATTTTGGTGATCAATTTTGCAATTAAGCAGGATTTAATTGCTGCTCTCATCTGCGTGGTGCTGTGCCTTATTGACTCTGGGGTGGGGAAAACATGGCGGCCTGCCTGTTCCAGTGGGAACCCATTTCTGATGTCAGAGCTTTCATCTGACTGTTGACTTTATCTCAGGGTGTTATATCAAACATCCAGGTTTTACTCATCTTGGAAGAGCAGTTTTAGTTTTCAAAAGGGTAAGTGGGATCTGTAAGGACAGAGATTCTCTAAATGGCAGCTGTCCATGGGTTGAAATCCCTGGCTTTTGGAGATACTCTGAGTCAGTCTCCATAAAGAGCACGTTGTGAGAAGCTAATTTTGTTCTATGTGGGTTGGAAAGGAGAACTAGAAAACATTGGGAGGACTAGCTGGGTATGTGGAGTCAACAGCAGGGCTTTGGAGGGCTCCAGCTGGTCTTAGCTCTGGGGGCTCCAGGCTTGTCTGATGCAGTCCCTCTCCATCTGCCGGCCCTCAGTCTGATGGCACTGCCAGAGGCTCAGGGGGGCTGCTCTGGCAGGATTGGGGGCAGGGGCAGGCAACTAGGCCCAGGCCTGGGACTGAATCTCAGCCCTTGGGCCAGGAAGCCATTTCACTTGTCTGAGTCTCAGTTTCTGGACTGGAAAAATGGGAATAAATAATGGCCTATCTCCCAGGGGTCAGCTGAAGCCTGAGGTCATATAAGAAAAGGACTAGATCAATGTCAGTGATCATTCCTGTCTGCTGTAATGGGAATGTAAATTTAAAGATCTTCCCTGAGCCTAGGCTAAAGTACACCTGGAGCCTGGGGTGGGAGGCTTGTTTTTCAGTAGATACTTTTTGATTGGGCAGTGAGTCAATAAGGTTGTTACATTCTCTGAGCCAGGAGAAGGCTATATAAGCCCTGATTTGAGGCTTTGTTTTGGGGGCTCACTTTGAGAAGTGTTCTGTGATTTGATCAGATGAAACTCTGGGAAGCTGGTTGTTGAGAGCTCCCCCCCCCCTTTGAAAAACCCAGATGTTGATTTGGTATGGATGTAATGGTTGGACAGTTTGGAAAACTGTCTACTTGATCTGTTTCTGTCTTGATAATTCTGTCTGTATACTCTGAAGTTCGGGGTGCTGACCTTTTTCCCCTGAACTAGGTGAGCGATACATATTTGACTGATTAAAGTAAGCTTGTTAACCCATTTTGAGTTGCTTTCCTTTATCAAAGCAGATCCAAGAACCTGTACTGGGAGCCACCCTGGGGATGCTGGGGTGCTTGCTGCTACATCTGCTTGGAGAATAGGGCCTCCCCTGAGCACTGAACTACC
The DNA here is from genome assembly GCF_028583685.1 of Petaurus breviceps papuanus. Classification (NCBI taxonomy): domain Eukaryota; kingdom Metazoa; phylum Chordata; class Mammalia; order Diprotodontia; family Petauridae; genus Petaurus; species Petaurus breviceps. The sequence goes on from NW_027186352.1 coordinate 8,247,826, forward strand.
TGGGGCAATGGACCCCTCTTCCTTTCTGCTAGGTGGTCCCTCAGACACAATGAAGGACTTCAGATCCATTAACTTATCTAGTGAGAAATGTCCTGGTAATATGAGAGAGACAGACAGACAGAGAGAGAGACAGAAAGACAGAGAGACAGAGAGACAGAGGATAAGAGGAGAGACCAAAGAAAAGAGCTAAGAGAGAGACAGAGATAGAGATAGAGAAACAGAGACAGAGATAGAGAGATCAAAAAAGAGAGAGAGAAGAGAGATTATAGATATCTGTAGATATGCATGTGTGCAGAGCTATGTAGATAGTTACAGACACATCTATACATATCTATGTACATATCCATACATATATGAAATGAGTTGATACATAGCAGGTGCTTTGCTAACCTCAAAGCAGTATCTAAATGCTGGCTATTATTATCATACACACGTCTACATGTAAGGTAGTGCATAGGGTCTACATATAGATATACACCCATGTATATATCTACATATATGTAGGACAATACTGGCTCTTTCTAGCTCTCCATAGTCTCTAACTCATGGAGTTTGTTGATACAGGAATCAGTGTGGTGGAATGGAGCCAGTATGTCCGGGTTCAAAAGCAGTGGGGGTCCTTAGGAGCGGAGTGTCCAGCAGAGAAGTGCCCCTTCCCCCAAGGTCTTCAGATGAAGGATGGATGGCGACCTAGCAGGTCTAAAAAAAAGATGCCTGCTTGGGTCTGGTCTGAAGGAGATGGCCCCTGGGGTCCTTCCAGACTGTGATATTCAGTTAGGAATCCTCTTGACCCTCAGGCACAAAATTGTCACACACAGTGGTGCATAGTGCCTGGAGCTCAGGGACACAGGCAGGCACACAAGAAATCTCCCACACCCTAGCGCTCCCTGAGACAAGAGAATCACACTAATAAGCAAAGGAAAAGACACCCAGCAACGCCCACCTCCAAACCCTTTGAACCAGCCCTTCAGGGCTAGCTTCTAGCTTCAGGGAATAGAACAGACCGCAATCAGGAAAACCTGAGTGCACTGTTGGCCTCCAAGCTTTCTAGCTCTGTGACCTTAGGCAATTTGCTATACTTACGCCTGCCTCAGTTTCCACAGCAGTAAGATAGAGAAAATCATCATAAGAGCACCTGGTGTGAGGATCAGATGAGATATTTGTGAAGTGCTTTGCAAACCTTTGATGGCTCTACAAAGGCTTTTTATCATACGTGATCGTCATTGTTACCTGAGCCCTACAGCTCTGTGAATTAGTGTTAAGAGGGCTCGTTTCCAAAGAGCACGCGCTGCTGCCCGCTGCTTCTCCAGGCAGGGTGGAGAGCTGGGGGCGTCCTGGGCTGCTGGCTTCATTCAGCCCTCCCCTGCTTGTCCCTGGGGCTCGGCCTGACCCTACCCCAGAGCGCTTGTCCCCAGGATGGGCTGGCTCCCACTGGCTCATCTGGTCTGAAGGGAAGCCGGGGGTGGCAGCCGGATGAAGGGACAGCAGGATGTCGCCACGGCAGGATGTCGCATGTGCGGAGGAGAGAATCAACGTCCTTAGTTAAGTCTCCGTAATCACTAAGTACACTGATTTACAGCCTCTGTTACAGACTTGACAGTCTCAATAAAGAATTTTTAAGATGGAAAATGCAAGAGAATCATTTGTATGTCAAACGCTGCCTCGCTCCTTAAATATTGCCTGTCAGGGCTTTCATCGCCTCAGCTTGAAGCCGACAGGAGGGGGGCCCACCCCCGGGCAGCCTGGGGGGTCTGTAGAGCCTACAGCCCGCGTCCCTTGGGGATTCTGGAGCCTGGGGCCCAGAGCAGGATGACACAGTCTCCTGTGGGCCCAGCCTGAGTGTCCCATGACAACTGACCTGTCTGGAGAAAGCTGGAGCCCATGCCTGATGCTGGTCCTGAGGACCAGGGGCAGGGCCGGGGCACATGAGCCATCTACACTGTGGGGAGGGTTTGGGCTCGTCAGAAATGTTCCTCCCAGATGCAAGGCTTGGATTCGGGTCTAGACCAAAGTCCAGATGTCTCTATCAGGCCCACTGCTGAGGCCCAAGGATCCCTTCTCAGAATCATCTTTTTCAATGAATAAAGTACATAGAGTCAAAAAGCAAACCCATTCTATTAAAAGTTATGCAATAGCTGCCGAAGAGATTGTTCCTAAAGCCTAGGTCTGGCGTCGTCACCTCCCCTCCTCCACAAGCTACTTGGGCTCCCTCTTACCTCAGGGCTCCAAGGCAAAGCTCTCTGTTTAGCACTTAAAGCCTTGTACTACCCCGTCTAGCCTCTTTCCACCTGATGCTGGCGGATTGTCCTCCTCACTCCCTGGCCCAGGCAGACGGGGCTTCTTCCAGCTCCTCCTCCGTGACACGGCAGCCCCCATCTCCATGCTCTCCTGCTCCTGCTGCCTCCTCGAGCCCCCACTTGCTTCAGAGCTCAGCCCCAAGGCCACCCCCACACTTCCCTCCCTCTCCCCAGCTGCCTAGTAGGTTTTTTTTTTTTTAAGCAATCGGGGTTAAGTAACTTGCTCAAGGTTACACGGCCAGTTATTTCTGGGTGTGGTGCTAAGTATCTGAGCCCGGATTTGATCCCCAGGTCATCCCGACTCTGGGGCTTACTCGCTGAGCCACCTGGCCACCCCTGCCTTGTAGTTTTTTTTTGCACATACTCTGTACATACAGATATGGGTGTGGATATTTACACATTTGCTCCCCCATTAGAATGTAAGCTCCTTGAGGGCAGTTTCTGTTTTGCTTAGTCTTTGCGTCCTCAGCACCTGGCTAGCAGTAAGAGCTTATGAAATGCTTGTTGACTGACTGACTGTACGTAAGACTTTGATGCTCCTTCTTGACTGACCCTGTCCATTTCCTCCTGGAAGCCTCTTATGGGGGATCCCCCCAGTGCACTGGGGGCCTCCTCCAAGTCTTCCACCATTAGTGAATGTCCCCCGTGTTGAAGGGGTCATCGCCAGGACTTCAGGACAGGAAGAGGGACTCCATTTGTGATTTCATGGGAACAGCGATCTCCCAGGGGAGCAAACTCCCTTTCCCAGGGCAGGTCAGCAAATTCTCTGAAAATTAGTCCCAGAGAGTTGTCTAGAAAACCAAGGGGCAGTGCCTTACTCAGGGTTATATAGGGAAAGGAAAGGAATGAGCATAAAGCACGTACTATGGGCCAGACACTGTCAGGCATTTTTTATTCATATGTATGTATGTATGTATGCATGCATGCATGCATGTATGTGTGTATGTATATATAATTTTATCTTCACAACAATCCTGCAAAGTAGTTGCTATTATTGCCCCCATTTTACAGTTAAGGAAACAGAGGCAAAGGTCAAGTGACTTGCCCAGGGTCACACATCTGGTTAATATCTGATGCCAGATCTGGCTGCCTAAGAGATAGCTGGGATGTGTCAGAGTTAGGATTTCAATAATTAAAAGCTCTTAACCACAACAGCTACTGTGACAATGTTTGCTCTCAGTTGTTCTCTTTCTGCCCCATCAGAAAACAGAATGGAGGCAAACATGTGTGGTGCTCATTGAGCCTGCATGCCTGTGGTCTCTGAGACTTTGAGGGGGCCATGATTTCTGGGGAACATCATGAGACACATTTCTATAAGAAAACATGGACATGCCAGGGATATCGAGTAGGGATTTTCCTTTTCTATTTCTGTGAGACCATGTAAAATAAGACTAGCATTATAGGAAAGTCACTGAAAAAAATCACATTTCCCAGAGGTTTACTTGAGAAAATGTCAACCACTGGCAAAGAGGTCCACTAACTGGCCCTAGATTCGATTTCACATCCTGATGAAAGCTTCCTGGGCTCCTGCAGTGGGGCTCTAAGAGCCTTGTCGAAAGGGGAGCATAGTTAATGAAGCTGTGGCAGGAGGGCCCTCTGCTACATCATTCCAGCCTGCTGAGCTGCCGTGGAAGGACTGCAGAAAAATATCTTAATATTTCAGTCCAGGGCCCTGGTCGCTGCCTGGTGTCTTCCAGGAGAGGTCAGACTTGCCCTTCTCCAGGATGCCAAATGTGTATACCCAGGCAAGAAAAGCTGATTTCTCTCTTGATGTGAATTTCCTGCCATGTCAAGAAGGTTGCACAGTGATGCTCCCAGGAAAATGGCCATGATTTGGCCAAGGGTCCCAGAACAGTGGGATTTGCCATCTGAGGCTCTTCTGGTGCAGTGGATGGTCTGGGGCTGGTACTGAGGCTGGCACACCTTGGCACCAGTGGATGGATGACATTTGGAGCTTGGGTGCCACGATGTTCCCTCCAGCTGCCTGACTTAGTCAACTGATTAGTTAGTGTTTGCTAAGGACCTACTATGTGCAAGGCACTGTGGTAAGCACTAGGGACACAAAGAAAGGCAAGGACAGGCCCTGTCCTCAAGGAGCTCCCACTCTGGCTAGGGAGACAACATGCAAACATGTATATGCCAATGACCTATCAGTGGGAGAAATTGGAGGTTTCCAGCAAAGGCCCTACCATTGAGGGGAGGCAAGACTTTAGCTGAGACCTGAAGGAAGCCAGGAGAGGGACAGGGACAAGGATAGGGGGAGTTCTCTAAGCCTGGGGGGGGGGCAGCCAAGGGATCATATGCAAAGTCCAAAGAGAGAGGGCTTTGAGGATGAGGGAGGGATGGAGGAGGAGGAGAGGGGCAAAGGGAGCAGAGCATCAGGAGCATGGGCAGGAGAGGGTGGAGGAGGAGGGACCTTGGCCAGCCTGGATACTTGCCTTAAAAAGGATGTTCTGAAAGGCCCTGAGCCAACCCTCAGTGATTTTGGGGGGTGAAAGGGCACCAAGGATGGAGGGAGGACCAGGGTGAGAAAGTGGCTCTGGACAGATGTGGAATGAGATCTGGCGAGTCAGCAGCAGAGGCCAGAGAGAGACAAGCCTATGAACATGGCTGACCTGGGCTCCTGGGGCCTCTTTGAAAGCTTTTCCTTTTTATAACATTTATTTTTGAAACTTTGAGTTCCAGATTCTTTCCCTTTTTCCCTCCTCACTCACCCCCACTGGACAGACATGCAATTAAACATAGGTTGTTCATGTGTAGTTACGCAAAACATTTGATAGTAGTTATATTGTAAAAGACTAACTATATTTCCCCTCATCCTATCCCTTCCCCCACTTCTGTTTTTCTCCTTGACTCTGTCCCTTTTCAAAAGTGTTTGCTTCTAACTACCCTCTCCCCCAATCTTCCCTCCCTTCTATCATCCACCCTTTTATCCCCTTCCTCCCTACTTTCCTGTACTTTAAGATACCCAATTGAGTGTGTATGTTATTTCCATCTTAAGCCAAATCCAATGTGAGTAAGGTTGTCTCATTCCTTTTCACCTTCCTGCTCTTCTCCATTGTAACAGTTTTCTCTTGCCTTTTATATGAGATAATTTACCCTAATCTATCTCTCCCTTTCTCCTTTTCCCAATAAATTCCTCTCTCACCTCTTAATTTTATTTTTTAGATATCATCCCTTCATATTCAACTCATTCTGTGTCCTCTATGTATACACATATACACCTATAGACACACTTGCATATATTTTATATATGTACATACACCCTCCTATAATACATATATATTTATATATGCATACATATTCCCTTCAACTATCCTTATACTAAGAAAAATCTCATGGGTTACAATTATCGTTTTTCCATGTAGGAATATAAAGAGTTCAACTTTAATAAGTTCCCTGTGATTTCTTTTTCCTGTTTGCCTTCTCATGCTTCTTTTGCTTCTTGTATTTGAAATTCAAATTTTCTGTTCAGCTCTGTTTTTTTCATCAAGAATGCTTGAAAGTCCTCTATTCCATTGAATTACTCAGTTTAGCTGGGTAGATGATTCTTGGTTTTAATCCTAGCTCCTTTGACCTCTGGAATATCATATTCCAAGCCCTTCAATCCCTTGATGTAGAAGCTGCTAGGTCTGGTGTTATCCTGATTGTGTTTTCACAATACTCAAGTTGTTTCTTCCTGACTGTTTGCAATATTTTCTCCTTGATCTGGGAACTCTGGAGTTTGGCTATAATATTCCTAGGAGTTTTCTTTTGGGGATCTTTTTCAAGAGGCAATCAGTGGATTCTTTCAATTTCTATTTTGCCCTCTGATTCTAGAATATCAGGGCAGTTTTCCTTGAGAATTTCTTGAAAGATGATTTCTAGGCTCTTTTTTTATTATCATGGCATTCAGGTAGTCCAATAATTTTTAAATGTTCTCCTCTGGATCTATTTTACAGGTCAGTGGTTTTTCCAATGAGATATTTCACATTGCCTTCTATTTTTTCAGTTGTTTGGATCTGTTTTATAGTATCTTGATTTCTCATAAAGTCATTATCTTCCAATTGCTCCAATCTCACTTTAAAGGAATTATTCCCTTCAGTGAGTTTTTGAAATTCCTTTTCCATCTGGCAAATTTGGCTTTTTAAGGCATTCTTCTCCTCATTGGAATTTTGGGTCTCTTTTGCCATTTGAGTTAGTCTGCTTTTTAAGGTGTTATTTTCTTCAGTATTTGGGGGGGGGGTCTCCTTTACCAGGCTGTTGACTCATTTTCCTGATTTTCTTGCATCATTCTCATTTGTCTTCCCAATTTTTCCTCCACTTCTCCTACTTGATTTTCAAAATCCTTCTTGATCTCCTCTATGGCCTTAACCAGGTCATATTTTTCTTTCAAGCTTTTGGTGTAAGCGTTCTGACTTTGTTGTCTTCCTCCCATTCCATGCTTTGATCCTTTTTATCCCCAAAAAAGGATTCTCTGGTCTGATTGCGCTTTCCTCTGCTTGCTCATCTTGCCAGCCAATCACTTGACTTTTGAGCTCTTTGCCACAGTAGAACTCTGCTTCCAGAATGAAGAGAACTATGTCCCAAATCACTGGGGTTCTCACAGCTGCTGGAGCTGTTAGTAGGGCACCCTCTCCACAGCCCCCACAAGCTCTGACACACTGGCCACACACCCCAGACTGTCATGTAGATCCATGCAGGTTAAAGCAAGAGAGCTTACCCTCTGAATGGTTGCTTGGTCCCCCTAAAATGCAGGTCAGCATCTCTGGAAGCAACCATGTGGCAACAACTGCAGCCGCTGCACCTCACCACCTCTTGGCCTGGGGGCAGGGATGGGACCAAGCTCTTCCATCCCCCTGTTCCCAACAGAGTTCCCAACTGATGTTTTACTTTGGTGTTTATGGGTTGAGAAGTCTGGAAACTGCCATGTCTGCTGGTGATTCACTCTCCTGACATTTGCTGTGGCAGCTGCCGGTCTGGGCATGCACGCAGCTTGTGGCTCATGTGTTACTGTGCCAGGCTCCCAGCTCAGTGTGATAGACCCTTCCTGCCCTCCTGCCAGGCTGCCTGAGTGTGATAGACCCTTCCCATTGGCCTGCCAGGCTGCCTGCAGCGGGAGATTTGTTTCTCTGTGTCTCTTGTGTGTTCTGCAGCTCTAAAACTCATTTAAAGCCATTTTTTTACAGGTATTAGAAGTGGTTGGAGCAGGAGCTGACACCAAGTGTGGGCGTTTACTCCACCATCTTGGCTCCGCCCAAGGCTTTTCCTTTTGTATACACTTTTATTGATGTCTTTTGACTCTTTCTTGAGAACAAATGCACTTCCCTGTTCAGTATTTAAAGTCCTCAGCCTCCCATTCCAGACGAGTTCCCCTTCATGCTCTCTACAATCCAGCCATCAAGCCCAGCCTCCTCCTGGTCTCATACCAGGCACTCCATCTCCCTTTCTCTGCTTTTGCGCATGCATTCCTGAAAGGCACTCTCATAACACGGGCACCTTGGCTTTGAGAATCCTTGGCTGCCTTCAAGGCTGAGCCTAAGCACTGCCTCTTACAGGAGACTTTCCCCCTCCCTCTTACCTGCTAACGCACCCCTCCTCCAATTATCTCATCTCTATTTTATATAAACCTACATGTGTTTATGTTGTTCCTCCTATAGGACAAAAGCTCCTTCAGGCCAAACCCAGACCTTAGTACAGCGTTTGGCAAATTGGGCAGCTAGAGGGTGTGGTGGAGAGAGCACTGGGTCTGGAGTCAGGAAGAGCTGGGCTCAAATCTAGCTTCAGATACTTACAGTTGTGTGACCCTGGGTAAGTCACTGAGCTCCAAAACATAGCACATGTCTGAGAGTGCATACACTACACTCTCTCTCTCCCTCCCTCTCTCCCTCCCTCTCTGTCTCTCTCTCTCTTTGTCTCTCTCTCTCTCTGTCTCTCTGTCTGTCTGTCTGTCTCTGTCTCTCTCCCTCTCTGTCTCCCCCACCTCCCCCCCAGTACTTGGCTGGCTCCTTTGTACTTGGTGTGATAGTAATGGCAATTAAAGATTCCCCTGTATTGGCTTGGTTTTCAAATTGATTGTGTTAAAACCCAGAGCTTGTTAATCCCACCTGTGGGATGGACTTTTTGATGTGAAAAGAAAGTCCTGAACTGGGAGGAGCTGGTGACGTAGATTTGGAAAGACAAGAGAGAGGCGGAAGATCTTTTTGGAAGCAGCACTTCCGTGGAGAGAGAGAGACTAAGAGAATTGCTGGTGGCCGCTTTGAATTGCCCTGGACTTTTGAGACCTGCCCCCTGAGCTGCCAAGGACTGAGGAGACATGGCTGTTTTGCTGGTACTTTGTCTGTCTGTTTTGATGTTATTTTGCCAGATTTGTCCACTGGTGAAAGACAGTCCTTTTGTTGAAGAAGTCCTGGAACCTGGCTGTTCACTAAGAAGCCCTGAGACTGTCCTGCAGACAGAGAGTGAATACTGTCCACTGGTGAAGGACAGTGCTGTTGTTGCAGGG
>NW_027186352.1:8261606-8292502 GCF_028583685.1 Petaurus breviceps papuanus
ACCTCCATTTGGGTATTAAGTGCTGTGTTTAAACTTGATGTAACTCTGGGGTAGATTCAATTGTGATCCAGGGGTGGGGAACTTTTGACCTTATTGTGCTCTGTGATTGACAAATGAAGGTACTTTACTTATGTTTGGAAACTAATCTCCATTTGAGAAGAGGGGCTTTGTGGTGGACTTAATTAAGGTATAGCCTAGGGGTGGAGAAATATTTAGAACAGAGACTTTGTAATTGATTGAATGATTGGAAGGTCCTGGGGTGGGGTAGTACTTGGAGATTATTTAATCACACTTAGTAAATGCTGTATTTTGAATGATGTCATGTTTTGATCTTCTCTGTTCTTGGTTTGTCACTGAATAAAATGGAGAGCCCCTATGCTGGTATTCTGAACCTTGGGAAGTTGCCTTTCTTTTGGCATTACATTACACTTGGATCCTTCATTAAAGGCATGACCCAGCTCACTGACTGACTCAGAGAAAAGAACCAGAGGAGAAGGTTGTGAGGGAGTTTCATGTTAATAAAACCCTCCAGGGGCAGCTAGGGGGCACAGTGAGTAGAGTGCCAGCCCCAAAGTCAGGAGGACCCGGGATCGGTTCTGGCCTCAGACAGTTAACACACACACACACACACACACACACACACACACACAACACTGGCCATGTAACCTTAGGCAAGTCACTTAACCCCAACTGCTTAAAAAAAAGAAAAGAAAAGAAAACCATCCAGACTGGCACCTAAGCCCACCCAGGTGAGAGGCAAGTCCAGCTGAGAGCAGCGCTCCATCCATCCAGTCTGGCCCAGGAAGGCGTCTCCAGGAGCCCCCTGACTCCCTAGAAGGTGTCTGTAGTCACCCTTCAGACCCTCCCATGGACAATCCAGGCAACTTTAGAAAACTCAAGTATTCCAAGCCAAATGTTGGGTGAGAGAAGCCCCCAGACTTACGATGGCCTACCAAGAGAACCCTTTCATCGGTCTCCTTAGGGCTCAAGAGGCAGCCTAGGCCCGGCCGAGCATGAGATTAAAGGTCCGCCTACCCAGGAAAGTGTGACTCTCCCCCTGCGAGCTGAAGCGGACACTCCTCTGCAGGGGAGGAGGGGGCTCAGCAGCTTGCTTTGGCAGGCTTAAGGAAGCCAAGGTCCTCTCCTATTTGTGTACCTTCCTGGGAGGCCTCCTCACTTTTCCCAGAATAGGTGTTTGGCCGCAGTCTGGGATCCATTGGGATCCCATTGGGACAAGCAGCTGAAAGCCTGACCCAAGCCTCTCATCATTCCTCTCCTTCTTCTTCTTATTCTCTAGTTCCACTGGCCCTGGGCAGAGTGACTAGTAAGTCACCTTGGAGCTTTAACCACGTGATGTAATGCTAAAGAGCTCATCTGGTGCCCACGAGCGCTCAGGTCCAGACAGCAATGTCTGTCCCTTCCAAGGAAGACTATTTTATGAATTACAGATGTTTGGTTTGAAATATTCCCGAACCTTTCTGAAAAAAGCCTGTGTACACAAGGGACCCATCCTATAGGGCTGTGTTTGCATGTACAAAATAAAGGTCCCAGAGAGGCCAGGTTGGTGTAGGTCCCACACGGGAGCCATGTGTGGCAATCAGCCCAGCTTTGATACAATCACCCTACCCCACAATTCACGGGTGCTAGAGCAAAGTGGCAAAGAGAACATCTGAGCAGAAGGGCCTGTTGCAGGCACAGAGACAAAGCACTGGAAAAGGAATTTATTAAACACTGACTGTGGACTAGCAGGGCACTAAGCATGGAAAAATAGATACTGGTCTATGCTGGTGAGGAGTGGAATGGGCATTATCCAGTCATCTTAAGAAGGTCTTTCATGGGTCCCCAGAGAACGGAGAACTGGAATGTAATTTAGTTTATGTGGTTTCTTATTTTTTAGGGCAGCCTGGAGAGACAATCTGAGAACAAGTGGGAGGTGGAAGGAAAAGCATTGGAATCATGGCCTTGCACTCACTCCTCCAGCGCCCAGCTAAGGCCAACCACCCCTGCCTCAATTGTTGTTAACATTTCAATCACGTTCCCTGAACATATGCTCCTGCTGGAATTAACTTGACCCACCAAGCAGCTCAATAAATGTGGAGCAAATGCATGGACAGAGGACGGTAGTTGCCACCCACATGGTGGTCCATGGTTTGCCGAGTGCATTACCTGAAGCCATGTAAGGTAGGTAGCACTACTGCTGTCATTAAAATGGGAGGCCCCCTTCCTGCTCTCAGGTCTGCTAATCTGCCTCCCAGGGAAGCCAGAGCTTGTCTTTCCCCTCCCTGCCCCCAGCACTCTCTGTGTACTTGTAATAGCTGAACATGCCAGTATTGATCTTTGAGTGGGTGATGACAGGAGTGAAAGACTATTTCCCACACCACAAGCTGCCTCTGTGCCCAGGCCTCCAGCGAGCTGGAAGTTTGTGCTCTGATTATATATATATATATATGGTATTTTTTAAACTCTGGGCCAGAATATTGTCAGTGTGAGATGTGAAATGTCAAACCACTCCAGTATCCGTGCCAAGAAAACCCCAGATGGGGTCACAAAGAGTCAGATATGACTGAAACTACTGAAAAACAACAAATATTCCATTCACTAGGCTAAGCCTTGAAGATAAAAAGACCCAAATGAAAAGCAGCATGCCCTCAAGGTCCTGCTGTTGGGATACAACCCAGTTAAGTAAATACAAAATAAATTAAGGAGAGAAAGAAAACTCACTGGGGAGGGATCACTGTTTGGAACTTTTTTAATGACTTGGATAAAGACTTAGGTGGTGGGTTTTTCAGTTTGCAGATGCCTGAGAATGATAGCTAACACTCTGGAGGAGAGTTGAGATGCAAAAGTGTTTGGGCAGTCTGTAATACTGGGCCAAATCTATTAAATGGAAATTCAGTGAGGATAAATGTGAAGGTTTACAAAAGCAAACAACAAAACAGCTTCCCAAGCACAAGATGGGGGAAATGTGTAGAGACAGGAGTGAAGATGAAACAAAACTCGGGGGTTTTGTGGACCACAAACTCCTTCTGAGATGTCTTGTGATATGAGTCATCTGAGGTTGAATTAAAGAAAGAATAGTATCTAAGATGGAAGAAGGGATAATCCTGCTTTCTTCTCCCCCAGGGGGTAAAGTCTGAAATACTGTCCTCAGTTCTGTGCAGCACTGTTTTAGGAAGGATGATGTCAAGCTTCTGAGATTTCAGAAGATAAGAAACAGGAGAGCAGAGGGGCCCTCAAGGTGATGTTCTATGTTAATGGGCTGAAGTATATTACTAGGGACATTTAGCTTGGCAAAGAAAAGATCCAGGGGGTACATCAAAGCTGTCTTTAAGTATCTAAAGGATGAGCCTTCTTTTCCCAGGGACCTTGAGTATCCCAAGTTTGGGTAGAATGGGGAGATTGTTTTGGTAATAACTATATTTGCTATATTTTCTTGGTAAATACCCTTTCCAAAAGCTGATTAAGTTTGGCAGATAACAAATTGGAAACGCACTGGTGGGGGCTTGTGAACACTTGTACTAGAAAAAAGCACCATCCCTTGGAGTCATTCCTAGAACTCTGATGAGAGGGGAGACCAGCCACTCTCTGGTGACCAAATGAAAGTTGCAGAGGCAGCCCATGAGGGGGCACTGCAGCATCATGGGAGGAGGTCTTGGACATTTCTGCTTGATGCAGAAGCATTGTATTGAGGTTGCCAAGGGACCAAATTAGACTCAATGCAGGGGTCTTTTAAGTGGGGTTAGACCTCTCCCCAAAGGGTGGTGGATAGATTTCAGGGGGTTCATAGTCTTGGATGGGGAAAAATTACATTTTTGTTCTCTCTAACATGTAACTGACATTTGGCATTTCTATCAATTATTTAAATACTTTGTTTTGAGAAGGGACCCATAGACTTCATCCAATGCCAAAGGGGTCTGCGACGTAAAAAAGGTCAAGCACCTTTCAGTGACTGTCTCTGGAGCTTCCTTCCCTGTAAAGAGGGGTTAGTAGTAAGCTGCCTGGGAGGCTCTGTTGGGTCCCTCAGACTAGATGGCCTCCAATACCCCTTCCCACATCAAGATCCTATGATGTCATCTATCCAGGGGTGGCCAGGTGGTGCCACAGAGCTGAGTTCAAATCCAGCATCAGACACTGACTGGTTATGTGACACTGGGCAAGTTATATCACCTCTGTTTGCCTCCCTCATCCGTAAAATGGGTATAATTCCAATACCCACCTTCCAGGGCTGTTGTGAGGAACAAATGAAATACTGCTTTATAAAGTGCTCAGCACAGAGACAGGCACATAGTAGGCACTCTATAAATGCTAGCTATTTGCCATCATCACCATCATCATCAATCTAAGGCTGATAACAGCTGAAAACGGTTGTTTCCTTTTTTTCTATCCCCTTCCAAAGTACTTTACATCCATCATGCCAGAGGACCCTCGACACACCCCTGTCATCTGGGCAGGCGGTACAAGCATGACCTGATTTTGCAAGTGAGGAAGTCCAGACTTGTGCAGGCTCAGTAGCCAGTCCCTGGTCACAGTCAAGACTCTCCTCTTGCCAAGGTCAGCAGTCTCTCCACTGCTCTGCCCTCCCTTCTAGATGATTGGGAGATGTCAAAGGGAGGCTGCCAGCTCCTTCTGCTCATTTTTCCTGGCACACAAAGGGGTGATGCTCAAAAATGCCACCAGAGCTCTGGGGTCAGGTGCTCCAGGTTCCAGGCTCAGCCCCTGCCTCCTGGTGGCTTCATCCTGTCAGTGGGACCTTGACCCAGGCCTCCTGCTCCTTAGTTACCCCACATATAAAATTAGGGAGAAATGGACTGGATGTCCATGAGGGTCCCATATAGCTCAAGCATCCTGAGATCATTCTGATTGGCTTGTAAGGAGATTTGCTGCTGGTATTTAGAATGAATGGATTTTCCCTAATCAGGCCACACTGATTAACATTCCAATGCATAGGGAGATGGCAGCTATGACATTCAGTACTTCACTTTCAGGTCTCCCAGCTGGGGATTACAAAGGCCTCCTGGGGTAAAGCCAGGTTGTCTAAGATTTTGCCTTCTTTCTTTTTCTCCCTCCTCCATCCCTTCCTCCCTCTTTTCCTCCCTCCCTTCCTCTTTTCCTCCCTCCCTCCCCCCTTTCCTTCCTTCCTTCCTTCCTTCCTTCCTTCCTTCCTTCCTTCCTTCCTTCTTTCCTTCCTTCCTTCCTTCCTTCCTTCCTTCTTTCCTCCCTCCCTTCCTTTCTCCCTTCCCTATTGCTTTCCTTCCTGCCATCTTTCTGATTTTCCCTTTATCTGGATTGGGAGTCAGAGCAGCAGGATCCAGTTCCTCCCTCTCCCCACTCCTAGGGGGCCTAGTGGAGAATGTAGCCTTGGAATCAGGAAGGCAGGAATTCACATTCTGTCTCAGGTTTTCATCAGGCTTGGTGCTAGCAAGTCATTTAGCCTCTCTCAAGTTCAGTTTCCCCATGCGTAAAAAGAGAATAATTACAGTGCTTACTTAATGTGTTGTCCTGATGATTAAATGAGATCACATATAAAAAGAACTTTGCAAACCTTAAATCACTATATAATAAGGCTAGCTTCTTCTTCTTCTTTATAATAATAATAATAATAACAACAACACCTATATTACTTTGGGCAAATTTCTTAACCTCTGGAGACTCATTTTCTTCCTCTATAAAATGAAAAGGTTGGATTAGAGACGTCCAAGACCCCCTCCCACCCTAACTCTCTGATCTGCCTTCCTTCTGATTTCTAATGGCACCATGAAGAAGACAATGCTCTTCTTTGGGTTAATGAACAATGATGCTTCCATCCCTGCAGCCCTCCAGGGATGACCCCTGTCCTACCTCTCCAATCCTCTGGCCTGCTGGGTAGCGCCAGGCTGGATGGCAGAGAGCAGAAGTGACCTTGGGCAGCCATGAGCACCCAGTTCATGGTTGGAGCTATTGACAGTCAACACTCACAGGAGTTGTCTCAGCTGGGAGAAGGTGGAGGTTGGCAGGCAGGTGTGTCTTCTTCTGTTTCTGACTCTTGTCAAATGAATGTTTACTATAAATCATTCTGTGTTGATTCCTATCTGCTCCAAAGACATTCAAGAAGGAAATTGGCCTGTGTGTCTGATGAGGGCCATCCCAGCTTTGGATAAACCGCTGACCTCTTCAGACATCCCTGGACTAGGGATGTGCAGGAGACAGGACGCTGATCTCTGGGAAGGGTGAGCCATTGACCCAGGGCTGTTTAAAAAAAAAAAAAGTGAATTCACATGCCTGTATCAGGCTTCAGCCTTTGGAGAAACATTTAATTAAGAAAGAAAATGACAGTGAACCTCCCCCCCAGCATCTGTCCCTGACCCCTAAATCTGCAGCCTCCCCCTCCACAAGCCCTACCAAGGAGTGTCAGCATGTTCTGTTCTCCCTTGGAAACCCAGCAATGGATGTGTGTGAGTCGCGGAGGTAGGGGCACCAACTGGTAGGATTTCCATGGCAACCAGAAAGTCTCCCTACCTGTTGTGACACCTGCTCCACTGGAAAGAGCTCCTGCTCCCTTGGATGGCTCCAGCATGACTTAGTGGGGATGGAGGTGGAAAGGGACATCCCAGACAGTGTGGTTACCCAAGGAAGGACAAGTGGCTTTGGAAATTCATCTTAAAGGAGAGAGAAAAGGCTGTCACATGGGATGCAGGACCTGGGGCAGGGGAATCTGGGCTCAGATGCCGCTCATGGCACCAGCTGTGCCACCATAGGCAAGTCCTTCAATTACACCAAGCCTCCATTTTCTGATCTATACAATTGGAATAATAATATCCAGAGTACCTCCCTTACAGGATTGATGTGAGGGTACAGAAAGGTGTTTTTTTTTTTTTTTTTAAGCCTAAAGTTCTCTGTTTTAACTTGGGCCAGACCTATGATCTTACTTTGGTCATCAATTTCCTTATCAGGCAATCAACTGATCTAAAACCAGAAGGCACCTCAGAGGAAGACTACTGTTTGGAAAAGAAAAAATCATTCTCTACAAATGCAGATCAACTCCTGCTCTGCAGTTTGAGGTTCTATAGTTTCCCAAGGTCCAGAGATGTTAGTACTTGGCCCTAGGGTCACACAGTCAGTGCAAGAATTTGAATCCAGGAGACCTCAGAACCATGGTGGTAGGGCCCCCGGGCTTACAGCCAGGAAGACTTGAGGCTGGGTGTGGCTTCAAACACTTCCTGACTGTATGAACCTGGGTGAGTCCCTCCCTTTCTCTGCACCTCAGTTTCCTCATTTGCCAAATGGAGCTATTTATGGTACCTTCCTGTCAGACGTGTTGCATAATCAAATAAGATAGCACATGTACAGTTCTTTGCAAGTCTTAAAGAATTTTCAAGTTCTAGTTATGATTTTTATTAGGCAATCATTACCTCTTCATATATAAATGTCATTTAAAATATTGATTATTTTTTCCTTTTTAGTTTTCAACATTCGCTTTTATAAGATTTTGAGTTCTAAATCTCTCCCCTTCCCTCACCTCCCCCCTCCCCAAGACAGAAAGCAATCTGATGTAGGCTATACCTGTATAATCTTATTAAACATATTTCTACATTAGTCATGTTGTAAAGAAAAATCCACAAGAAAGAAAGAAAAAAGAGAAATCGTCTGCTTCCATCTGCATTCAGACTCCACAGCTCTTTCTCTGGATATGGATGGCATTTTCCACCATGAGTCCTTTGGAATTGTCTTAGAACATTGCATTATTGAGAAGAGCTAAGTCTATCAAAGTCAGTCACTGCACAATGTTGCTGTTACTGTGTACAATATTCTCCTGGTTCTGCTCATGTCAGTCAGCAGCAGTTTATTCAAATCTTTCCAGTTTTTTTTTTTCCTGAAATCCTCCTGCTCATCATTTCTTATGGAACAATAGTATTTCATTACATTCATATATCACAACTTGTTCAGCCATTCCCCAATTGATGGGCATCTCCTCAATTCCCAACTCTTGGCCACTACAAAAGGAACTAGTATAAATATTTTTGTACATGTGGGTACTTTTCCCATTTTATTATCTCTTTGGGATACAACTGTAATAGTGATATTGCTAGGTCAAAGGTTTATACAGTTTTATAGTCCTTTGGGCATAGTTCCAAATTGCTCTCCAGAAGGGTTGGATCAGTTCACAACTCCACCAACAATGCATTAGTGTTTCAATTTTCCCACATCTCCTCCAACTTTTATCATTTTCCTGTTTTGTCATGTTAGTCAATCTGATAGTTGTGATGTGGTACCTCAGAGTTGTTTTAATTAGCATTTCTCTAATCAATAGTGATTTAGAGCATTTTTTTTCATATGACTATAGATAGTTTGAATTTCTTCATCTGAAAACTGCCTGTTCATATCCTTTTACTATTTATCAATTGGGGAATGACTTGTACTCTTACAAATATACATATATATTATATTATTATAAAAATAGATATTCCTTATAAATTATTTTAAATTTTATAGTTCTCTATATATTTTAGAAATGAGACCTTTATCAGAGACATTGACTATAAAAATTGTTTACCAGCTTTGTTTCCTTCTAGTCATGGTTGCATTGGTTTTGTTTGTGCAAAAAAACCTTTTAAATTTAATGTAATCAAAATTACCCATTTTGTATTTCATAATTTCTCTAGCTCTTGTTTGGTCATAAATTCTCCATAGATCTGACAGGCAAATTATTCCCCACTCTCTTAATTTGCTTATACCATTGTACCTTATCTTGATATACAGTGTAAGATATTGGTCTATGCCCAGTTTCTGCCATACTATTTTCCAATTTTCCCAAGTATTGTTAGGTAATGAGTTCTTATCCCAAAAGCTGGAGTTTTTGGATTTATCAAATAGTAGATTACTATAGTCATTGACTACTGTGTCTTGTACCTAACTTATTCCACTGATCCACCACTCTATTTCTTATCCAGTACCAAGTAGTTCTGATGATTGCTGCTTTATAGTACAGTTTTAGATCTGGCACAGCTAGGCCACCTTTTCTTGCATTTCTTTTCATTAATTCCCTTGATATTCTGGACCTTTTGTTCTTCCAAGTAAAAAAAAATAATATTAGTTATTAACAGAATGGCTAACAGATGGCTAGCAATGGGATGGCAAGTCAGGAAGAAATAACTATTCCTGGCCATTCTCATTGATAAAAGACTCAGTTGTTCAAGAAGCCCATGAGCCTGTTCCCACATCTTCACACATTCACCCAAGCATTCATTCATTGAACATTTATTAAGAATTCATTGTGTGCTTTGCTCAAGGTAGTGTAGCTACAAAGTATTTCAACCTGGAAGAGACCTTGAGGATCCCATAGACCAACCTTCTCATTTTACAGATGAGGAAACTGAGGTTCAGAGACAGGGAAGGGACTCACGTAGGGTGAGGAAGGAAATTTAGAAGTAAGACACAAACTCAGATCCAATGTTCTTTCTACTGAGCCAGTTGCTAATTGTCAGGTAATTAATTGGTCTATAACTAGAAAGTACCTCATAGACCATTTTGCTGATGAAGAAACTGAGGCTCAGAGAAGTAGGACTTGTTCAAGGTCATCTAGATCAGTGGGAGAGCTGTGATATGAAAGTACACCTGACTGCAATTCCAGGGCTCTGTCCATTGTACTGAACTACTCCTGCCTCTGTCAAGACTTTGCAAACCAATGTGCCATCCAACCCCAGCACCAATGACTTTGGATTTTGGACTGACCAAATGAGACTCCCCAACTTGTCTCAGCCAATGAAAAGCTGCCAGTGCTGGACCCCTGGAGCATCCTTAGAATCTGTGGCATTTCTGTGCTTAGACAGGAAATGAAAGGAAAGCTATTTATTTCCCCAGTATCACCCTGTAACCAAAGTGGGAATGAAAAGCAATCGTCTGTAGAACAATGCCACTCTCTAGCCAGAAGAAGGAAGAGCATCAGAGAATGTGCAGGTGCACTACATTAATTCGCATCACTTTTTAGGCTTCCTTTTGGTTTTGTTTTCATCTGTGTGTTTCCTCTCTGGCTGAACAACTTAGGGACAGATCTCTTCTCTGCTGCTGGTCTCCTGGCAGGGACAGTAGAGATCAGAAAATCATGAGGTCAGAGACTAAGGCCTGGAAAGGGATTTGGAGGGTGAAGGATCCTAGATCTTATTCTGGAAGGGCCACCTAGCCTAACCTTCCATTTTACAGAGAAGGAAACTGAAGGCCAGAGGTCAAGTGACTCACCCAAGGTCCCACCTACAAGTAGTCAGTAGCAGAGACAGAATTCAAATCCCAGTTTGCACAATCCAAATCTAGGGCTCTTACCACCATATCACACTTAATAGAAACTGGAATGAAAAAATAAATTCAATATACTTCCTGAAAACTTAGGGTTATATCACTTTTTTTTAATCCTAGGCTTGAATGAAGACCACAAAATGTCATACTCTGCTTGGCTATATTTCCCCATCCCCACCCCAGTCCTTTGAAACAGCATTTAGGGTTGGGGATAGTTATTATAGGGTTAACATTCAGCACTGTACAGAAATAAGGTGGCATAGCATGATAGAACAAGAATGATGAATTTGTCATCAGAGGACCTGGGTTCAAATTCTGACTCTGACAGCTACTACCTGTGTTACTGTAAGCAAGTTATTTCTACCTATAGGAATCTCAGTTCTTCATCTTCAGAATCTACTGTTTAATCTGTAAGGTATCTCTCCCCTACTCAGCTCTGAATCACCAATCCTACCAGTGTTCAAGTGGCACAGATATTCTCATCATAAATCCCAAAGGATTGAATTCTAGGATCTTCCAGACATGCCCGGCTATAGGTAGGGATGTGTTAGGATTGATAACAGTCATAAGCAATAAAAGGTCCCAGTCCATGGAAACAATGGAGGGCATCAGGGACCAGGAAGATATCAAAGGCCAAAGAAAGCAGGTCCATTGCCCAGGAAGCTGAGAACTGGTGAGCCTTGTGCCAATGAAGAGGACTGGCTGGACAAGGCTGAACTGACTCAGTCTCTCCCCTCTCTTCTTCACTTGATGCCTGCAGGTAAAACTGTTCCCCCATGGGGACAAAGATCATTTCACGATATCCACGTGAACCTAGAGAAAGCTCCTTTGTAACTCCTTGGCATGAGGACCCAACTTTGAGCCTGTAAAATTCTAGTTCCACAGACAGAGCACAGGAAAAAGAGGGAAAAGAAAGCCAGAGGGTATTTCAGTTGTCTGTATTGACATGAAGAAATGGACTTTTTTACTTTTTAAAAAATTCTTATTCTCCAGAGTTTATAATTTAACCAAGAAGGGTGAAAGCAGTTTTATTCTTAAATCAGTCCAATGGTACTATTTCACATGCCAATAAAACTGAATGGAAGTACTGTTTTCTGGGGCTACAGTGTTTCCTCCACATCTGAAGAAAATCCATTCTACAAGTGAACACTGCACTTACACAAATAGAAGAACATTCTGGTTGTGTGCTATTCTTGAGATTGGGCATTTGTGTTATTTTGGTTTTACCTCATTATCTTGCATAAACAATTAGATGTTTTGTGAACTAACATATACTAAGTAAGAAAACGAAGGACAAGAAATTATCTGTGGGAGAAAAAGTTTGTATATTAAAAAAGCGACTTGAACCTCTGGAGAAAAAAACAGAAAGCCAGAGGGAAAACCAAGAAAGGAACAAAGGTCTGTGGAGGGCAGAGAAATTGGCTCAAATCCTGTCTAATGGAGCCAAGCCATCACTTGGCGCATTGACTCCATGACAATGTGGCTGAGAAGATATGTCTCCCTATGTTGCATCCCTGTCTGGGTCTCCATTTTGTCTGTAAAATGGGGGCAGGGGGTGGACAAAAGCAATACCTCTTGATTGATCCTTCTTTTCCATGTTCATTTACTAGAAGAAACTGTCTCACTTTTGTCTTTGTCATCTGACTCCCCAGCACACTGCCTGACCCAAATGTAAGTTACATAAGGGCCCATGGAAGGCATATAAATGCGTGGCTAATAGGAGCTATGGATAGAAATCTCAGGAATCCAGACTGCCTTGTTCTAAGGGAAACTGTGATTTCCACCAAAGGGCTATAGCTGGGTGCCTGCTTGTTATCTTTCCTGTCTCCAAGAAAGGTATTAGGCTAAATTTAGATTTATCCCCAAGCCCATCCCCAACATTGGTGAACTTTGACTGTGATTTGGTTCCTAACAAAAGATATTTCCCTGGTCATTCTTTTCTTCTCTTTTTGAATTAAATTTTATGTTTATTTTTAGTTTATATCATTCATTTCCACAAGATTTTGAGTTACAAATTTTCTTCCCATATTTCCCCCACCCACCACCCCAAAACAGTGATGCCACTGAATACCCTTTCCCCAAATCTGTTCTTTCCTATACCCTCCCCTATCTCTCCTCCGACTTTCCAGTAGGGCATGTGGATCTCTATGCCCCAGTGCCTGTATGTTTTATTTCCCAGTTGCATGTAAAGAAAAAAAAATATATATCTATATATATATATATAGATATAGATATAGATAGATAGATAGATAGATAGATAGATTTAAACATTTGATTTTGAAACTTTCAATTCCAGATTCTTTCCCTTCCTCCCTTGTCACCCACCCTTACTGGGAATATAAGCAATTCAATATAGGTTGTACATGTAGCCATGCAAAACATTTCCATAGTGGATATACTGTGAAAGACTGACTATATTTCCCTTCATGCTATCCCACCCCCAACTTGTTCTGTTCTCTACTTTGATCCTGTCCCTTTTCAACAGTGAGGGCTTCCAACCTCCCTCCCCCCCAATCTGCCCTCCCTCCATCATCACCCCTCTCATCCCCTTGTCCCTTACTCTCGTATAGGGTGATATACCCTATTTAGAGTGTATGTCATTACCTCCCTAAGCCAAATTCAATGAGAGTAAGTTTAACTCATTCCCTTTTGCCTTCCTGTTCTTCCCCTCCATTGTAACTGTTTTCCCTTACCTCTTCTATATGAGATAATTTACCCCATTCCATCTCCCCTATCTCCTCTCACTATATTCTTCTCTCACCTCTCAATTTCACCTTTTAAGGATCATCCATTCCTATTCAATTGGTCCTGTGCCCTCTGTCTGTGTATACCTGTATACATATATACACATACTCACAGATGTGTTCAGATGCCCATATACCCTCCTATATAGACATATATATATATATGTATGTATACATTTATATTCCCTTCAACTATTCTTACACTGAGAAAAGTTTCATCAGTTACAATTATTGTTTTTTCCATGTAGAAATGTAAATAGTTCAACTTTGACAAGTTCCTTATGATTTCTTTTCCCTGTTTACCTTCTCATGCTTCTCTTGCTTCTTGTATCTGAATGTCAAATTTTCTATTCAACTCTGGATTTTTCAACATGAATGCTTGAAAGTCCTCTATTCTACTGAATGACCATATTTTCCCCTGAAACATGATACTCAGTTTTGCTGGGTAGGTAATTCTTGGTTTTAATCCCAGCTCCTTTGTACTCCGGAATATCATATTCCAAGCCCTTTGATCCCTCAGTGTAGAAGCTGCCTGATTCTGTGTTATCCTGATTGTGTTTCCAAAATATTAAAATTATTTCTTCCTGGATGCTTGTAATATTTTCTCCTTGATCTAGGAACTGCAGAACCTGGCTATAACATTCCTAGGAATTTTCTTTTTGGGATCTTTTTCAGGAGGTGATTGATGGATTCTTTCAACCTCTATTTTGCCCTCTGGTTCTAAAAGATCAGGGCCATTTTCCTTGAGAATTTCTTGAAGTATGATTTCTAGGTTCTTTTTTTTTTTTTTACCTTTTTGGATGGCAATTAGGGTTAAGTAACTTGCCCAAGGTTACAAGGCTAGTTTTGTGTTCTTGTGTTTGTGTGTGTGTGTGTGTGTGTGTGTGTGTGTGTTAAGGTGTGTCTGTGGCTGGAACTGAACTCGGGTCCTCCTGACTCCGGGGCTGGTGCTTTACTCACTGTGACACCTAGCCACCCCTTCTAGGTTCTTTTTCTGATCATGGCTTTCAGGTAGTCCAATAATTTTTAAATTATCTCTCCTGGATCTATTTTCCAGGTCAATGGTTTTTCCAATGAGATATTTCACATTGCCTTCTATTTTTTTCAGTTGTTTGGATATGTTTAATAGTATCTTGATTTCTCATAAAGTCACTAGCTTCTATTTGCTCCAATCTAATTCTGAAGGAATTATTCTCTTCAATGAGCTTTTGAGAATCTCTTTCCATCTCGCAAATTTGACTCTTTAAGGCATGTTTCTTCTCATTGTCTTTTTGAGCCTCTTTTGCCATTTGAGTTATTTTTTTTAAGGAGTTATTTTCTTCAGTCAGGTTGTTGACTCTCTTTTCCTGATTTTCTTGCATCATTCTCATTTCTCTTCCCAATTTTTCCTCCACTTCTCTTATTTGGTTTTCAAAATCCTTCTTAAGCTCCTCTATGGCCTGTATCTAATTCACATTTTTCTTGGAAGCTTTTGATGCAAGGAGTTCTGACTTCATTGTCTTTCTCCTGTTCCATGCTTTGATTCTTTTTGTCCCCAAAATAGGACTCTAGTGTCAGATTGCTGAGCTTGCTTTGCTTCCTTTGCTTTCTCATGTTGCCTCTCAATTACTTGATTTTTGAGCTTTTTGTCACAGTAGAACTCTGCTTCCAGAGAGGAAGGGTTTGTCCCAAATTGCTGGGATTTTCTCAGCTGCCAGAACTATTAGTTGGCTACCCTCTCTGAAGCCCCACAGGCTCTGACTCACTGGTCATGCACCCTAGGACCCCCACCCAAGACAGCAATCCAGATCCAAGAAAGTTAAAGGAAGAGCAATTACCCCTCAGACTGGTTGCTTGGTCCCCCTATAATCTGCAGTACAGGAGCTCTGAAGCAGCCATGTGGCTGCATGGCTGCCACACCTCAGCTGCTTCTCTCTCTGGGACTCCCTGTTCCCAAAGTCCACTGATCTCTCCCTTTGTCTTTGGCATTTATGGATTGATAATTCTGGAAACCACCACACCTGCTGGTGATGCACACTTCCAACATCCTTCTAGCTGTGGCTGGTCGGGGTGACATGAGGCTAAAACCTCAGGCTTACCCTGGGCTGGGCTCAGCTCCAAGAGCACCGAGCTGGCCCCTTCCTGTCAGCCTGCTGGGCTCTTTTCAGTGGGAGGTTAGTTTCTCTCTGTCACTTTGTGGTATCTATAGCTCTAAAGTTTGTTTAGAGTCATTTTTTACATGTATTAGAGGAGGTAGAAGTTGGAGCTGCAAGGAAGTACTGTTTCTACTCTGCCATCTTGGCTCCACCCCTCTGGTTATTCTTTTCTTAAAATTAAATTTTATTTTTTTCTTGTATTTCCACATTGGTACTTCACTTGGTAAATTTTCTAGATAATAGTAGTAGTAGTAATAATAACTAGTATTTGCATAGCACTATTTTATTATTATATTATATTACTCTATTTTCATAATAACTTACCTCATTTGATAATCACAACAACCTTGGGAGGTGGGTACTATTATATCCCCTATTTCACAGTCAAAGAAACTGGTTCACAGAAGTCCCAGACCTAGTAAATTTCTGAGACCAGATTTAAACTCATGTCTTTCTAACTGCAAGCTGAGAACCCTCTATAGATCTATGTAGAGGACTTTGGGGACTGAGCTCTGCACTATGTCCTTCTTTCTGATACTCTTACATCTTGGCTACACCCTCTAATCATGCTGAAGTGGGCAGAGGGCAAGTTCCTTTCTGCCAAACACTGACTACCTGAAAGACCATCACAAGTAATGAATCTTAAGTAAACCCATTTATCTAAATAAACAGTAAACTGAAATGGGGGTGGTGGCGGTGGTGTTATACAGATTAGTATATGCCAGAAAATATGCAAGGTTGATCTCTTTAGATGGAAGCAAGAGGACATCTCAGTTCAATGGAAAGAATTCACCAAAGGAGCAGTATCCTCTCCAAAGTCCCCAGGAAGGGAAGCAGAAAATCAGAGGTAATTGGAGAAATCAGCTTCCCCTACATGTTTGCAGTTTCCCCTCCCCTTCCCACCCCTTTCTCTGATTCTCTCCTGAAAGTGTCCTCTGTCCATGATCTCTCTCCAAAGAAGCTCTGAGACACACTCTGCCCCTTACGTACTTACAGAAATCATTTCCTCTTCTGTGTATGCAAAACACACCAGGCTTGGTTGAAAACCTGGTTACACATAGTAAGTGTTAAATCAACGCTTGCTGATTTATTGATTGTCCAGAGACTGGTGAGGGTAAAGGCTCAGACAGGCAAAAAATATCCCTTGAATATAGAAGACCACAAAGCACTTGACTCTGTAATAAGTTCTCAATACTCAAAAAAAGTGTGATTCACCCAGTTTGGCAGCCCCTCCAGTAACAGCTAATCTGGGACTTCTGTGAGTCAGCAGAGGTTCCAGAAGCAACTGTGGTTAAAGCATCCATCCCCTGGGGCTGAGCCTCTGCACACTTAGCCAGGCAGATTACTGTCTCCTGAAGGGATGCCATTCCAGCTGGGCAGGACCAGCCTGCAGAAGCCTGCCATGCATCAGGTGCAGGCTCTAATTACCCACCAGAAGAGGACTGTAGGAGAGGGACCAATATTCACCCTACATCTAATACTGTATGGATACAGCACAGGAACCCTGGGAGACAATTGGGTGAAGGGGATTCAGAATCAGAATCAGAATCAGAAACACAGGAGAAAACTTTGGCTGTCCAAGCTGGTCACAGCAGGAGTCCCTTCTAAATCAATCCAGCTCAATTCACCAAATAATTGTTTCTTAGGCACTTTGTATACCAAGCACAGGGATGGGCACTGAGTTTACAAAGACAGAAATGGAAAAACCATTTCTACCCTCAGGGAACTTGGATTCGGCTGGCAGGAAGAAATAATATATATTTCTTTAGTACCTCATGTGGAAGACAGGGCAGCTAGGTGGTACATTGGGTAGAGCATAGGACTTGGAATTAGGAAGACATTTGCCCAGGTGTGTGATCCTGGGCAAATCACTTAACCTGGTTGGCCTTAGTTTCCTCATCTGTAAAATGAACTGGAGAAGGAAAAGGCAAGCCACTTTTATCTTTGTCGAGAAAACCCTAAATGGGGTCACAGTCATGTTACAACTGAAACAACTTAATGCCCCCACCAACAATAATGTGGAAGCCACTGAGGATGAAAGTGAAGTGACTTGCCCACATTGCTAAGGACTGTGTTCATCCAGCTACATACCTTGTGTTTTCTTTTTTTAATTTTTTTAATTTAATTTAATTTTTGTGTGGCTTCTTTAGGGCAGTAGCAGTCAGTAGTGCTACCTATGGCATTGCCCTACATTACTTAGGTGTACCTTGCACTACCTTGTGCAGCCTCTTGCTTGTTCAGTCAATGGGATTACAAGAAAACACTAAAAGATGGTGTAATACTAATGGAATTTAAAGATCCCCCTGTATTGGCTTGGTTTTTTGATTGATTGTGTTAAAACCCAGAGCTTCTGAATCCCACTTGTGGGATGGACTTGTTGACCTGAAAAGAGAGGGCTGAACTGGGAGGAGCAGGTGACATTAATTTAGAGAGGCACAAGCAGAGAGAGAGGCAGAATAACTTTTTGGAAGCAGCATCTTGGAGGCAGAGAGAGATGGAGAGGATTGCTGAGGGCCACTTTGAATTGCCCAGGACTTTTGAGAGCTGCCACCCAGAGCTGCCAAGGACTGAGGAGACATGGCTGTGATGCTGGTACTTTGTCTGTTTTGATGTTGTTTTGCCAGATTTGTTCACTGGTGAAAAACAGTCCTGTTGTCGCAGAGGTTCTGGAACTTTGCTGTTGGTTCAGAGCTCCTGAGACTTTTCTGCAGACAGAGAGTGAATTCTGTCCACTGTTGAAGGCCAATGCTGTTGTTGCAGAGGTTCTGGAACCTTGCTGTTGGTTCAGAAGCCCTGAAGAATGGTTTTCTTGTTGTATGTTTACAGAAATAATGGAAAAGGGTTTTGCTAATGTTTTCAGGGGTGCTAGGACTGTTCTGCAGACAGAGAATGAAGACACTGGCAATGTATCTTGTGGCTTTGCTAAGCTTTGTCTCCCCAGGAACAAAGATTGCTGAGAACTTGCCTTGGGTCAAGATGAAGAAAAGACCTCTCTTTGGGTATTAAATGCTATGCTTAAACTTGTTTTAACTCTGGGGTAGATTCAGTTGTGATCCAAGGGTGGGGAACTTTTGACTTTTTTTGTGCTCTGAGATTGAACAAATGAATGTACTTTACTAATGATTAGAAACTAATCTCCATTTGAGAAGAGGGGCTTTGTGATTGACTAAATGAATGTATTGCCTAGGGGTGGAGTAGTATTTAGAAGAGGGACTTTGTGATTGATTAAATGAATATAATGTCCAGGGGTGGAGTAATACTTGATTGAATTATACTTGGTGAATGCTGTATTTTGAATGACGTCATATTTTGATTCTCTCTGTTCTTAATTTGTCACTGAATAAAATGGAGAGCAGCTATGCTGGTATTTTGAACCTTTGCTTGGCATTACAGGTGTTATTGGATATCACATGCAGAAAGAAGTACCTCTGCCAGTGGTATCCTTGAACATTTTAAGGGCTTGTACACCACTGCTCCTGTACTCTGCAATGTTTCTTGTGTCTCTTCTCTCATTTCTCTTTCAAAGGCCACTGTCCTAGTACTAGCCCTCATTCCTACTCCCTGGAGTACTGTAATATTCTCTGAAGAGCTTATCCTGCCTCTACTTTCCCTCCCCTTCTGTCTTCAGTCCCTCTTCACACATTACCAGATTAATCTTCCTTCTTAATGAACCTGGTCATGTCATTCCTCTACTCAAAACATGCCAGAACTGGAATGACCCAGACCTTAAGAGAGATACAGAGTGTTGCCTTTTCCTTTTAATATTTTTTCCTCCTCAAGCCCTAGCCTGAGCTCACCTTCCTGTGACCCACTGATGTAGGCCCTTACATAAGTTTTCCTTACCCAGGGTTCTGCCTTTCCTTAATGCCAAATGACTCTAGACCAGACATTCCAGCTTATCTATTCTAGTCTATTCTCTTCTGGTATACGCAACTACCTACTCTGTGCAAAAAATCAGGATTGGGAAGGGGGTGGGAGTTTCTAGTCAGACTGAGAGCAATACTCCTAGCCCCAAATGCATGCTTGTGAAAGCCTGAAAGGCTTTTTTTTTTTAATGACTCCAAGAAAAGGAAATCCCGCTAGCTCCCAGGCAGGCCTTTGGGATGGCTCCATATGGTAAGATGGTTTTCCTAACATCAAGCCCTATTGTTTCTGGGTCGTCCCTCTGGGACTGAACTGACCAAGCCCAGTTCTACCTCCACATCACAGCCCATATCATCAGCTGTGCCAACAGGTTAGCTCATTCTTAAAAAGATTTGGCAAGAGTCACTTGGTTTTGAAAAAATGCCCAATGCAGGTGGCTCGGCTTTGCTCCTAAAAGAGTCCCTTCTCCCATATCAACCTTGATGACCTCTGGCACCATGAGCAGCTAGCTTCAAATGCAGTTCCCTTCAGTTTTAACATGAAGAGCTTGGCATCTGCCAGGTGCTGGGGAAAATGGTAGCTGTGCCTGCCCCCTTCTGTCCGCTTTGCCACCGAGGGTTTCGGGCCATTTTTGAAAAGTAAAAGTTCTATTCTTACTTATTTTCAGTACCCTTCCCCCCCTTTTCCCCCCTTGCATCCCAGAGCCCCGCCCATATAACAAATAAAATCTTTTTTTTTTTTTTAAGAAGAAAACCAAATCAGGACAAGAGCTTGATACACTGAATTAGCTTGAAGTCCTGAGCTCCTGCGGCCCCCCCCGCCCCCCACCTCCACCCGGGCCGGGAGGTCTGCTCATCTCCCTTCCTTTGCGTCTTGTAGGATCTTGACAATTTTGCCACATTCACTTCGGATTTTTGGTCTGTCGCTGTTCTTTCCGTTTCTTTGCAGGTCAGTATTATAGCAGGGGCTCGGACATCCTGTTAGGGCACCAGGAGACTGAGGCAGAGAAGAGAGGGCCAGTCAATCGCTAGGAGACACGGGGCAGTTGGTGGCCTTCCTGCCGGAGCCGGGACGCTCTCCTAGGGTCTCTGCAAAGCAATTGGAGGATGTCGGGCTGCAGCTTTGTTTGGACAATGCAAACCAGAGCCCTTCAGAAAGGGGTAGCCCCACTGTGGCCTAACCGCCTCAGGCATCATGTTTCAGCCAACAAGTATCAGTAAATAGTCCTTGGCCTGGGAGGGTGATGCCCGCAGCAATGGTCTGGCGTGGTTCTTTGCCCATTGTTCCAGGGAGAGTGCCTGAGGGAACGGCAGCATCCTAGGGCTAGAGTGGGAGGAGTGCAGAGGCTGGATAGACCAGCTGAGGAAGGCTGCTTGGCCTCAGACCCAGGAGTGAAGAGACTTGGCCGTGTTCTCGCAGGCGGTAAGCGCCCCAACTTCGATTCGAACCCAAGACCTTGGATTTCAGAGCCAGTGACAAAGACCGCCAGCACTCTGTTCTCCCACTTTAAGATCGCCACTTTCCTTACTTATTGCTTCATGCAACCTCGCTATTCATAAAGCCTCCTATAATTTTGTTTGCTGAAGGCATCTGAGGGCTCAGTTTCCTGAGACAATTCCTCCCTCCCTCCTTCCCTTCCTTCCTTCCTTCCTTCCTTCCTTCCTTCCTTCCTTCCTTCCTTCCTTCCTTCCTTCCTTCCTTCCTTCCTTCCTTCCTTCCTTCCTTCTTTCCTTCCTTCCTTCCTTCCTTCCTTCATTTTTCCTCCTTCTTTCCATTCATTCATTTATTCAGTAAGGTAAACATATAAGAGCTTGGAATAGGGGTGGGGAACTTTTGACCTGGAGACCACAGGTGGCCTTCTAGGTCCTTGGGTGCACATTTTGACTGAGTCCAAGTTTTACAGAACAAATCCTTTTATTAAAGGGGATTTGTCCTGTGAAGTTGGATTCAATCAAAGGGCTGCACTTGAGGACCTAGAGGGCCACATGTGGCTTCAAGACTGAGTGTTCCCCACCCCTGACTTAGAGCTGAAAGGAGACTTAGGAGTTGTATTACCCAACAGCCCCAGAAGAGATGAGGCTCTGAGATGTTCAGTGAGTTGTCCATGGTCACACAGGTTTTAAGGGACAAAGCTGGAATTCAAAATCAGGTCCTTGGACCCTTTTCAAAAGCTTTTCACTAAGTCCAAAGCTCTAATGATTAAAAGGAAAATGGTCCCTGACTGGAAGGGAGTTCACTTCTCCTGAGGGATACAGATAAACAAATGCAATACAATTTGGGGAGGGGAACATTCTTGACAATTCAGGAAATATGGGAAAATCTGTTCTTTAGGAGAAGGCAATCATGAAGGAAATCAGGGATTTCATGAGGCAGGAAGGAATCAGGGCAGAAGCTGGAGATGGAATGCTGAATGGAGAGTGTGTGAAAGAACAGTCATGTAAAAAAAAGTCTTGAAATGTAGCTGGAGCCAGAGTGAAGGTTTTAAGGCAATGAGGAGCCACAGAAACCTATTGAGCAAGGGAGTGACATGATCAGACCTACATTTTAGGAATACCAATTTCTCAGCTACATGGAGGATGAATTGAAGAAACAGGAGAGAGAAAGTAGAGAGTTAAATAGCAGTATCTGATAAGAGTCCCAAAGAGAGACAATGAGTGAGGGGACTGGGGTTGGGCTGTGTTACTGCCATCATCAGATTGGTTGCCGAATTTACAGAAGGCCCAAAGCTAGGATGGTTCAAAATGATTGAAAAAACAGTGCCTGGCCTTGAGGTCACAGAACAATCAGAAGAACATTGCAATATTGCAGGCAAAAAGGGGCAAAGGTTTGAACGAAACTGGCGACTACGTGAGTAGAAAGAAGGGGAAGAATGGGAGGGAGAATATGAATGCTAGAACAAATAAAACTCAGGGTGAGGAGGTATGGAGATTGAAGAGCAGGGTGGTGTTGAGAATGGTTCAAAGGTGGCAACCCTGGATCCTTGAAAGGATGACCCAGCAGAAAGAAGGAAGTGAAGGAGTGGGCTTACTTGGAGCTGAATCATAGCACTGGAGAACTTGACAATTGGAAAGAATCTCAGCCATCTAGCACAAACCACCCTGCAAAGGCATTCATGTACTTGATGAGTGATCCATCCAGCTTCTACCAGAAGACCTCTTGAGCTAGCACTTTCTACTGGGGGAGAGCTAATGACTGGGCAAAGACAGCATATTTTCTTTTAAATATGTTGAGATTTAAATGTCAATAGGATATCCTGTGGGAATGGTACAATAGGAAGATGGTGGAGGACCAGAATCAAGAGAGACGTGAGAGAAGGTCAAGTTCATGATTTCAAAAGCCCCTTTCTACATGAATGCTTTTTGACCACTTCAGAGTGTCTGATTGGAAACTTTATGAAAACCATTTTTTTTACCGTTTAGTATAGGGCAAGGATTTTTACATTTAAGGGTCATTTCTTTTTCTTGTACCATCGATCAGGAGTGGAGAAACCAGATGGTTCTTTACCATTTATTTAAATGAACATCTGTTCCTGGTCACCCAATGACCTGAGTTTAAAGCCTTAAGTTAACAAAAGCAAAACAGACCTTTGGGACATTTTAGATTTATGAAGAGCTAGCAATCATGCAAGAAAGGAAGGAAGGAAAGAAGTGAAGGATGGTGGAAGAAAGGAAGGAGGGATGGAAAAAGGAAGGAAAGCTTGAAGGAAGAGAGGGAGTGGGAAAGGAAGGAAAGAAGAAAGAAAGGGAGGAAAGAGGTAAAGAAGGGGATAGAGATAGAGGTAGAGCCTTTATTGAAAG
Organism: Petaurus breviceps papuanus; assembly: GCF_028583685.1. Taxonomy (NCBI): domain Eukaryota; kingdom Metazoa; phylum Chordata; class Mammalia; order Diprotodontia; family Petauridae; genus Petaurus; species Petaurus breviceps. Next base: position 8,284,413 of record NW_027186352.1, read on the forward strand.
CAAGTCCTTTCAGTTGTAGTTCCCTCTGACAAGGATTTCCCTTTTTCTACTAATTTACATCTGATTTATAAGACCTTCTTTTCGACCTTGGCACAGACTGGCCATAAACCAATCCAAGGCCTAATTTCCCATCTTAAGATTCTAAGGCACATACTTAAACCCAGCATGGGGCAGCCTGTCCCAGCAGGTAGACAGATGTCCATGCAGCAGTTAACATCTCAGGTGGCTGTTTGGAACTACTCAACTCATTAATGTAAGCCAGATTTAAATAAACACCAAGTCCAGCTGGTCCAATTCTCTTTCCAAACCCACAAGATCCCTTCACCAGAATAGTAAACAGCTTTTGATGGCGCAAATTATTTGAGCTGTGACTGTTTTATCCACTGGTGCCTGATGTCAAATCTAGTCACATACAAGGCCAGTCACACACAGATAAATAGCATACAGATCCCATTGGTGGAAAGTGATGCACTCAGTCAAGGCATTGAGGCCTGGATAGATATCTGAAAGGCTCCCTGTGAGCAGCATGCAGATGTAGAATAAAAAGTAAGGGAAAGAAAACATAATTGTAAAACATCCATGGAAACGGTCTTTGAGATAGGCAAGAACTGAGAAGAAAGTGGCACCCATTGACTGGGGAGCTGCTGAGTGTGTAATTCTGCAGAGATGTAAAAGAATAGTATTGTCACAAAAATGACACATATACACAAAATTTGGAAACACTTGGAAGGACCTCCATGATCTAATGTGGTTCCACAAAGTTAGCAGAACCAGGAGAACCACTCATATAATGACCATAATAATGAAAAGGAAAACATGATGGAGATTTCTGAGATCCAATGCAATGACCAGTCGACTTCAGAGGGCTATGGACCACACACCACCCCTTTGGTTGGAGAGGCCATGTACCATAAGTGTGGGATGAGGCACATTCTCAGAGAGAGCCAGTGTTGGTCTTTGTTTTAAAGAAGGGCTGAGGTGGTCACTGGAAAAAGACAGTGATCTAAAAAACAACAACAAAAAAAATGTAATATATTTAGAAAATATAATCACAGCTAGGCATACAAAACACCCCAAAATGATCAACAACAGAGATGGAAAAATCAGGTGATCCTAACTTGGAAGAGGAGGGAGAGAATATATAAAGTACCTACTATGTGCCAGGCATTGTACTAAAAGTTTTATGACATTGGTTCTCTAGCCACTGTGGGATACTTCTTCTTATCTGAAATTGATCCTTTCAACTGAGGGTGGCATAGAGTGTGAGATGTACATCTAATTTCACTCTTCACCTTACCATCAGCTACTTCTCCACACTGGTCTCACTGAATTAATGATCATGAACCCCTTCTAAGTGTCTTGGGACCTTGTATTTATCAAAAAGTAGTCAATTATGCATCTTTCAATCTAATTCTGGGCTATTGATTTTGTTCCATTGATCTCCTTTTTTGATGTAATACCAGATAGTTTCTGCTAATTACTGCTTTGTAACCCAATTTAAGGTCTGGCAGTACAAGTCATCCTTCCTCATTTCCCACCATGATTCCCCTGGACATTCTTGCCCATTTATTCCCCAATATAAATTTTTATCACTTGAATTCTATGCCATATTCCATTAGTATTTGGGTTTGTGTTGCATTAAAGCTACAAATGAATTGGGGTAATATTATTATCTTCACCTAGCCGTGGAAATTGAATAGCTATGCAATTATGTAATTATTCCTTTGTTTCTATTAAAATTCGTTTATAGTTGTTATCTTATAGGTCTTGGGGGTGTCTTGCTAGGTTAATGTCCAAGTGTTTGATATATTTTGTTATTGCTATAAATAGCATTCCTTCTGATTTTTTTCAATGGCATATAAGATCCTGACAAATATTCTAGGTTTATATTTTTCTATTAGCTGTAGTTGTTAATTCCAATTAATTTTTTGATTGAGTCACCTTTTTTTCTAAAATTTGCATATTTGCAAATAGAAATATTCTAACCTCTTTACTTAATTAAAAATTACTTTATGCTTACTGATAGAAATCCTCAAATTATGTTGAATCATAATGGAGAAAGTGGATTGTTCTACTTTATAAACTCTATCATTAATAGGAAAGTCTTTGTTTCTCCATTATACACAATCCCAGTTTTTAGTTTCAAATAAATGCTTATCATTATGTAAAAGAAAAATTCTTCTATTTCTTATTTTTAAGTCCCTTAACATAACATGTATTTTTGGTGACTCTTGATATTGCCATAATATTTTTATTGTTTTCTCATTGAAATGATTCATTATACTGATTATTTTCCTGATATGGAACCATAAGCTCCATCAGTTTCCTCTCAGCCCCAGGAGCAAATATTAAATCCTCTGGCATTCAAGGATCTCTATAGCCTGGAGCCCCAACCTACTCACTCCTTTCCATTCTTCCTAAACCACCTATCTCTCTTACATTCTCTGCGATTAGACACTGGCATTCTTGCTATTCCTTGAACAAGACACTCCATCTCCCAACTTGAGTCATTTGCATTGGCTGTTCCCCCTTCCTGGAGCTCTCTGCCTCTTTATCTCCCCAGATCCCAAAGAAATAAGGAGGAGGTGCCCTTCATGGGGCTTGAGAGCAAGGTGCACACTATTCTCAAATCTTCCAGCTTCCTATTGCCTGAGGAAATGTTGCTGAGCTCCAGACCTGGGAAGCCCTACAATTAACTAAGAAGTATCAATTAAGCACCAAGTCTTTTGCTAGAACTTTAGAAGTCAAAGACCCTTAGGGACAATATGGTGGTCATCAAGCACTAGGTCAGCTTCAGGGGTTCTCCAGTCTCCTATGAGCTCCTTCACACTCTCCTCATATAATTCAAGTGCAGAGGACCCTGCCTGACTTAGAGTGTTCTTTTTGCAATGACCCCAGCTCACTAAGGAAAATGAAAGGGATGGAAACCAAGGGCAAGAAACAGACAGAGTGAGCATAACAGGACTGTTTACCACCCTGAGTTTGCACTCAGCTAAATATCGCCCTGAGAATTCCCTGGCTTCATTTTGTTCACAAGATATGTTCAATTTTGTTATTTTCTCATAGGCTCAGATTTAACAGTTTCAATTATTTTGGTGTAAAACAATTTAATTTAAGTGGGATGACAAAAACACAAATGCATTATAACTTTAATTTTCATCCGTCCTCCAGGGAGAAACATGTTATGTTCCTCAGGGTAGAATTTGCCAACTACAAAGTTTTGGTTTTTGTTATTTGTTTTCACAGAATCATGGATTGTTGAAGTTACAAAGGTCCTCAGAGGGCACTGAGGCCAACTCATACCTGAATATGAATTTACAGTATTCCCCAGAAATGTCAATCTAGCCCCTGCTTGCAAAACTCCAGTGAGGAGGAACCTTCTGAGGTAGACCATTTCCCTTTGGGACAGCTCAGATTGTTAGCATTATATATATATACTTTTTTTTAAAACTCTGAATTTAGACAAATGCCCTTAAAAAAAGGAAAAAAAGAAAATTATATATGAAGCCATGAATTTAATTTCATCCCTCTTTTAAAAAAAGATTTAATAAATTCTATATCATATTTTGAAAATCTCTCATTTTTAGCTATGCTTCTTTCTAAACTTTTTTCTATTCTCTTATAAGCATTTAAAACTATCTTTTGGGGGGTTTCATTATTAAGAACTCCCCTGAACTCCACTTTCCTTTCAATGAAAACTGAGAGGAAAAAGAAAGGAAGGGAGAGGGGAAGAGAGGAAAGGAAGAAAGAAAGAAGGGAGAGAGGGAAGGAGGAAGGCAGAGAAAGAAGGGAAGGAAGAAAAGGAGGGAAAAGGGAGAATAGAAAGAGAAAGGAAGGAAGGTAATGAAGAAAAGAAGTGAAGAAGAAAATGAGGGAAAGGAAGGGGATAGGAAGGGAAGGGAGGAAAAGAATGAAGGAAATAAAGAGAAAGGAAGGAAAGGAATGGATAAAATGGAGGAAGGAAGGAAGAAGGATAGGAGAGAAGAAGAAAGGAAAGGAGGAAGAGAGGGGAGAAAGAATGAAGGAAGAGAGGAAAGAAACCTTGTAACAAACAACTATAGTCAAAATGCATCCAAATAGTGGCCTGTCCACAACTCACGTCTCCTTTTGCATCCTGTGTTCATCTCTTTGTCAGAAGGTAGGTCACACATTTCAGCATTGGTCCTCTAGAGACATGGTAAGTCACAGTGAGTCATGACAGGCACTGAACAGATTCCTTAAGTCTTTCAAAGGTGATTATCCTCACAATATTGCCTTCCTTGTATAAAATTGTTTTCTTAGCCTGCTCCTTTCACTTTGCATCAGTTAATAATAAGGATTCTCTGAAATCATCTTTCTCCTTTTGTTACAGCACAATAATATTCTATGGCATTCCTATACCACAAATAGTCTAGCCATTCCCCAATTGTCTAAAGCGCAATGTAAGGCAACCGTTTAGAGTCTGATTCAACTCTTTTTTCTTTTCACTTTTAATTCCCTTTTATGATCTTCCCTCCTCCCTGTTATCTTTCCTCTTAATTTTATTTCTTCCTCCAATCTCTATTTTTCCCCCATTGAGTTTGAGGTATTACCGTATCGAACTGTATATAATTGTCCATTTCAGATAAAAGTGGCATTCGTCTGATGTTTGCTTCCTTCACCACTTCCTCCATATTTTTGATTTCTTCTTTTCAGGTTCCCAATTATGAGAAATGTCCAGTTCCATTCTCTTCTTCCTTCTTTCTGTCTTAGTGCACTTCTTTCGCCCTCCTTACTCTTTCCTCTCTTTTGAATCCTCAAAACAAAACCAATCTATTACCAGGATCTCTTTTTTTCTTATGTGATACCGTGAATGTTATTTGAAGACATTAAGCTTCAAAAAACACGCTTGTTTCTTCTCTCCTATTATAATGCTAGTACTGCATCATAATTTTACCTTTGTAGGTTACTCTGAACTTGAGTTGTATTTCTTAGTTCTCATTCAGGTCTAATCTTCAGCAGAAATGCTTGTAAGTCCTCCATTTCATCTTTTCCCCCCATGTAGGAATATACTGAGTTTTTAAAGAGTGAGTTATTCTTGATTGTAAGCCTTAAAAAAAAAAAAAAAAACTCTCCGGAATATTCCAAGCATACTTTTGGAATACTTATTTATAGTAAAAACAAGCAGGTCTTGTTTGATTCTGGCTGTGGCTCCTTAGTATCTGAACTCCAGAATTCTCTCTAGATGCTCATTGTATTTAGGCATGGAACCTTTAGATTTTGGTATAAAATTCCGGTAGCTGCCTTTTGGGGTCCCTTTTAGGAAATAGTCAGCAGAGCTGATTTTTTTCTTAGTTTACTGATTTGATAGATATAGCAGGTTGGTTTGTTTTCACTTATGATTCCTTAAAATGTTGGGTCTAGGACTTATTTTAAAGCATATTTTTCAAGAAGTCACATGATTCTTACAGTATCTCTTCTTGACCTTTTCCCCAGGACAGTCATATATATATATATATATATATCAGATATCTTCACATTTTCTTCTACTTTTCCAAGACTTTTAATTTGTAACCTTTTAAAACAAACAAACAAACAAAAACCTATCTTTGAGACTCACTGATTTGTGTCTGGTCTGTTCTAGTTTCAAGAATTAGACCTTGTGGCCCTCCCAGCCTGCGGCCTGAATGTCAGCGCCAAGAGGCCTAGGCAGCACCGGCATCCCCGGCCCACACCCCTGGACCTCACTTCTCCTGCTCCTGGCTACGTCGGCGGCAGGCTGCAGTGACCGTGACCGCGCCCTGGAGTCTAACTTGCGGCCCCGCGGGGTGGGGCACTCCTTCTCGCAGAGCCTCGCGCCGCGGGCGGCCACACCTGTACTCACTCCCATATACTTCCCAAGGTGAGACTATGAACCCGACCTCAGAGATGACAGCCGACTGCGTCATTTGGAAGCCCCAGGGAAAGTCTTACCTGGTCTTCACTCAGCTTAAGGCGGGAGCCCAGGGAGCAGAGGTTGAATAGGGCATGACTTGTTCTAAAGCTTCAACTGGAAAAGACGCAGATGTTTCCCTGAAACCTGAAGAATTTGAACAGGCTGGGAGCGTTCAGAACTGAACTGTCCAAAGTCCTGTTAGTGACCAGACCAGGCCACGCTGAAACGTGATCTGAAGCCGCATCCAAAGTTTGTCTTGTTTCGTTTCTACTGAAGACACCAGAAGGGCCCATTTCATTTGCTGATTTCCTGGAGGGTACTTTCATGGTTTTGCCACACAGATGTCTACGTTAAGGTCAGGACTCTGCAGGTGTCAGAGGGGGTAAGCTCGGGAGCCTCTCTTTCAAACAAGCAGGAGTGGCCCAGGTCCTGGCTCGCCCCCAGGCAGCCTGGCACTGCTTTTCCTTCCATACCTAATGGTGCTTCTGTTCCAAATGAGACTACTTTGATGCTTCCTAAGAAGGTGGGCCTAAGCAAACGGTACCAAAGGGGCCTTAGGATCACCTCAATGTTGTAGAAGCAGACTTGCTTTCCTGCCCAGGTGGGTGCCTCTGTCCAGGGCCCTTTTTGTCCCCAGATGAGGGGGTGCCGGCCATCTGCTGCCCCATGTCCAGGTCTGAAATCATCGATATAAGGAAGGGGCAGGGCAGCTTTGCTCTGACACAAACAGAAATACAACCAGCTTGTTGCGTCTCAGTACAGTTTCAGAGCCAATTTCCGACGTCTACCCCATTTATTTCCTTGTAGATTGATTGTGAAGGGAATTCAATAGTCTTCACATCTAAATAAATGAATGGGGGCCAGGGTAGTATTAAAAAAAAAAAAGAATTAGAAATTGTCAGTTTCTTGGATAATTCCATTTACTTAGGCAAGAAAGTTCACATCTCTTCCAAGTTATTGATTCTCTTCCAATTTTTTCTTCCAGAGATTTTTTTCATTTTTCATCTCTTGTTTCATTTCTTCTAGGTATTCATGTAATTCTTGTAAAAGTTTTTTTTTCCCTCCCTTTGAAAAGCTTGTTAGCTAGTTACTTGTTTGAAGATCTCTAGATTTGTGATGATTTTTTTATACTGGTTGGTGGTTTCTTTGATTTATTCATCTTTCTAGTTTCAGTCTTTGAATTGAGGCTTAGTGTATTTGAAGTTCAAAATCCTTCATAAGCTAACTGCTCCTCCTTCATCAGATGAATGCCACTTTTATCTGAAATGGACAATTATATACAGTTCGATATAGTAATACATGAAGCTCAATGGGGGAAAAGTAGGGATTGAAGGAAGAAATGAAATTAAGAGGAAAGATAACAGGGAGGAGGGAAGATCATAAAAGGGGATTAAAAGTGAAAAGAAAAAAGAATTGAATCAGACTCTAAACAGTTGCCTTACATCACGCTTTAGACAATTGGGTATAGGAATGCCATAGAATATTATTGTGCTGTAACAAAAGGAGAAAGATGATTTCAGAGAATCCTTATTATTAACTGATGCAAAGTGAAAGGAGCAGGCCAAGAAAACAATTTTATACAAGGAAGGCAATATTGTGAGGATAATGACCTTTGAAAGACTTAAGGAATCTGTTCAGTGCCTGTCATGACTCACTGTGACTTACCATGTCTCTAGAAGACCAATGCTGAAATGTGTAACCTACCTTCTGACAAAGAGATGAACACAGGATGCAAAAGGAGACGTGAGTTGTGGACAGGCACACTATTTGGATTCATTTTGGCTATAGTTGTTTGTTACAAGGTTTCTTTCTTCCCTTCCTTCATTCTTTCCCCCTTCCCTTACTCCTTTCCTTTCTTCTTCTCTCCCTCTCTCCTATCCTTCTTCCTTCTAGTCTTCAGACACCTAATATTCTCTGACCCCCTCACTGTACTCTTGAATACTGTGACCCTGAACTCCTTATTGGTACTCAAGCCATCCCCTAACCCTGGCCATTTTTCCTGGCTGTCTCCTCCATCTGTAATCACTTTCCTCCTTATCTCTGCCTCCTTCCCGGACTTCCCTCAAGTCTCTTCTCTTAGGAAGCCTCTCCCAACCCTCCTTAATTCTAGTGCTTTTCTGCTGTTGATTATCTACAGTTTATCCTATACATATCTATCTATCTATCTATCTATCTATCTATCTATCTATCTATCTAT
>NW_027186352.1:8292512-8305400 GCF_028583685.1 Petaurus breviceps papuanus
TCTATCTATCTATCTATCTATCTATCTATCTATCTATCTATCTATCTCATTTCTAGATAGTTGTTTGAATGTTGTCTCCCTCATAGATTGTGACCTCCCTGAGGGCAGACACTGTCTTCTGCCTTTTTTTTTTTTTTTGTTATTCCTGGTGCATAGCACAGTGTCTGGAATGTAGTAGAGGCTTAATAAACAGTTAATAATTATGCTACGGCCAGGATCTGCCCTCTATTACCCTTTTGGGTGAAATACTTGATTTTTTTTCTCATCTTGACTGATCCGTGCTCCTGCTCTGAACTTTACTTGCCAGGGTTTGTTGTTCTGTCACTTCAGTCGTGTCCAACTCTACATGTCACTGCTTGGGCTTTTCTTGACAGACCTACTAGAGTGGTTTTCCATTTCCTCCTTCAGCTCGTTTTACAGATGAGGAAACTGAGGCAAACAGGGTCAAGAGACTTGTCCAGGGTCACACAGCTAGTAAATGTCTGAGGCTGGTTTGAAAGGTCTTCTTGACCCAGAGCTCTATCCACCTGTGCTACCTAGCTGCCCCACCCTCCCAGAGAAAGGACCTCTTAGATCTTTGGTTCTTCATGGTCCACTCTGGCATTTAAGGATAGAGGATTAGGACCTCAGTGCTTGAGCTGCCCTGATCTGAGCCCTGCAATTCTACACAGGCTGCCTCCTGCTTCTTTCTAGGCCCCAGGGGCTTCCAAGGTCCCCATCCAAGTGGCTCTCTCACCAGTCTGTGGATTTCTTGGAGTTCTCCACTCTTGCTGCCTCCAGACATAGATGCTCGCATGCTATCAGTGTTCCTGACCCATCTCTGCCACCACTAGGATGTTATCTTGTGCTGGAGCTGGCTTTGCTGGCTGACCTCTTGTGCAGTTCTGGAATGGAGGAACTCATCATCCTTGTATATTGCTGCATTTATTGATCATTATTCCATCTTGTACAAAATTCTGTTTTTCTTTTTTTTTTCTGACGTAGGAATGTGGGAGGAGGGAGGGCTACCTCCACTTCCAGCAGCCATCTGGTCAGGCTGCTATTTCCACAAATCTAGAAAACACCCATAGAGTGACCATGAGTCTGGAAGATGATGCATTAGTATTCGAGGTCATTAAACACAAAGACAAGATGCATCCGAAGAGAAAGAGCAAAATTCATTTTGAAAAGCCTGGGAAGTCTGCGATGAATTGCTTTACAGCTGTCAGCACAATAGTTTCGTTGTCCTTTAAAAGAGATGCCAAGTCTCTTAAAAAGACATTTTGAACTTTAAAAGTTACTGAAATCTGCTGTGCCCATGCCTTTGAGGTCAGACACAACATAGGCCTCAGACTCTTTCCTTAAGTGGTGATATTAAAAAGTTGACTTGTGGTGGAATCTCAATACTGAAGAGAACTCTAGGGTTGTGCAGTCCGGTGAGTCCCAACGTGTAAGTACAAGAGCTGTGGCCTTTGCGTGGAATCCATAGATCCATATGTTAAAAAGAGGATTGCTAGCTTGATGTTATAATACTACAGCATAGTGGTCTATGCCCAGTTTCTGTCAGACTGCTTTCCAGATTTCCTGATAATTTTTATCAAATAATGAAATCTTATCCCCAAAATTTAAGTCTTTACAATTGTCAAACACAAAGTTACTCTAGTCATTGGCTGCTGTAAATTGTATGTCTGCTCTGTTCTGCTGATCTGCCTTTCTGCCACTTAGCCAATACCAGAGTTTTGCTAATTACTGCCTAGTAGTACAGGGTGCCGCCTCCTAGGCCAGCCCTTTTCTGGACCCCCTGCATACTCCTCATAATTACTTTGCATTTCCCAGTTTATGTATGTGTTCTATCCTTCCAATAGAATGGAAGTTCCTTCAGAGCATGAGCAGTTTCATTTTTGTCTTTAAGTTCCTTTTTCATATAAGTACCTTTTTCATTTCATTGGTTGAACACCACAAATGGACAGCAAGAGGGGTCCAGAATGAAAGAAGAAAGATGAATGCATTATCTTGGGGTTAATGCTCAGTTCTTCTGGTGACCCCGAGCTTGTCTCTGAAAGAAGGTCCATCTCCTATTTAATGCCAACATCATTTGGGAGTTATATGACTTTGAGTCATGAAACTTTATTAGCTCTGAAGAACTGAAAATTCATTACCAATTTTCCCACATTTCCTCCAACATTTAATCATTTTAACCAATCTGATGTAAAATGATATCTCAAGGTCATTTTAATTTGCATTTCTCCAATCAGTAATGATTTAGAGCTTTTTTATATGACCACATTTTTTTTATTTCTTCCTTGGAAAACTGCCTGTTCATATCCTTTGACCATTTATCAATTGTGGAATGACTTGTATTCTTATAAATTTGACAGAGTTCTTTATATATTTGAGATATGAGAACTTTATCTGAGAAACTGTCTATAAAAAATTTCCCCCGATTTCCTACCTTCCTTTTGATCTTGGTTACATTTGTTTTATTTATACAAAAAGTTTTTAATTTAGTGTAATCAAAATTAGCAATTTTACACCACACACTGCTTTCTATCTTGTTCATTCATAAATTGCTCACATATCCATAAGTTTATAGGTAATATATTTTATGTTCTTCAAATTTTCTTGTAATATCTCTTATATCTAGATCATGTATCCATTTTAACCTTATATTGGTAAATGGTGTAAGATATTGGTCTATGCCCATTTTCTGCCAGGCTGCTTTCCAGCTTTTCCAATAATTTTCATCAAATAATAAAATCTTATCCCCAAATTTAGGTCTTTTGAATTGTCAAACACAACATTACTATAGTCATTTCCTACTGTAAATTGAATGTCTCCTCTGTTCTTCTGATCTACATTTCTACTTCTTAGCTAGTAACAGATAGTTTTGATAATTACTGCCTAGTAATATAATTTAATATCTGGCACTGTTAAATCTCCTTCCTTTACATTTTTCATTAGTTCCTTTGATATTCTTGACCAAAAAAAAATGGAAATTGAGAGGCTGCCTGTCAGTTGGGGAATAACTAAACAAATTATCGTATATGATCATGATGGAATACTACTGTGCTATAAGAAATGTTCCATGATTTTAGAAGAAAAAAAAAAAGACTCGCATAAAACAATGAAGAGAGAAATGGGCAGAACCAAGGGAGCATTGTATAAAATGAGAGCAATATTGAACAAATTTGAGTGACAAAGTCATTTTGACTATTATATTCAAATTAACTACAAAGGGTATATGAAGTAAGATACTACATTCAGAGAAAGAACTGATAAATATTAATAATGTATGGAATGGTTTTTCACACATACACATGTCCAATGGTGGTCATCTCTAGGGTGGGGAGCAGGAAAAAAAGAAAAAGAAAGTTACAAGATAACTTTATTATATATTTAAAATGAATAACAAGTTGTACATAATAGATTTCAGTTTTGTATACAATTATTATTTTTTCCTATTCTACTATGTTATGGAAATGCTTGTTTTATTTATTAAGTTTAGAATACAATAAATTTAATTTAAAAAATGAAAAAGTGAAATGAATTGTGAAGCTGCAACACTTTGCAAATAAGGAGTTGTGAAGATTTTCATCTTTCATTTTTGTCATTAAAGAAATGTATGATAAAAAAAGATGAGTTGGTCACATGGTCAGAGTAAGGACTAATCAATGGATAGTTTCTGCAGTCTACTGGAATCCTTCTGTTGTCAAGAGAAAATAAAGAAGGTCTAAAGCCCCTTTGGAAGAGCCTGCCTGATGAATTTATGTCATGAGATGGATAAGAATAACCACACAAGATGGGTAGACATGGATGAGTTCTGGCCTGAGTCATTCAAGAGAATACTCACAACTAGAAGCCCTCTTGTTGGCTTCATTGGCTCAGTTCACTCTTCTCAGCACCAAGGCTAGCATCTTGTACATTATAGTCATTTGACACATGTTCATTGAAATATATTGACTCACTGGCACTAGTAACCCTGTATATCTTCTGCAGATTCAAGGATACTGCTCATTCATTATGTGTTAATATGTCAAATGTATGCTGATTCTGTAGTGGCTAATGAAGCACAAATTCATTTAAATGCATCCTGAATTCCCAGGAATAACAGAATCTAAAAACAAGAAGGAACTGCAGAGGCCATCTAGAGGAATCCATTCACAAATGGTATCCCCATGTAACAGCTGACAAGCCCAGCCTATTTCTGAAGATCTCAAAAAGGAGAAACCCTCAAATCCAAGAGGTTTTTGTCCCTGGGTATTTTTACTATCCGTAGATAATTAATTATAACACAACTACTGTCAACTGGGTGGTCTGCAGAAGTTTTTTTTTTTTTTTAATGTTTTGAATGAGTTCTGAGACTTGAAAAGGTTTGGAACCTTTACAGAAAATCATACAGTGGACCCTTACAGAAGAAAATCTGCCACTAGGACCTCCAGGGCTTTGGAAGAGAGTAAAGTCGCATTCATCTGGGTTTCCCTAAATCCAGAAGTTGTGACAACTTGGCCAGAAGCTAGTATTCACTGACTATGAAAAAACCAATAACGACAATGAAAAAGCTAAGTCAATGAACAGTGTGACCCAGATGGAATGGGGATACTTGCTTATTTGGGAGCTGATCCTTGGTCAAAAATACATTGCATAGATAAAAGCATGCTATTACCACTTTTTTTGTGGCTTTTCCCTTTTGTTCTGTTCCTTCTTCAACATGACTCATATGGAAATATGTTTACATGATTGCACATTACATAACCCAGATCAGATTGCTTGCTATCTTGAAGAAGGGTGAATGTGAGGGAGGGAGAAAAAATCTGGAACTCAAAATCTTATTAAAAAATCAGTGTTGAAAACTATCTTTATGTGTAAATGAAAAAAATATTATTTACAAAAAATTACATAGCATAAGCTCATTAATTCATATCCCATTGCTAGGATAAACAATGTAGGGGTGTTATTTGGTTTTTATTTTAAAAAGTTTAGGTTTTATCATTGCCTTTTATCACAGTTATTTCTAGATACAAACCCTACCCTACCCCTATTGAATACACCCTATAACAGTAAAAACATTAAAAATAAATAGTTAAACAAAAGCAACCAACCCAGAGCTGGCATCTAACTGTGTATGTTACATTGTACATTCATAGTGGCACTTCCTCTCTACTGAGAAGAGGGAAACATGTTTTATCATACACTGGAGGACCAAGATCAGACATTATAATTTATCAGTCAGGCTGCTTTTCCATGTTCTTTCAATTTATGTTATTTTTCTCTCCCTACCCTTCTCTCTCTCTCTCTCTCTCTCTCTCTCTCCCTCTCTCTCTCCCCTAATTCTTATTTCACTCTGTATCCATTCATCAGGTCTTGTCATGCTTCTCAGAATCTTTTACATTCATTCTTTTCTTACAAGAAAATAATGTTCGTTCTCTCTCTCTCTATATATATGTTTGCTCTGTCATTTCTTAGTTTGATGGATTCTATATTTTCATTATCAAGAAAAAATGTCAATATGAATATTTTAGCAAATATGGGGATATTTTCCCGTCTCTTCCTTCCTGTAGGGTATATCTCTGGACAAAAGGGCATTGAGGTTGTTGTTTTTTAAAATAGGTCCAAAGTGTTTTCCAAAATGGTTAGAACCATTCCTAGCTGCTACCTTTTCATAGTCTCTCCAGCACTGATGATTTCCACCTTTTATCATCTTTGTCAAGAGAGAGTGAAGACAGCCTCCAACATGTTGGGTGGAACCTCTATAGTAAACTGTTGAGAGGATGTGGAGAAGAGTTACATGGTAAGAGTTGGAAGCTATCTAACTTAAGGGAAATTCCCAATGGATGAAATCACTGATTCACTAAAGCATTTCAATGTCATCTTCACCACTTTGATGAGTATGAGGGGAAAGCTTAGTGTTGTGTTAATTTACATTTCTCTTGTAATTGCTGCTTTGGAACTTTTTTTTATGGCTGTTGATAGTGCATCCTGCTAAAATATCCTTTTATCCTCCAATCATTTCCACATTTAGGAATGTCTTTTGTTCTTATGTATTTGCATCAAGGGAGCAAAATTTAAAATAAAGAAAACAAACCTTCCTTATCAATCATTTTCCTAAAATTAAGTCACATGTGGAAAGTTAAATGTGCTAATTACCAACTCTTTTTTAATTGGAAGGCCACATATGATCTCTATACAAGCAACACTTTCAGAGAGATTAGTTACTGTGGGTATTTGAATATATCTTTGGACACGGCAAATGTAGACATTTGTTTTGCTTGTGTATGCGCATTTGTTATAAATGATTTAAATGGGGGCGGCCAGGTGCAGTGAGTAAGAGCGCCAGCCTCGGCATCAGGAGACCTGAGATCGGTTCTGGCCTCAGATACTTGGCACCCACACAAAAAATAACTGGCCTTGAAACCTTGAGCAAGTTACTTAACCCCAATTGCTTTTAAAATAAATAAATAAATGATTTAAGTGCTTTCTTTTTCATTTTTTATTGTTCCATGGGGAGGCAGGTGAGAGGGAGAGAAAATAAATGCTTATAAAAGTAAAGTAAGGACAAAAGGAAAAACTAAATATAACTTATTAAAGGCTTTAATTTGATATTTCTTCAATTACATATGTATATATATATTTCAATCTTGGAATAAACTTGTGATTTATAGCATAGCTTTTGGCACATTTAGTTAATAAAGTCTTTGTTGGCAATAGGAAGAAATGGAAACAACAAACGGAATACAATGCCTGAAGAATGGCTGAGCAGATAGTGGAAGATTTGTGTAATGGAATATTAGGGAGCTATAAAGAGATAAATAGAAAGAACGTGGAAAAGATGTGAAAAGATATGATATGGAATTAACAAAATCAGAACTGCTACAATATTCATCACTGTTATACTCTGGGATATTTGTAATTCAGATCCTACTCAGATCTTGTGGTTTTCTGAATTATTTACACTATGGGTGTGAGGGTCACATGAAATAAAGAGAAACAGTTATTATTGACATTCACTCTGAGCCAGGAGGGCCGAAAATATAGCCATTAAGTGGAGCTTGGGCAGGGACCTATTGTGGTCCAATATATGTGTTTCAGAATGAAATGAGTGAGGAAAGAAAGGAAGGAAGGAAGGAAGGAAAGAAGGAAGGAATATAGACAGTAAACCCCAAGTTACCTGGGGAGTTTCTGGTCACCAAAATTTACTTTCCTTTGGAGAGGAGAAGGAGAGGGAGAGGGAGAAGACGAGCCACATTAAGTAACCATCTGGCTGGGTCCCAATTCAGGTAGCTCATTCTACTCACAAGTTGTATTTGTCCTTTCTTTCTTTTTTTTTTTTTTGGAGTGGGGGAGGTAGGGGAATTGGGGTTAAGTGACTTGGCCAAGGTCACATGGCTAGTTTTTGTGTTAAGTATCTGAGGCCAAATTTGCACTCAGATCCTCCTGACTCCAGGGCCAGTGTTCTATTCACAGCACCACCTAGGCGCCCCTGTCCTTTCTTTTCTAAGAGGACCACGGCATCAGGGAAATGATGATATGTCTTGCAGTTGGCTTTGATTTGAGTGAGTGAGAGTTGTTCAAGGTCACCAGCCTCACTTTCTACTCCAGAGTATCTGTGTCCAGTGGCTAGATATTCATCAGGATGACTGGAGATGGCACAGGATGATAACATTAGGAAGTAATGGGAGATGCCTGAGGGTCTTCCCCTTTCAGTTTGATATTTTTCCCTTTTTTCTAATTAAAGGGGTGTATCAGCAATGCCATATTCACAATGCCTATAGAGATTACAAATATGCTGATATAATTATCCATTACAAAATACGTCATGTTTGCCATATGAGGAAATAAACTAGAAAATTTATTAAGATACCAAAAGACTGAGTCCCAAAACCAGAAAGTGAAAACCATCAGAGTAGTTATGATATTGGCACAGGTAGATAAAGTAGAAAGTACCCACATTTTCAAGCCTTTAAAACAGAACAGGCTACCTCAGGCAAAGGTCCTCCTCTCCCCACTCACAGCAACCACCCAGCGTCCTGGAAGCGCGCTCCCAGCAGCTCCGGCCCCTGGCAGTCCTCAGCAGGAGTCCTTAGCAGAAAGTCCTTAGCAGTCCTAACTCAAAAAGGGCTTCGCGCTGCCACTGCCTCTGCTGCTGCCGCCGTCACCACCACCGCCAGCCAACGCAGGAACGCTAGCTTGGCTTCCGCTTCCTCTTGCTCCGCCCCTTCCTGCTACATCAGCAAGTCCAACGGGGCATGGAAGATCTTTAAATCCCATAACCCTTACAAGGGGCCATCCCTTGACTCACTTCTTAAAGAGGCCTGTTCACTGAATGGGCATTACATCACACTATGTGAAAACTTGAAAAGGCCTTAACCTACAAGGGCTGGGTTCTCCCATTGCATCCTGGGTCATCTCCAGTCATCCTGATGAATACCAGGCCACTGGACCCAGATGGTTTTGGCAGAGAAAGTGAGGCTGGTGACCTTGCATGGCTCTCCCCAACTCAAGTCAAAGTCAACTGCAAGTCCTGTCATCATCTCCCTGTCATGGTCCTCTTCAAAAATGAGGGACAAACACAACAGCATGAAACAAAATATGGAAAGCTTTTTGCAAACCTTAAAGAGCTTTCTACACGTTAGCTATTATTAATATTATTATGTCAAGTTCCTTGAAAACCGTAAAATTTTATGTAAATATCAGTGCTGATCAGTATTATGATCGTAGCATCACCAGGAGAATAATAACTTTTTGATCAGGGAGCAGCTTAGGGATCATTGAAAACATGAAGCAACTTCCTAGCTGCAACATATTCCATTTACTTACTTCTAATATATGTGAAGGTCTCCCTATTCTCCTTTCGAATTTTCATCAAGGATACCCTAAATAATTGTATAGACCATTTTAGAGTGAGGAGGGATCTTGGAAGCCACTGAGTCCAGTATCCTCATTCTACAGCTGGGGAAAATGAGAATTGAGGCTCAGAGAAGGAAAGGACTTGTCTAAAATCATGCAGGAACCTTGGTTTTCTGGATGCCAAGTTGAGCCCTCTCTATCCACTGAACAACATTGTCTCCATTTGTCTTCCTTTATATTCCCAAAGCTCAGCAAAGGGCTTAGCATATGTTGTCATTTCTACAAGATTTTTAGTTACACATTTTCTCCCCATCTTTTCCCTACCCCCACCCCAAGACAGCAATCCTACTGAATAACCCTTCCCCCAATCTGTTCTCTTTTATATTCTCCCCCATATTTTCCCTCAACTTTCTAGTAGGTCACGATAGATTTCAATACCCTACTCCCTATATATCCTATTTCCCAGTTGCATGTAAAAAACATTTTTTTAGCATTTATTTTTAAAACTTTGATTTCCAGATTCTTTCCCTTCTTCCCTCCTCACTCACTCCCACTGGACAGACAAGCAATTCAGTATAGGTTGCACATGTGTAGTTACGCAAAACATTTCCATAGTTGTTATATTGTGAAAAACGAACTATATTTTTCTCCATCCTATCCCACCCACCACTTATTCTATTTTCTTCTTTGACCCTCTTCCTTCTCAAAAGTGTTTGCTTCTAACTACCCTTTCCCCCATTCTGCCTTCCCTTCTATCACCCCTCCTCATCCCTTTCCCCGCTACTTTCCTGTAGGGTAAGATAATCAATTGATTGTGTATGTTATTTCCTCCTTAAGTTAAATTGAATGAGAATAAGGTTGACTCATTCCCTTTCACCTTCCTGCTTTTCCCCTCCATTGTAACAATTTTCTCTTGCCTCTTTTATGTGAGATAATTTACCCTATTCTAGCTCTCCCTTTCTCCTTCTCCCAATATATTCCTCTCTCACCTCTTAATTTTATTCTTTAGATATTATCCCTTCCTATTCAACTGATCCTGTGCCCTCTGTCTATGCATACTTGTACACACCTATACACACACTCACATATAGGTATACATAAATACACCCTCCTATACATACATATATATGTATATGTGTGTATGTATGTGTGTGTGTGTGTGTGTATTCCCTTCAATCATCCTCATGCTGAGAAAAGTCTCATGGGTTACAATTTTCCATGTAGGAATATAAATAGTTCAACTTTAATAAGTTCCATATGATTTCTTTTTCCTGTTTACCTTCTCATGTTCTTTTTGTATTTGAAAGTCAAATTTTCTGTTCATCTCTGGTTTTTTCATCAAGAATACTTGAAAGTCCTCTATTTCATTGAATAACCATATTTTCCCCTGAAGCATTATACTCAGTTTTGCTGGGTAGGTTATTCTTAGTTTTAATCCCAGTTCCTTTGACCTGTGGAATATCATATTCCAAGCTCTTCAATCCCTTAATGTAGAAGCTGCCAGATCCTTCGTTATCCTGATTGTGTTTCCACAATACTCAAGTTGTTTCTTCCTAACAGCTTATAATATTTTCCCCTTGACCTGGGAGCTCTGGAATTTGGCTATAATATTCCTAGGAGTTTTCTTTTGGGGTTCTTTTTCAAGAGGTGATTGGTGAATTCTTTCAATTTCTATTTTGCCCTCTGGTTCTAGTATATCAGGACAGTTTTCCTTGAGAATTTCTTGAAAGATGATATCCAGGGGGAGCTAGGTGGTTCAGTGGCCCGGCAATGGTTCCGGCCTCAGATACTTAACACCCACACAAAATAACTGGCTGTGTAACCTTAGGCGAGTTACTTAACCCCAATTGCTTAAAAAAATAAAAGATGATGTCTAGGCTCTTCTTTTGATTCTGGCTTTCAGGTAGTCCAATAATTTTTAAATTCTCTCTCCTGGATCTATTTTCCAGGTCAGTGTTTTTTCCAAAGAGATATTTCACATTGCCTTCTATTTTTTCATTTGTTTGGATCTGTTTTATAGTATCTTGATTTCTCATAAAGTCATTAGCCTCCATTTGCTCCAATCTAATTTTGAAGGAATTATTCTTTTCAGTGAGGCTTTGAAATTCCTTTTCCATCTGGCCAATTCTGTTTTTTAAGGCATTCTTCTTCTCGTTGTCATTTTGGGCCTCTTTTGACATTTAAGTTATTCTATTTTTTAAGGTATTATTTTCTTCAGTCAGGCTGTTGACTCACTTTTCCTGATTTTCTTGCATCATTCTAATTTCTCTTTCCAATTTTTCCTCTGCTTCTCTTACTTGATTTTCAAAATCATTCTTGAGCTTCTCCATGGAATGTAAACAGTTCATATTTTTCTTGGAAGCTTTTGATGCAGAAGTTTTGACTTTATTGTCTTTTTCTGCTTCCATATTTTGATCCTTTTTGTCCCCAAAAAAGGATTCAATGATCTGATTATGTTTCCTCCACTTGCTCATGTTACCAGCCAATTACTTGCCATGGTAGAACTCTGCTTCCAGAGTGGAGAGAGCTGTGTTCCAAATTGCTGGGGTTTTTGCAGTTGTCAGAGCTATGAGGAGGGTGCACTCTCTACAGCCACCACAAGCTCTGGCACACTAGTGTTCCTCACCCCAGGACCATCACCCAAGACTGCCACCCATATCCAAACAGGCCAAAGCAAGAGTGATTACCCTCTGAATGGTCACTTGGTCCCCCTATGATCTGCAGGCCAGGAGGTCCAGAGACAGTCACGCAGCAGCTGTAGCTGTTGCGGGAGATTTGTTTCTCTGTCACTTTGTGGGTTCTGTAGCTCTGCCACCTCTCACCCTGGGGTCAGGGACTGGACCATGCTCTACTCTCACCCATTCCCGACAGAGTTCCCTGCTGATCTTTTATTTTCTCTTTGGCATTTATAGGTTGAAAAGTCTGGAAACTGCCACCGCTGCCAGTGATTCCCTCTCCTGAAGTCTGTTCTGGCCTGTCTGGGCTGCTGGTCTGAGTCAGTGTGGCACATGCAGACTGAGCTTGGCTCCCAACTCAGTGTGATAGACCCTTCCTGTCAGCCTGTCAGGTTGCCTTTGGTGGGAGATTTGTTTCTCTGTCACTTTGTGGGTTCTGTAGCACTAAAATTTTTGAGTCATATTTTTACAGGTATTGGAGGTGGTTGGAGTGGGAACTCCAGCAAGTTCCTGCTTTTACTCTGCCACTTTGGCTCTGCCCCTCACACACATATTGTTTTTAACGGTTGTTGTAGGAACTATCATTTGGCACCCCCTAAACTTGCTCCCCCCAAACCCAATTTACCCTATTCTAGTTACAACTATATATGTGTAAAGTCCTTGTTAAATGTATGTTGAATAATAGAATGATTTTTTGTTCATATTTCAGGCTCTTAAATATGTGAAGAAATTTCAACATCCTGAAATTATAACCCTTTAGCACACTTATTTGCTCAACTATTTGCAACCTCTCTGGAAAGTTGATGAGCTCTGGCAAAAGATCTGTTCATGACCTTGGTTGCTTTGAATGGATGGAGTCGTTATTTCTTCCCTTTCAGAGTGAACTCTCCTAAGTGCCAAGTCTGTCTGACATAGAGCTAAGGGTGGCTAATGTCTACCTTGAACTTCCCAGGCTATCAAGGACACCCTGCAGTGATGACAATTACAGGCACTTTGTGGCGGGTTGGAGGCATAGAACTAAGACTGATGCCATAAATGCCAGGGCAGAATTACTAGTCTTAGGTGTTTATACTGCATTGGTAGACTCTCCAGTCTGGGCCTCACACATCTTAAAGACTGAGAACCCCTGATATTTTTCTCTTCTGATATTAAAGTTTCAAGATTCAGGCAGTCAAAAAACATCACAGCTTTTATCTAAGGCATGTGGCTAAGATTCTTAGCCCTCTGCTATCATGGCGATTTCTTTAAAAAATAATGATTTGTTTTGCCCGAATTACAAGTAAAGACAGTTTTCAACATTCATATTTTAGAATTTTGAGTTCCAAATTTTCTCTCCCCCTCCCTTATCTCCCCCTCCCCTGAGACAGTAAGTAATTTGATATAGGTTATA
>NW_027186352.1:8305410-8305896 GCF_028583685.1 Petaurus breviceps papuanus
TTATCTCCCCCTCCCCTGAGACAGTAAGTAATTTGATATAGGTTATACATGTGTAATTATGCAAAAACACATTTTCATATTAGTCATGCTGTGAAAGAAGACAGACACAAAAGGGGAAAAATGAAAAAAAAAAGTGAGAACTAGTATTCTTCAATCTTTATCCAGACTCTATCAATTCTTTCTCTGGAAGTTGATAGAATTTTTTATCATGAGTCCTTTGGAATTGTGAATAATTTTATTGTCAGAAATAGTTGTCATTCATATTCACAGTTCTTCATTGTACAATACTGCTATTTCTGTGTACACTCTTCTCCTGGTTTTGCTCACTTCACTTTGCATCAGTCCATATAAGTCTTTCCAAGTATTTTTGAAATCCACCTGCTCATCATTTCTTATAGCACAATAAAATTCCATTACAATAATATACCACAACCTATTAAACCATTTCCCAAATGAAGGGTATCCCTTCAGTTTCCAACTCTTACT
>NW_027186352.1:8305996-8330597 GCF_028583685.1 Petaurus breviceps papuanus
TCTTTCTTTCTTTCTTTCTTTCTTTCTTTTTTTGCCTTTTGGAGGGCAATTGGGATTAAGTGACTTGCCCAATGTCACACGGCTAGTTTTTTGTGTTAAGTGTCTGAGGCCGGATTTGAACTCAAGTACTCCTGACTCCAGGGCTCTATTCACTGCACCACCTAGCCACCCCTCCTTTTTTTTAAATGATCTTTGGGATATAGACCTAGTAGTGGTATTAAAGAAACACAGGGTATGCATAGATTTATAGCCCTTTGGGCATAGTTCCAAATTGCTCTCCAAAATGGTTGGATCAGTTCAAAACTCCACCAACAATGTATTAGAATCCCAGTTTTCTCACACTGCCTCCAACATTTGTCATATTCCTTTTTTTTTTTTTGTTATATTAACCAATCTGTTAGGGGTGAGGTGGTACCTGAGAGTAATTTTAATTCGCATTTCTCTAATCAATAGTGATTTAGATCATTTTTATTTGACTATAGATAGCTTTGTTTTCTTCATCTGAAAACTGCCTATTCATATCAATTGGGGAATGACTTGCATTTGACTCAGTTCTTTATATATTTGAGTAATGAGGTCTTTATCAGAGATACTTGCTATAATATTTTATCCCTAGTTTTCTGTGATCCTTCTAATTTTGGTTGCATTGGCTTTGTTTGTACAAAACCTTTTTAGGTTTGTATAATTAAAATTATCCATTTGACTTCTCATAATGCCCTCTATATCTCATATTCTGGTGATTTAACAACCCCCAATTATTGATGTTGCACAACAGATCAAAGATTTCAAACCTCCTGTGAATGCCTAACAGACTAGAAACATATATATATATACATATACACACATAATGTATGTGTGTATACATGTATGCATATCCACACATATACATACATGTGTATATGAACATATATACACATGTGTGTATGTTATATCTGAATAATCATAAAGACCAAGTGTGGGAAGGCCAGATGGAGTGACCTGCACCATAGGGAACTCCCAGGAAAAAAAGTCCATCTACTACCGGTATGGAAGGTAACATTCTCTTGTACAATTTCAGAGTGAGACCTGACACATTGAGCAATTAAATGGCCTGCCCATAAAAGTGAGACTTGAATACAGATCTTCTTGAGTTGAGGCCACTTCCCTAATCACTCTACCACTCAGTCTTATGCCTCATAGAGAATGGATGTTGAATGAATTTGACAAACTAAGTTTTTGGACATCTCTTAAGACAGATGTGGGGCCAATTGGGCTCATGGTTCCTAACTGAGCTTTCTTCTCTTTTACTCTCCAAATGCACAGAATATGCCAAATATTCCCCTAGTGTCACCTATCTGCTGGGCACTCTTCAATCTGTTTCTCTGTCTTTGCTCAGGATCTTTATGGTGCCTGATGAACCCTTCCATGCTTGGTATTGATGCTTAGAATCCCAAGCTTCCTATAAGGCTTCACATTGACTCTACCACCTACATAGGGCCTCTCCTGAAATGGTTCTATATTTATTTTGTGTGTGCATCCCAGGCATGGGGCACAGTCAGTACAAAGACACAGGGATGGTGATAGGGTGTCGTGTGCAAGAAATTAAGATGGTCAGTTTGGTTCAGAATGCAGGAGGGGAGGGAGTAATGTCCAACAAAGCTGGAAGGTTGGGGCCAGGTTGTGAAGGGCTTTAGGGAGTTACCAGAGTTTCTTGAGAAGGGACATGACATGGTCAGTTCTGCTCTTCAAGAAAATCATTTTGGTGGCTTTGTGGAGGATGGAGGCAGGGAGGTGAGTTAGGAGGCTGCTGAATTGGTACAGTGAAAAGGGAATTATCTTTGAGCTTCAAAGATCTGAGTTTGAATCCTAAGTTTGTCATTTACTGCCTGTATCTTTACTGGCAGAACACTTTCCCTCTTTGGGCTTCTGCTTCCTCCTTTGAGGAAGTGAGCTTAGATATGGTCGTCTCAATTCTGAAATTCTGTTTTCTCCTCATCTTTCCCCATACACTCACAACAGCAGCACAGAGTCTGTTATGGAGCTAAGTATGAAAGATACACTCTTTTAGCACCTTGTGTTTGCCCAAAGGGAGCTGGCATTTTGCTCATGTGTCCAATAGTACCTGGATTTCTCAAAGTTTGGCCTCCAGGACTCAGTTTCTCCCTCACTCCTTAGTCTGGTTCTACTTCAATGGAGCCTTCAGCCAATGATTCTGAGCCATGAGAACAGTCATTACCCAAGTCCTAGATCAAGAGATGAATATCTATCTGATGATAATGATGCCCATTCATTACCTGGTGATAGAAGGGACTCAAGTAAAACAAAGAGCACATTTTTCTTCCCTAAAAACATGAAACTAAGCTGGCCTTTGGGGATGCTTCAAAGACTCTAAAAGGTCCTAGAAAAACCCTCTCATCAGTGGGTTTTTGTGTTAGAAAAGTGTCATTATTTTCTCAGGAAAAAAAGCATTTCTTTGATAGGTGTTGGTTAAATACTCAATCATGTCTTCAAGAGGCAGGATTCTAGACTGGAAAGAGCATTGGTCCTGGAGGCTGGCCCTGCATTCAAATCTTGCTCCATTAGCTCTGTGACTTGGGAGAAGCCGCTTCAATATCCTGGAAGCCCATTTTGAGCTTTGTCAATGAGGTGAATTGATTAAATTATCTTTAAGATCCTTCCAAGCCTCAAATCCTCACTTCTATGGGATTGTGAAATTTAGGTTTTTAAAAAAGATTAGTCACATGAGTATGCAGAAATAAAATCCACAGGTACCATTGAACCTTTTGTTATTGGTCTTTTCACAGAATCTTGTTCAGAGAAATAGGAACTAATTAACCAAGGGAAGGCACTGGAATTAAGAGGGGTTGGAAAAGGCTTCCTGTTGAAGATGGGATTTTAGTTGGGACTTAAAAGAAGCTATAAAAGTTAAGTTTGTATTATAGATGTCATTTGGTGGCTTCCTTTGATGGCTTCCTTTGGTTGACTGTAGACAAATTGAACCTGAAATCCACTAAAACCCCCAGATCTTTTTCAAGTGTACAGTTATCTAGCCAAACCTCCTCCATCTTATACTCACAAGGTCATCAAATTAGGGGAGCATTTTCTGGCTGAGAAGCTGCCTCTACCCCAGCACCCAGTGGGTAGGTATGTGGTGAGTGTGATGGCCTGGCTCAGTGGCAGCTGCATTATATCAAAGCAGTTCCATGAAAGGGATGCTGTGGGCTCATGTTGTGGATGCTTCCTTTTCCCCCTTCATTTCTCCTTTCTCTCTAAGCACATAGCAGACTTATATCAAAGTCCAAGCATGCAGAGATTTCCCGACTTTTATCTATAGCTAGCCTTCTCCTCCTTCCAGCCTCACCTTTAAATGCCCTAGTTTGATCTTGCTCAGCTAGGTCTCTCATTAAGCTTTCTTTAATCTTATTTTCTTTCCACTGATTCTCATTGCCACATGAATTGGTAGCACTCCCAGTCTCAAAAAGTCCCTCCACACACACAAATTACCTGCCATCTATTCTGTTTATGCCTTTACAAAATTATGTTGGTTTCCCCTGAGAGAATTTAAACTCCTGATGACTGTCTTTGTATGTCCTGCTTCTGGTGCAGTGTCAGGGGAAGGTGGGTGCTCAATAAATGCTTATTAATTGCTTGGTTTTGTAAGGTTTTTACAAATATGTCTATGCCTTAGCCTAGGCTGTCTTTGGCTACCATGATATGACTTGGAATCCTAGTAGGTATATCACTAAGAAAGAGCATCTTTTGCCTTTTATGCCCAGAATCTGGATGGTAATCTCAGCTCTGGTGGGCCTGGAGGTCACATGTGACCTTCTAGGTCTTTGGATGTGGCTTTTTGATTGAGTCCAAGTTTTACAGAATAAATCCTTTTATTAGGGGGATTTGTTCTGTTGAAGTTTTCATTCAATCAAAAGGTTGCACCTGAGGACCTCAAGGGCCATGTGTGTCCTTGAAGCCACAGGTTCCCTACCCCTGATAGATGATGCTCAGTCCTAAGTTTGGCCAGAGCTGGGTCATGGTCACCATAGTGTGTGAGGGAGAGAGCCATCCCCCATAACAGGAGTGGTATAGAATTTGTGCCCTTTCTGCATGCCAGGTAATCACTTATATTCTATTTAAGCACAAGAATTGAGAAGCAAGGAATGTTGTCTTGGCTAAGTTGAAATTGGAGAAGGAAAAAGTGAAAATGCTTTCAACAGTGGAGGCTGCATCATTCTATGTCAATATCTCAGCTCCCATGGAGAAGAGAGAGTGTTTATTCATGCAGCCTGCAGCCTGCCTTGGCAGAGATGTTCTATCGACACCAGTGCTTTCCATTCAAGCGAAACATGGAGATGAAACGTTCAGGGAAGGACACAAAAGTGTCCCTTTTTGGAAATGACCAGAAGGAGAACTGATGAGCACACAATTTCCTTTGTTTCAACTGAATAACCACTGATTGGAAACTAACCTCTAAGTGTCAACTTCACCAAAGTCACAATTAAGACCAAGAAGGAGATTTTGATGTTATTGTCGTTTGGAGGAAAATACCAGCAAAGAACCAAAATCAAATAATCCCAGAGCCAGATGAGACAACTTAGGGTCAAAAAGAAATCTTTTCAGGTCAAAATGAGAGCACATGAAAAAACCTTATCAAGGAGTCCTCAATTATTGTTCTATGGAATTCTTCAGTAAAGGACCTGATTTGAAGAATGTGAAATGTTTCTTGGATTCATTTTCCATCGGAGGGGTGGGGCTATTTGCCCTAGTGCCCTAAGACACTGAAATTTAGAGTAAAAGTTTAGCCCAAGTATTCTTCCAGTTATCATTGTCACTCACTTTCTCTCCAGTCAGCTGCTTATCTAAGTTACTTCATATATGATTTTCATGTCACGAATCACCAAGTCGATCTGAGAGCTTAGTTCACACTGGTTGTCCTGGGCACCAACATTTTTAGTTATAGTCCTGTCTTTGGGACATCATTTAATTTCTTCTGGATGGAAGAACTATTGATTTGATGAAATGCACAGAAATAAATGACAAAACAGAATTCTCCCATTGGCAACAATGCTGCTTTTTCTTGGAATCCTGAAAAGAGCCTAAGAGATTTGATTTTAGCCTTCTGATGTCAGTCTTTAGCTGATGTTCATTATATGGGATTCTTCGATCCCTGAAGCCTTAAGAAGACTGTCTACACCCTCACCCTGATTTCATGCTTTTGATTGATATATTTGAAATTAATCTCAAAAGACAAGAATGATGAGATGAGTCTGTCAATGTGGTGGAGTTGATTCTTTCTTGAGTGAAGTTGGTTATTTCTCTCATTGATTTGAAACATGATCTGATCCCAGCCCAATTAACTAAACGATGCTGCATACAATTTTATGAGGCATGTCTGATTAAGTCTTAAGGCACATTAATGGAGACTTTGTTTATCTTCATTTACTTCCCTTTGCTAAGCACTAGAAAGTAGACTAATTCTCTCCATATTTCTCTCTTTAACTTTTCATCACATAATTTCCAAAGAAATCAAGGTGTGCAAAACAAAGCAATTACATACAAGTAGAGAAGAAGCGTTGTTCAACTGTTTCTTGCTCTAAGGCCATATGGTTTTTTTTAATAAAATATTCTATTCCCTACTTAGATTATTTCTACTGAGAACAATGACTTAAAAAAATAACAACAGGAAAAGGAAATACTTTCTTAGAATGTTCCACATGATTCCTAAGACCAGAATGAATAACTCAATACTCATGGACCCATGAGGTCATTGGTGATGCTCTCTGACCTCCTTCAATGCCCAGTTCAAATGCTACCTTCTACATGAGACCAATCCTAATCCTCCTAATTTTGAGGACTTTGGACTCCCAAATTCTCCTATGTTTAATTCATACATATTTGTATTTATGTCAATCAATCAATAAACATTTATTAAACCTACTGTGTTGACATTTATTAAACACTGTACTAACCACTAGAGGTACAAAAAAAAGACAAAGGGTTTATAATCTAATGAGGTAAACGACACACAGACACACATGAAGTAAGCTACGTCTGGGATAAATCAGAAATAATGAACAGAAGGGAGGCCTTAGGATGAAGAGAGGTTAGCAAAGGCTTTCTGTAGAATATGGGATTTTGGTTGGAACCTAAACAGGATGTCAGGGAGGTCAGTGGGCAGAGGTGAGGAGGGGGAACCTTCCAGGCAGTAGGACAAGCAGAGAAAATTCTCAGTAAAGAGAAATCTCATTCATGGAACAGCAAGGAGGCCGGTGTCACTGGATGTTGGAGAATGTGTTGGAGAATGAGATGTGAGAAGACTGTAAGGGCAGCAGGGGGCAGGTTAGGAAGGGCTTGGAGTGCCATTTGCTCCTGGAGTCCAGAGGGAGTCCCTGGGGGTGACACAACTGCACCTGTGCTTCAACTTGAGGTATTTGGTCAATGAAACTGACTGTCTGACAACATGGGTTAAGTTGCCCTCAGTATGGATGAAGCTGCTGTGGGTTTGTCATCCTGGGATCAGTCTCATATGTCCTAGTTATTAAAAAAAAAATCATTTTCCTTCAAAAGTTAACACAAAACATGCCCTGCATTCATAAGGCACTGAGCCCCATTTGGAAGATTGAACATTGCCCTGGGAAGTTCTATGAGGCACTGGAGAAGGACTTTATGACAACTGCAATCCCCCTTTCCTCTCTCCTGACTCTTGCCTTTCACAGGCAGGGCTGTCCGTCATTCTTATCTCCAGATAAGCTAAGAAGCCCAACCACCTCCTTCTGAGGAAAGAAATAGAAATTAAAGGGAGGGCCATAGCACCGTTAAGGGCCATCTGCCCACTAAGTGCAGGGGAGGGAAGGACTCCTGGGAATTAAACCCTGTACTGTCTGAATTGGAAACCTTTCATTAAAGTGTTAATCCTCTTCACTCCAAAGGCCCACATTCGCGGTTAAGTCATTCCGCCCCTGGGCTTGTCATGGTGAGGAGGGGTCAGGGCAGCTGGCCCTGGAGAAGTCAGATATTGGGTCTCAGGTACTGGAGTTAATGTTTGCCCCAGGCAGATGAGGGGCAGCCAGGCAGAGAGCAGGGAAGCTGGGCCCCAGGTGATGAATCATGAGAACAAAAAGTCTGCTCTGTATCAGGGGCTCCTAAGAAGCATCTAACAGACAGTTTCTATTTCCCAAGTCTTTGGTTCTCTGTTCATATTCTACTTAAGGGTTTCCAGTAGACATCTAAATGAAGATTTGTGTGGTCTCTGACTTTGTGGACACTACCCTCTTCATATACTGAACAAATTGCTAACTGTGGGAATTCAGTCTACTATGCCAAGTGGATATCATTGAGGAAGACTCATTGCTTGTGGTGCCAGTTTGGTAAGACAATGTCTTGGCAGCAGCCCTGGTCCCATGACCACACCTAGCTGTGGAGAGAGATCTGAGAAAGGGTAAACAGGACATGAATGTGAACTCAGACTGTCTTGCTTATTACCTATGTGACCTTGGACATGTTGCTTTACCTTTCTGCCTCAGTTTCCTCCTCTGTAAAATGAAAATCTGTGATTTTAAAAACAATAATAAGAGCTAACATTTCTGCATGGTTTTAAAGTTTGCAAACTCTGGACATTCATTATTTCACATATGGAAAATAGTATGGAGGTGATTGTCACAATTTTTCCTGGTTCAAAATCCAACATCTATTGGAATTCTTTTCACTGGGAAAACCAAGATAACTGAGGTTTAGTTAAGTAAAAGGTGTCAAGATTATATTAATGGTTTTGTATTGAGGCACCTTGGACTTGCAGTAAAAAAAAAAAAATACCGGACTTGGAGTCAGAAGAAATGTCTTTCTATCCTGACTCTGACCCTAAACACATGACTTTGTCTGAGTGATATCCCCTCTCTGAGCCTCAGTTTCCTTATCTGCAAAATGGGGACACAAAATTTGCACAACCCAGGCAACAAGAATACAAGGTGACTAGCATGTTTTAAGTGTTTACCATGTTCTAAGCACTGTGCAGGGCTAAGGTACAGATACAAATTAAAAGAAGATGGCCTCTGCCCTCAAGGAACTTACAGTGACATGGCAGCTGAGACACTTAACAAGATTGTGAAGAAAGCATTGTGTAAACCTGGAAAGTGGGCTGCCATTATTGGTGATCAGTGTGAGGGGGCTGCTTGTTACCCCTGAACTGCTATTGGGTCTGGTTTGAGGGTTGTAGGAGGCCCAGTGGTGGGAATCTCATCTCTAAAGTTCATGCAGCAAAATCAAGCTTTGCTCTTTGTCCCAGGAATCTTGAATATCAGGTTCTCATTCTGTGAAAGTTGAGGGTCAGGTATGGAACCCAAGGGCAAAAAGTCCAGCCATTGTCCAGGAAAGTTGGGTGATGAGTCTCCAAGTAAGGTGTGGTTCTCATAGATTTCTCAGTTCTTGGGGGGCACTGTTCAGCAGAAAAGGGAACATAACTCAATAAAAAATAGGAGAATTCAAGGAAGAAAAGTTTTCTTGTCCCTCTAGTCCCTGGATAACAGAATACAATGAGTTTTTGTTAAATTAGCAGTGAGTCTAGCTATTTTATTTGGTTTCCAATGTAGTAGATATTTTCTTTTCATCCACTTAGAGAACCACCCATAGCAGTGATTTCTCAGAGGTCCAATGCAGATGAATCCAACTATCATTTAGAAAACAGTAATAGAGCTAGTAAATCAGAGGCAGGATCTGAAACCTTCCATGGCACCCTGGCTTTGTAGTGGGCACTGAGATCAGGTGTAAAATAAATGTTTGTTGATTAATTAGTTGATAAGCAGATGAAATTAGCTTTCTGGAAATATTTGCCTCTAAATAAAAAGTGTCATTTAGTCAGTGAGAAAACATGGATTTTAGCTATGAGGTTGGTGGTAGTAAATACAGACAAAGCCAATTCCATTTAATTCCACAAACATTTAGTAAAGGCCCACCAGTACAATGCACTGTTGTCATACTAATGATGGTCAAATGAACACAGAAGTAATGATTCTTGCCTAGGAGATGACCTCCATGATACCTTCTAACCTAAAGATGCAACGGTTTAAGAATCGCCAAGTAGAAGTGAGGGCAGGGATGGCTGCCTTAATGTGCCCATCAGAGGTAGGAGGGGGAATTCCTTTCACTGGCAAAGTTTAACATAATCTAAAGACAAATGGTCACCTAATTAATTAGTCTACTTTATCCTATTGGCATAAAAAGGCACCCAAGTATAAAACTGCTGTAAGGGGATATTTTTGTGACCGCTAATATTGCCTGAAAGAAAGCTTGCCCTTCTAAAAATGAAACATAACCTGCCTATACTTCCAAGCATGGGGGGAAAAAAATGGTTTTCTTTCTTTTTCTTCTTAAGGATTGAAAAGTAGGAAATTTTTACTCTAATTTACTTTTGTATTGAAGATATTTATCTGATCTTTCCATTTGTATTAAAGTAAAAAACCTCTTTGGGAATTACTTTTCTTTTACTGTATGTTGTTCGGCTGAAGGAAGCCAGAAAGCCCATTTTCACAGAGCATCAAATATACAAAAAGCCTGGGGCATGATTGAGTAGGTGGGAACTCTAGGCTGCTAGCCTTTCTTTGGAGTCAATTAACAGTTCAAAGAAGTGTCAGAGTGGTTGGGAAAGTATTTATTTATTTTTTTAATGTTCAAATTTCTTTTTCAAAGTAACATCAATCAGAATTCTCTAGGAGCTATAACCAGGTACTCTGTGGCACAAAAGTCAAAGAGACCTTTTACAAATGACTCTAACTCTCTGGATCCCCCCCCCCCCCCCCTGTAAAAATGAGACGATGCATCTGCATGTTTCCTACAGTACCTCTAACATTTGTCATTTTTTTTAATCTTTCTGATCTGATGGATGTGAAGCATAACTCTACAATTGCTTAAATGTACATTTCTCCTAATTATTAGTGATTTGTAGCATTTTTTTCATATGACTATAGAAAGCCAGCATTATTTTCCTTTGAGAACTACCTTTTTAGTATATTTAGTCCATTTTTCAATTAGTGAATTGGTCTTAAATAGCTCTTGCTCTTAAAAATTTGAATCAGTTCTTTATGTATCTTGAAAATGAGATCTTTGATCTTTTTCCTTTCCTTGTTTGGTTTTATGTCCTCTTTACCATTTTTCATTCCATCTGATAACAATCCGTCTTTATAACCTGACTAATGTATAATGTGAAAGTATTTACAGATCCTATACTTGACTATATGCTGCCGTGGAGGGGGACAAAATGTGAAACTCAAGGAATTGTGGAATTGAATCCTGTAAACTAAAAGTAAACAAACAAATAAATTAAAAATAAAAAAAATAATAAATTAATGCAGAAAAGAAAAAAAAATAAAATGAGATTTTTATCAGAGAAAATGCAAAGATTATTTCCCCAGTTAACTGTATCCCTTTTAATCTTAATTGAATTAGATTTGTTTGTGCAAAAACTTTTAACATTTTTGTAATCAAAATTGTCCATTTTGTTTTCAATAATCCCCTCTAAGACCATCTCATACTAAATATGGAATAGGTTAGGATAAACCCCAAAGAAACCTCAGACTATAATGGTTATTATCAGTTGAATGAAAGTGTAGATTACAGGACTTCTATGCACCTATTGAGGTCTAAAATTATGTGTGTGTTTTTTTTATGACACTAAATGCACCCAATTGATTCTTAGGATGTAATTTATGGGCTCATAAATCGAGCTTTATTTACCACAAATGTTTTTGACTCACAGGGTAGCAGGCACCTGAGACATTCATATATTTCTCTGATACCACATTTTAGGCAAGATTGCTTGAATTGTCTGTATTTCAAAGCAACAATTCATTTTAAAGTTCATTTCTTTTCTTCTGAGGAGCCACAGCTCCCAATGTTTCACATTTAGCTTCCCAAGGAATCAGACTGGATCTTTTCATTTGTGGCTTTCTGCAACTCCCACTTACCCACAAGCAAACACAGCCATGGCCATCAATAACTAACTGTCTCTTAGCCCAAAGGACAGAGCAGGTAAAGATCAAAGATTTAGAGCTTCAAGGCAACTTAGAGGCCATCTCATCTAATTCTCTCATCATACAGATGAAGGAGCTGAGGTCTAGAGAAGGTCCACACCTTAAGTTGGGTTATATGATAAAATGGATCGAGGGTTTGAATTCAGGTCTCATTCCCAGTCAAGCATCTGACTTCAAGTCAGAACACTCTGGGTTTAAATCTGTCCTCAGACACTTATTGACTGGGTGAACCAGGGCAAGTCATTTAACTTTTCTTAGCTTCAGTTTCTTCATTTGTAAAATGGGGATACTGATGAAACCTATCCCACAGAGTTCTTGGGGGAATCAAATGAGATAACAGGCATACAGGTGTATTTCAGAGATATTGCAGGTTCGGTTCCAGACTACTACAATAAAGCTGATATCACAATGCAGTGTGTCTTACAAATTTTTTGTTTCCCAGTGCATATAAAAGTTGTATCTGCACTATGCTATAGTCTATTAAGTGTGCAATTGTATTATATCTTTTTTTAAAAGAGTTCATACCTTAATTTAAAAATCCTCTATTGCTAAAAAATGCTAACCATCATATGCACTTACAGCAAGTCCTAATCTTTTTTTCCCTGTGGAAGGTCTTGCCTCATTGTTGATGGCTGTGGATTTATTGGGGCAGTGGTTGCTGAAGTTGGGGTGACTGTGGCAATTTCCTAAAATAAGAGAATAATGGCGTTTGCTACAAGGATTGATTTTTCTTTTTACTTAGAGGCCATTGTAAGATTATTAATTGGACTAATTTCAATATTGTTGTGTCTCCGGGAATAGGGAGTCCCATGGAAAGAGAGAGGGAAGAGGGAATGGTCAGTCTGTGGAGTAGTCAGAACACATACAATATTTATTAATTAAATTTGCCATCTTCTATGAGCATGATTCATGTAACTCCAAAACAATTATAACAGTAACATCAAAGTTCACTGCTCATAGATCATTATAATTAATAAAATAATAGTGAAAAAGTTTGAAATAATGAGAGAATTACCAAAATGTGACACAGAGACATGATGAGAGTGCATGCTGTTGGAAAAATGGCACCAATAAACTTACTCAACAGCAGGGCTGCCACAAACCTTCAATCTATAAACAAAACAAAACAAAAACCAAATTATGTGCCCAGTACAATGAAGCAAAGTGCAATAAATCAAAGTATGCTCGTACCATACTTGAAAATCTTAAGGGATTGTAGGAATACTCAGCTGCTCCTCTTCCCCCTGAGGTCTTCTCTGCTGACTGGCCAGTACCCAGCCAGGCTCTCCCTTTTCTGAAGGATGCCAGCCAAGCCCATTTACTTTACTTCCAGCACCATTCACTCTCCAGATTGTTTCAGCTGCTCGCTAGGATCTTTGTCCTTCTCCCTCCCATTCCAGTTCCACTTTTTGGTTGCCCAGAATGTAAACTCCTTGAGGGCAAGGGTTGTCTCATTTGCTTGTGTTTGTATGCCCAAGTGCTTAGCACCTATAGGCAGAGCTTAATAAATGCTTTATCTGGTTCTATTGTCATTTCATTATTCCCAACTTGTATTACTCAAGTTCTTTTTTCATCTCTAACTTCCCCTTGTCTCCCATACCATTTATCTTGTGCCTCTATTATGGAGCTGGTCATATGGTATTGAACTCTCTATATACAGGTCTCACCCTCCCTCTATGGTACAAACTCTTGAAGGCAAGGACACAGTCATTATCCATCTTTCCATCTCCCATAGATCTAGTCTAAAGAATGATGCCATAGGCCCTCAAGAAATGTTTTTTAAATGAATGAATAAAAGAAAGAAAGAATGAATGAAGATTCTTTCCCCAGAGACAAGTGAAGACAGTAGAATGGTGTCTAGGAACAATCAGAAGCCCAGAGCCAGGGAATTGTGTTGGATCATTTGACTGACCCGAGCCCAAGTGATTTACAACTGTTTTTCTTCACGATGTTTTAGTCGTCATATCCATTATTCTCTTGGTACTTCTCACTTTACTCTGCATTGTTCCATATATGTCCTCTCAGGTTTCCCTGAGGTGGTAAAGTGGGTAGAATTTTGGACTTGGAGTTTGGAACACCAGAGTTCAAAAGCTATCTCAAACACTCACTAGTTGTGTAATCCTGGGCAAGTCACTTCACCTCTGCCTCACTTTTTGCCTCTATAAAACAGGGATGTTGTGAGGATCCAATAAGACATCATCTGTAAAACCCTCTGCAAACCTTAAAGAATTATGTCAGCTCTAACTCTTACTATTTTTCATGGCATGATGATATCCTATTCCAATCATACCATCATTTCTTTACTCACTTTCCCTTCAATGGATAAAGGTAGTTTCTAGTTTGTTGCTACAACAGAAGGTGCTACTATAAGCATTTTGGTACAGATGTCCTTCTTTCTTTGATATATAAGCCTGGTCGCAGCATCATTGGGTCAACATGTATGGCCAGTTATTTTTAAAAAACAAGTTTTATTGATGCCCTTTGTTTCTGCATTACACACCCTACCTAATGATTCCTCTCTTGTATCAAAAAGAAACAGTACAGCAAAACCTAGCACAGGGATCTTTTCTAGTGGTGCATACAATGTTCTGCAACCAGACCCCACCACTTCTCTACTGAAAGGAGCTAGAGATTAAAAAAAATGATTGGGGAGGGGCAAGATTAATGACCCCTATGTGTTCACATCATTCACGTTTGAGTGTTCATTTAATTTCTATTATTGGAGTCATTGTATATATTCCAACCTCCTATTTTGCAGATGAGAAATACAGAGCCCAGGGAGGGGTCATTCACATGAATGAATCCCAGAGCCACAACTTGAATTAGATCCTCTGACTCTTGAAACAGCATTCTGTCCACTGGACTCTACTCTCTACTCAAGATAATTTATTAGAGATCTTCCTGAGTTTGGACAATCTGAGACTTACCCAGCACATCAGAGAATTGAACTAAATGCATAATGGACAATGAAGATAATTGATGTATATATTTAAATGAAAATATTCCTAATTTAGCAGCGAGCAAAAAAAAAAATTCTTTCTAAACCTTGCAATGAGATTTTTCTTTTTAAGTGAGATTTTTGCTACCTTTATTTTTTTTTTTTAACATTTTTATTTAAAGTTTTGAGTTCCAAATTCTCCTCCCTCCCTGAGATGGTAAGCGGTCAGATATATGTTATACACATTCAATTATGTAAAACATTTCCACATTAGCCATCTTGTATAAGAAGACTCAATTAAAAGAAGAAGAAGAAATGTGAGTAGCCTGCTTCAGTTCATATTCAATCAATATCAGCTCTTTCTCTGGAGGGGGATGGTATACTTCCTCAGGAGTCCTTCAGGATTACCTTGGATTGTTGTATTACTGAGAATAGCTAAGTCACCCACAATTCTTCACTGAATAACATTGCTGTACTGTGTAAAATGCTCTGCTGATTCTGTTCACTATGCATCATCCGTTCCTGTAAGTCTTTCCAAGGTGCTTTTTTAATCATCTTTCTTATTTCTTATAGAACAATAATATTACATGAAATCATACCACAACTTGTTCAGCCATTCCCCAATTAATGGGGATCCCTTTGATTTCCAATTCTTAGCCACCATAAAAAGAACTGCTATAAATATTTTTGTACAACTAGGGCCTTTTCTTTTCTTTCTTTTTTGATGTCTTTGGGATAGAAGTGGTATTGTTGGATCAAAGGACACACAGGGTTTTGTTTTGTTTTGTTTTTTGCTTTTTTGGAGGGAGGAAGGCAGAGCAATTGGGGTTAAGTGACTTGCCCAAGGTTACATGGCTACTAAGTGATAAGTGTCTGAGGCCAGATTTGAACTCAGGTCCTACTGAATCCAGGGCCTGTGCTCTATTCATTGTGACACCTAGCTGCCCCTGGACATTCAGTTTTATATCCCTTTGGGCACAGTGCCAAATTGCTCTCCAGAAAGTTTGGATCAGTTTACAATTCCAACAACAGTGCATTAGTGTCCTAGGTTTCCCACGTGACTTCCAACATCCAATAGTTTCCTTTTTTTTATCATATTAGTCACTCTGATAGATGTTGAGGTGATACCTCAGAGTTGTTTTAATTTGTACTTCTTAATCAATACTAATTTAGAGCATTTTTTTATGTGACTATAGATATCTTTGATTTTTCTTGTCTGAAAACAGCCTATTCACATCCTTTGACCATTTATCATACATTGTGTCTGCAATTGTGTACAAATTTCTCCTGGCTCTACTCTTCTCACTCAGCATCAGTTCGTATAAGCCTCTCCAGGTAAATATGAAGTCCATCTTAGGGGCGGCCAGGTGACTCAGCGAGTAAGAGCACCGGCTCCAGTGTTAGGATGACCTGGAGATCGAATCCCGGGCTCAGACACTCAGCACCACACCCAGAAATAACTGGCTGTGTAACCTTGAGCAAATTACTTAACCCCGATTGCTTAAAAAAAAAAAATGAAGTCCATCTGCTCCTTGTTTCTTATAGCACAATAGTATTCCATAACATGCATAGGCCACAACTTGTTCAGCCATTCCCCAATTGATGGGCACCCCCTTAATTTCCAATTCTTTGCCACCACAAAAAGAGCTGCTATAAATATTTTTGTACATATGGGTCTTCCTCCCTCTTCTATGATATCTTTGGGATACAGCCCTAGAAGTGGTATTGCTGGGTCAAAAGGTATGAAATTATTTATCATCCTTTGGGCATAATTCCAGATTGCTCTCCAGAATGGTTGGATCAGTTCACAACTCCACCAGCAATGCATTAGTGTTCCAATTTGTCCACATCCTCTATAGCATTTGTCATTTTCCTCTTTTGTCATCTTAGCCAATCTGACTGGTGAGATTTGGTACCTCAGATTTGTTTTGATTTACATTTCTCTAATCAATAGTGATTCAGAGCATTTTTTCATATGCTTATAGATATCTTTAATTTCTTCCTCTGGAAACTGCCTGTTCATATTCTTTGACCATTTATTAATTGGGGAACTCAGTTCTTTATATATTTGAGAAATGAGATTGTTGAAAAACAATTTCTCCAGTTTTGGGCTTTCCTTACAATTTTTGTTGCATTGGTTTTTTTGTACAAAAACCTTTAAATTTTATACACTCAAAGTGATCTCTTTTACATTTTGTAATATTCTTTATATATTCTTTGGTCTTAAATTTTCCCCTTATCCATAAATCTAACAGATGAATTATTACATGCTCTCTTAATTTACTTATGGTATCACCTTTTATGTTTAACTCATTTAGTCATTTTGACCTTATCTTGGCATATGGCATGAGATGCTGGTCTACTATCCATAGTTTCTGCCATCCTCTTTTCTAGTTTTCCCAGCAGTTTTTGTCAAATACTGAGTTTTTGTTCCAAAAGCTTGGATCTTTGGGTTTATCATATACTAAATTACTATGGTCATTTTCTATAGTATAATTTGCACCTAATCCATTCCACTGATATACTACTTTATTTCTTAACTAGCACCAGATTGTTTTGATAATTACTACTTTATAATACAGTTTGAGACCTTGTATGGCTAGACCACTTTCACATTTTAAAAAATTGATTCCCTTGATATCCTTGAGATTTTGTTATTATTTTTTGTAGCTTTATAAGACAATTTTTTTGATAGTTTGACTGGTATGGCACTAAACAAAAAGTTTAATTTAAATAGAATTGTCATTTTTATTATATTGACTTGGATTACCCATAAGCTATTCATATTTTTATACTTGTTTAGATCTGACTTTATTTGTGTGAAAAGTGTTTTATAGTTGTATTCATATAGTTCCTGGTTTTGTCTTGGCAGGCAGATTCCTAAGTATTTTATATTGTCTACAGTTATTATTAATGGAATTTATCTTTCTGTCTCTTGCTGATGGAATTTGGTGGTAATATGTAGAAATGCTGATCATTTATGTGGGTTTATTTTGTATCCTGCAACTTTGCTAAAGTTGTTAATAATTTCAAGTAGTAGGGGTGGCCAGGTGGCTCAGCAAGTAAGAGCACCGGCCCCAGTGTCGGGATGACCTGGGATCGAATCCGGGCTCAGATACTTAGCACTACACCCAGATATAACTGGCTGTGTAACCTTGAGCAAGTTACTTAA
This sequence comes from Petaurus breviceps papuanus, assembly GCF_028583685.1. Taxonomy (NCBI): domain Eukaryota; kingdom Metazoa; phylum Chordata; class Mammalia; order Diprotodontia; family Petauridae; genus Petaurus; species Petaurus breviceps. The sequence continues at coordinate 8,323,104 of NW_027186352.1, forward strand.
CCCCAATTGCTTTAAAAAAGAAGAAGAAGAAGAAATTTAGGGGTGGCCAGGTGGCTCAGCAAGTAACAGCACTGGCTCCAGTGTCGGGATGACCTGAGGATCATATCTGGGCTCAGATACTCAGCACCACACCCAGAAATAACTGGCCATGTAACCTTGAGCAAGTTACTTAACCCAGATTGTTTTAAAAAAAATTAAAAATAATTTCAAGTAGTTCTTTTAGTTGATTCTGTAGGGGCCTCTAAATATAAGATCATGTCATTTGCAGAGAGTGATAGTTTTGTTTTCTCATTGCCTAATCTAGTTCCTTTCATTTCTTTTTCTTCTCTTATTGCTATAGCTAACAATTCTAGTACAATATTAAATTATAGAGGTGATAATATGCATCTTGGTTTCACCCCTGATTTTATTTTGAAAAGCTTCTGGCTTATCTACATTCTAGATAATGCTGTTGATGGTTTTAGACAGATACTGCTCATCATTTTAGGGGAAACTCCATTTATTCCTATGTTCTCTAGTGTTGTATTTTTTTTGGAGGGGGAGAGAAGGGCAATTGGGGTTAAGTGACTTGCTCAAGGTCACACGGATAGTGAGTGTTAAGTGCCTGACGTCAAATTTGAACTCAGGTCCTCCTGACTCCAGGACCAGTGCTACCTAGCTTCTCCTCTAGTGTTTTTTTTTTTTATAAGACTAGGTGTTACATTTTGTCAAAACCTTTTTTCTGTATCTATTGAGACAAACATATGATTTCTATTGGTTTTGTTATTGATATGGTTAATTATAGTAATAGTTTTCCTGATATTGAACCACCCAGGCATTCCTGGCATCAATTCCACCTACTCATAAGGTATCATCTTTGTGATATATTGCTGTGATCTCTTTGTTACTATTTTATTAAAAAAAATTTGTATCGATATTCATTAGGGAAATTGGTCTATAGTTTTCTTTCTGTTTTGGTTCTTCTGGGTTTGGGCATCAGCACCATATTTGTGTTGTAAAAGGAATTTAGTAGGACTCCTTTATCTATTTTCCCAAATATTTTATATAGTGTTGGTATTAATTGTTCCTTAAATATATGGTAGAATTTGCTTGGGAATCCATCTGTTCCTGGGAATTTTTTCTTAAGAACTTTATTGATGGCTTGTTCAATTTATTTTTCTAAGATTGGGTTATTTAAATATTTTATTTCTTCTGTTAATCTGGACAATTTATATTTTTGTAGATATTTATCCATTTCATTTAGATTGTCAAATTTATTGGCATATAATTGGGCAAAATAGTTCTTAACAATTGTATCAATTTCCTCTTCATTGGTGAAAAACTTACCCCTTTCATTTTTGATACTAGTAATTTGATTTTTGTCTTTCCTTTTTAAAAATCAAAATAATGAATGCTTTATCTATTTTGTGTTTTTTTCATAAAACCAGATTCTAGTTTTATTTATCAGTTCCATGGTTTTCTTACTTTCAATTTTATTAATCTCTCCTTTGATGTTCAGGATTTATAATTTGGTGTTTAATTCCAGATTATAAACTTATTCTTCTTCTACTTTGTTTAGTTGCATTCCCAATTTATTGATCTATTTTTCCTCTATTTTACTAATGTAAGTAAGTAGAGATATAAATTTTTCCCTACATACTGCTTATTTGGCATGTTGTCTCATTGTTGTCATTTTCTTTAATGATATTATCAGTTGTTTCTATGATTTGTTCTTTGATCCACTTGCTTTTTAGGATAAAATATTATTTAATTTCCAATTAATTTTTTATCTCTCTTTTATCCATCATTGAATTTGATTTTTATTGTATTATAATCTGAAAAAGATGCATTTGATACTTACGCTTTTCTGCATTTGGTTTTGAAATTTTTATGTCCTAATACATGGTCAGTTTTTTGTGTAGGTGCTATGTTCTACTGAGAAAAAATACATTCCTTTCCTTTTCCATTTAATTTTATCCACAGATCTATCAGAATTTTCCAGAATTTTATTGACTTCCTTAACTTCTTTCTTGTTTATTTTTTGGTTAGATTGATCTAGTTCTGAAAGAGGAAAGTTGAGGTCCCCCACTAGTATAGTTTCATTATCTATTTCCTACAGTGACTCATTCAATTTCTTCAAAAATTTAGATGCTATACCATTTGGTGCAGAAATAGTTAATACTGATATGACTTCACTGTCTATGGCACCTTTCAACAAGATATAATTTTCTTTTTTAACTCTTTTAATTAGATCTATTTTTGCTTTTGTCTTGTCTGAGATCATGATTGCTATCCCTGATTTCTTTGCTTCAGTTGAAACATAACAGATTCTGATCCATCCCCTTACCTTTACTCTGTGTGTATCTCTCTGTTTCAAATGTTTCTTGTAAAAAAACACACACACACATTGTAGGATTCTGTTTTTCTTTAATCCATTCTGTTATCTGCTTCTGTTTTATGGGTGAGTTCATTCCATTACCATTTATAGTTCTGACAACTATGTATTTCTCTCCATGCCAGTTTTTTTTTATTTATTCCCTTCTCTCAATCTTGTATCCCACCTTTTCCTTCCTTGCAAGTGTCTTACTTCTGATCACTGTAGCCTCCCTTTTATCAACCCTTACTCCCCCTCCTATCATCCCCATTCCTTTTTCCTTCCTTATAGGGTAAGATAGATTTATGTGCAATTAAATGTGTATTTTATTCCTTCTTTGAGTCAATTTTTACAAGAGTAAGGTTTAAACTTTGCCCTACTCCCCCCATCTTCCCCTCTATTATAATAGTTCTTTCATGTCTTTTTTATGTGGAATAATTTACCCAATTCAATCTCTCCCCTCCTTCCAGTTCAATTTTCTTTCTCACCCCTTTATTATGCTTTTTGGGGGAGGGGAGCTTGGGGGAAGGTATCATCCCATCAAAGTTCATTTATATCCACACCCTGTGTCTACATATACTCCTTCTAATTGCTCTTACAGTAATAAAGTTGTTAAGAGTTACAAATATCATCTTGCTATATAGAAATACCAACAGTTTTACCTTATTGACTTTTTTTATGTTTTCTCTTTCGTGTTTCTTTTTTTTTAAACCTTTTATTTTTCCTTCTATTCTTGTATTTGGAGGGCAAATTTTTAATTCAGTTCTTCTCTTTTAATTAGAAATTCTCGAAGATCCTCTATTTAATTAAATATCCATCCCCCCCCCCCCCGAAAGAATATATTCAGTTTTATTGGGTAGATGATTTTTGGTTGTAATCCTAACTCCTTTGCCTTCTGGTATATCATATTCCAAGCCCTTTGGTTCCTCAATGTGGAAGCTGCATCTCCACAATATTTGAATTGTTTCTTTTCGGCTGATTGCAATACTTTCTGCTTGATCTGTGAGCTCTGGAATTTGGCTATGACATTCCTGGGAGTTTTCATTTCAGGATCTCTTTCAGGCAATGATTGGTGGAATATTTCAATTTTTACTTTTCTCTCTGGTTTTAATTTATCAGGGCAGTTATATTTGATAATTTTTTGAAAAATGTTGCCCAGGTTTTTTAAAAACAAATCATGGTTTTCCAGCAGTTTAATAATAATTCTTATATTATCTTTCTTGGGTCCATTTTCTAGGAAAATTCTCTTTCCCAGACTTGGAACCATGAGGAAGGTCCCCTGATTTGAGGTTGGCTGCTGCTGCTGCTATTGGAGCTTGCTCCCCTTCCAAGCCAGTGAGATGATGAGCTGCTTTTGTGTTGCTACACCAACTCTGAGGTGGTTTTCTAGTTGTTTGGAGAGGAATCTGGGAGGGCTTCAGAGGTTTCCTTCCTTACCCTGCCATCTTGGCCTCAGATTACTTTGTCTCATCATTTTGGAATCAATTAATAGGGATTTATTGGGAGCCTGCTCTAGCCTCAGCATGGTGTATATTTAGAGAGGGAGAACTTCTTGGAATAAGCAAGGGATGGCATCACAGTATTTGGTCCCAGTCAGACCACAATTAGAGTCCTGTGTTCAAGTCTAGACATTCTATTTTGGGAAGGACATTGATGAAAGCATTTAGAGGAAATCATTCAGGGTGATGGAGGTCCTGGAGTCAGTGAGGTACTTTGCCTGTAGAAGGAAGATGCAGGATGACAAGATAGCCATCTTCAAGAGTCTGAAGGGCTGTGGCTTAGAAAAATTATACTGCCCAAGAAATAGGTGACTCCACAGTAATCTAGCTTAGCTTGCAGAGTAAGAAAGACCTAAGTTCAAATCTAGCTTTAGACACTAGCTCTGTGAACTGGGCAAGTCATGTGACTTCAGTCTACTTCAGTTTCCTCATCTGTAAGATGGGGATGATAATGGAACCAACTCCAAAGGGTTGTTATGAGAATCAAATGAGAATGACTGTAAAGCATTTGGCACAATGCCTGGCACATTGTAAAAGCTATATAAATGTTAGATATTCTCCTTATTATTAACTAGGGGCAGTGGATGGATGTGGAGGTAAAGTCAGACTTGCCACAAGAAAAAAGCTTCCTAATAATTCTAGTTGCCCAAGTGAAGTGTGTGTTCCCTCCCCTCCAAAGATCTTCACACAGGGGCTGGATGACCAGCAGAGGGCTGGGCTTTGCAGGGGATTCTTGTCCAGAGTTTGGTCAGACCAGACATTCTCTAAGGTTCCTTAATCTCTGAGATTTCCTGCTTCTAAATCCATGAGCCCATATTTTCATGTGAGAAGGCTCAGTGGAATGGGCAGGTAGTCAGTGATTTCTTAAGGATATGCCAGACCTCTAATAAACTTATGAACAGAAGCAAGTAAAGTAGGTTGAATATAGTTCTCCCATGGGTGTCACTGAAGGAAAATGAGACTGCTGGTCTAAGGTGCAGCCTAGACTCTGAGCTCATCTATCAGAGATCTTGGACAGATCAAGTGAGATCATGGAAAGCACCTTGAGAAACTTGGCAACGTTATCAAAATGTCAGCAGTGAAGAACAACGAATCCAGGTGTGTGTTAGCACCTAGATAAATGTAGGGGCATGAGCATGAACAGATCAACCCCTGGATCCAGAAGCTGATATCATGGAGACTATGATGAATTTCACTCATAAACACTGGTTTTCCAACCACCAAATATCCCCATGAAGGGTAAATAGTGGCCAGAATTGATGAGGGATTGTGGGAATGGCCATTTTCTCTGAATGCTCCAATGTATCAACACTGAAGGTTAGATGAAGAGTCAGATGTAGCATGGAAGGAGCAGTGACAACTCAGTCTTGATTCTGTGCCTCAGTTTCTTTATAAAATCAAGTGCTTTGGGGGCAGCTAGGTGGCACAATGAATAGAGCACTGGCCCTGGAGTCAGGAGGACCTGAGTTCAAATCCAGCCTCAGACACTTGACACACTTACTAGCCATGTGACTTTGGCCAAGTCACTTAACCCCAACTCCCCTCCAAAAAGAAAAAAAATCAAGTGCTCTCACTCCCTATAATTGGTGAACCTGATATTTTAATAACAATATCAGTACATTTGGTTTCCTTTGATATGTATTGTATTTTATACATTAAGAAAACACAGTTCTCAGAAAAGGTCCAGAGCTTTCCCCAAATGCTGCCAAAGCACTCTATGCCAGAAAACCTGTATGGAAAGTGAAAGTTTGGATTAGTTGGCCCCTAAGGTCCCTTCCAATTCTAAGTCTTTTTCTTTCTTTCTATTTTGTTGTGTGTTATAAGGAACAGCTCTCTGGGGGAGAGGAGGGATATGTCAGGTAATGAAGGATGGATAAAAAACAATGCACCCAAACTACAAATACTGTATATTTAGTAACATCAATAATTTCTTAAAAGATAAAAAACTTTTGAATTAAAGAACAACTACATTTAATGTTGACAACCCTTTTTGGCTGAGTCAAAGAGCTTGAGCTAAACTTGGAAGTCACAGCAAGTGGCTTTGATTCTCAGCTTTCTCTGTGACCTTGGGAGACATCCTTTCTTTCCTCAGAGGCTGTTTTCCCCTGTGTAAAATGAGGGAAATGAGCCCAGAGGTCTTTGTACAGAACCTTCTGGTTCTCAATCACTTGTGATCCTTTTGGTTACAGGCCCATTCCTTCTTGGGGCCTACATGGAAAGTAGCCTCTAAGGATGTCAGGCATGTCTTCTTTTTCCAGTGTTTGGCTATTTCTCGAATGAAGATAAGTCCCCCACTGGGGCCTCTCAAGCATTAAAACAAGACCCGAATGGATGCATCTGGAATCCAGTGAGGAGAAGAGAAGAAAATGGAGTTTGAGTGATCTAATTGAGTTCCCAGCTTGGAGGTCACAGGGGCTCACTTGTCTCAGGAGGAGCTCTCTGGGCACGCCAATAGGGATTTATCTCAGGACTGCTATATGGGGGGTGCTGGCCAGCTTCTTGTCACATCTTTTTAGTCTGGTCCATGGAGACTAGAGGAAGAGTGCACAGAAGGGGCGACCATTTTGGAGGTGTTTGCATTTGCTTGTTTAGATTGGGGACACGTTTCTTTCCTCCAGGAATTCCCTTTCTTTGGGGCAAAGAGTCTGGTTTGCAATTGTTATTCTTGGGATGCTCAGGGGTAATGACTGAAATAGGGGATTGGGGGGAGGGAAGCTGCTGACATTCCTAACCAAATACCCATCAGGCACAGTGACTCCCAGCTGTCAAAAATTGAAAATGGAGGACCATTCAGGCATGCTTCTCCCTGGTTTTGTTTCTGCCCTTGTGTATCAAGTGATAGCAGTGTCTGGCATAGAGCACATTCTTGCTGAATGCATGAGCTAGTCCAGGGCACCATTCTCTGCTAAAATCAGCTAACAGAGTCATGATTTCCAGGTAATTTCACAGTTTGGATTTGCTGTCCGGGATGTATATTTTTCATGGGCTCAAAGATTTAAATAAGGAGAGACCTTGGGGCTTATCTAGTCCAATGCTCTCATTTTACTGATGAGGAAATTGAGGCACATAATGTTATAAGGATCAAATGAGGTAAGATGCATAAAGATCTCTGCAAATTTTTAAAAAGTCTGCTGTGATAAGAAATCTTTTTAAAGCAGGTGGCCCAGTGTCTGGGGTGCTACACTTGGGAGTCAGAACAAGGGGAGTTTGAATCTCACCTTACATTATCGGCATGAACCCTGGCAAGGATGTTTCCTCATCAATAAAAGGGGGCGGATGATCCTAGGGACATGGTGAGAACGAATGAGAGCTTATAGAGTGCTCTGCAAACTTTAAAGTTATGTAGAAATACCAGCTATTATTAGTAGTGGTAGATTTTCCCCTCATGGCAACTTGCTTTATTCACACTAAGTTCTGACATTTTGTTTTGTAAAAGCTAAGAGGAGCAGTGGAAGATGGGTCTGAACTTGTTCATGCTCCCTTCCCTCCCGTCCCCCTGCTTCACACTTAGCTGGAGACTTCTAGCATTAATCTTTCCCTTTTCTGAAGTGTCTAAATTCAAAAGGGCATATGAGGAGTCAGATGTACAGGCAGGGACATTGATTGGGTGGCACATATGAGGAGTCAGATTTACAGGCAGTG
>NW_027186352.1:8330607-8345555 GCF_028583685.1 Petaurus breviceps papuanus
GACATTGATTGGGTGGCACATATGAGGAGTCAGATTTACAGGCAGTGACATTGATTGGGTGGCCTTTTTTAACCCTGCATCCAATTAAAAATGAAGAGGAAAAAGCTCATTCATTGACAAGTTTCAGGGTTTCCAGGCAGCTGTGTGATCATTTTCCCCAGAGTGGACACAAGAGCTGATACTGGGATGACAGTTCTCTAGGTTGTGTACATAAAGACAAAAGGGAAGATGCCAAAGAAGGGAAGAGTGGGGAAAAAGTGCCACATTATAACAAGGAAAGGAATTCAGTGAATGCCTTGGGATAGTGCCCAACCTTCTCCTGAACTCCTATCCTCTTCACTCCCCTAAATCTTCCAGAAATCTTAATTGGAGACCTCAGTGTAAGGCAGCTCAATGGATATAACAGGGCCAGGCCAGGGGTCTTCAAAGGACTTTGAAGAGCTATAACCAATGAGGAGGTGGAGTCAGGCTGTTTGTTGGACAGCTCCACTGGGAGGGCCAAACTTGTCTTTCGCTGCTGATGCTTTTCCTAACTCCTCCTAACCCCTGGGGGTGAGAAGATTCATCTGGCAGCTTCAGTAGGGATTATACATCTCCCACTCCCCATCCTCTTCACTCTCAGGCTTTTTTTTTTTTTGTACAAAAGGAAGGGGACCTTAGAAAAAAGAATCCAGGTCCTGACCCTGGCCTCCCCTCACACTTCAGTGATCTTGCTGGGAATCTTAGCTTTCCAAGCCCCACCCCTTGGACTTTTTGCTGGGGACTGAGAGGACTCACTTTCCACCCTTCGCCAACATTCACAAACTCACATGTGTATACACTTGTGCTCACACAGGAACACCCCTCTCCCCATTCCACAGGAAAATAACAAAACTATTTCCACCAGGGTAGAGAAATTAGGTTAACTGATGGGGGTCCAGACAGAGATTTTCAGGGGGGACCATCTTTTATCTTTTGCTCCTCCATTCCCTAGGAAGCTAGCTAGAAGTATGTCCCACAGGGTCACAAGGAATATTAAAAGGGAAACTTGGGAACTGGCCATGACAAAGACCTTGGCAGGAATCTGAATTCTCTGGTAGCTTTACTGGGTCTCAAGTTCATCCTGAGGGTTCCTGTTCACAGCAAGAAAGGTGAAGATCAGAACCCATAAATTCTAACATAGTCATCCAGGAAAGGTTCCACACAGGAGCCAAAACAGACAAAGATGGCTTGGGGGAGAGGCCATCTGAAAGCCCAAGAGGTAGAGAGGGCTTGTCTGTGGGTTAGACACAGCATAGAGGCAGTGAAAGACCAGAAAAAGGAGAAATGAATGAGCTCAAGGTCCCTCCATTTTAAATTGGGTTGGGGAGGGGAAGGGAGATAAAAAGATACAGAGAAAGACACAAGGAGAAAGATGTTCAGGAGACAGAGACAGGAACAAAGATCCATTAAGAGCCAAATGGAAAGATAGAAAATGGATGAAGAAAGAGAGGGACACATAGTAAGATAGAAGGGAGGGAGTAGATGAAGAGGATAATGAGTAAAAAAGAGGGAAGAGAGAATTTCTTCACTTCAGGTGTCAGGAAACATTGAGAACTTAACCCCCTCTGAACATGAACTGCTGGAAATGGTCTGCCTCTGAGAAGCTCCCTGTCCTCAGGACAGCACTGAGAAGATGTCTCCTTAAATACAAAACCCAGTCACTGAGACACTTCTCTTAAGAGTTGTACCTTTGGAGAGCAGTGAGCTCAAGGTCATGCCATGGATTATCAAAGCAGTGGCTGCACCAGGATTCAAAGCCAAGCCATAGACACTATAACCCACTATAAACTCCCAAGGAGCTCAGTAAAGAAGGTTGGAAGGTCAAAAAGAAAACACAGGAGCCCAAATGATAAAAATGCGTATCAGCTCTATTTCATTTTAAAGAGAAGAAATCACTACAGCTCTATCCCAACCCCTTCTACAGAAATGGTGTTCTGGAACCCTGAACTCTTCACAAGATGCAGAAATCAGAGAAGGGACAGTGACCTCAAAGACTATTTCTCCCATTCCCTCATCCTGGAAAGGACCTCACTGAAGTTCACGAATGACAGGCACAGTACTCCTCATTCATAGAGCCCAAAGGATGCCATTTTCTAGACTGAATTGGGGTGGGAATTTGGGGATAAATTTGGGAGAGTTTTGGAATAATCCCCTAAGGCCAATATTCACAGCTAGGTCACACAGTAGATACAACACTGGGCCTAGAGTGAGGAAGACCTGAGTTCAAATTCACCCTCAGACATTTATTAGTGACCCTGGAATAGTCAACTTCTCTGAGTTTCTGTAAAATGAGGATAATAATAGGACTTCCCACTAAAGACTGTTGTGAGAACCAAGTAAGATATTTGCAAGTGCTTAGCACAGTGCCTGGCACATAGTAAACACTGAACAAATAAATGCTTGTTTTCTTTCTCCAGTCTTCTCTGAAGGCTACACTAGCCAGACAGGAAGAGTAAAGGTTGGAGGAACTAGGGCCCAATTCAAGAATAGAAAAGTTTCTGGGAGGACTGAATATCTTTCCCTCACTCTAAACCTCAGTCCCTTCTCTGCTATAGATCAAGTTGTTGACATGGAAGTTATGAAAGCTGGTGGCATGACCATTCATGTGTTGGGACTGAACCTGGGGGCCAAGATCTACACCATGTGTGACATTGGAACAAGCTGGGTAGGAGCTGAGGCCCGAATTCACTTGCCTTCCCTGAGCTAAGTCCCCCACTGGTCCACCTCCTGCTCCTGTAAGGTGCCTGGGGAAGACTCCACAGCCATTAGCCAGGGCCCCCATGGTGGAAGTGAAGCCAGAAAAACATGGCCTGGGGTCTGTAGCTAGTAGGGTAGGTTTGGACTCAGTCCCAGAGCTGGGTGAGCTAAGCAGCTCTGGGGAGGTGGAGTCAATGAGGCCTAAATTCTCTGATGGGTTTTTGAGGGTCCCAAGGTTATTGTCTTCAGACTTAGAGATAGCTCCTAGTGTCCCTGAAACATTGGGGTCCCCTCGTCTTTTCCTTTTTCTCCGGAAGTTTCCATGATCAAACATTTTCTCACAGTTTGGGTCCAAGGTCCAGTAATTTCCTTTCCCTGTGGGAGAACGGTAGATAGTTGTTTTTAAAGGTGAATTGATAACCAGCTTTCCTGTAAATTAGCCTAGGACCAGTCAAGTAATGGTATTGAGTGGGCAGAGCCTTGGGCTTGGAATCATAAAGACCTGGGTTTAGAACTTTCTCCTGACTTTCTGCCTCCATGTGACCCTGGCCAACTCCCTTTCTCTCTGAGCTTCATTTTCCCATCTTACAAATGAGAATAAGAATTCCTGTGTTATTTCAGGTATTTACCCTTCTTACAATGTTGTTGGGAGACTCAAATGATAGAATTTCTGTAAAGTGTTATGTAAATGCCAGTTACATTGTATGGGGAGGTGCTAGTAGCAGCCTCCTTCAGAAAGATGACAGCTCTCACACCTCTCCCCCACCACCACCTATTTTCCATGAAGGTGACATTTTGGACTAGGCTGGACAAACCCATCAGACAGGTCTGTATGCTTCACCTTGAAGACTTGAAGGTCTCTAGCAAGAAAGGGAGCTCCCCACCTCCCAAGGTAGCCCATCCCAGACAGGGGAATCTATTTTCAGAAACCAAACCAATCTCATCCTTCATTTCGAAGATGAGATCACAGGTCCAGAGAAGGGGAAGGACTTGGGTATAGGATTCTAGGATCTTGGAAGAGATTAGAGTTAGGAAGGGACTTTAGAGGCCCTCTAGCCCAATGACCTCATCTTACAGATGAGGAAACCGGAAATCTAGGATGGCCAAGGGACTTGCCCACGGTGGCACAGGTAGAAAGAAGTGCCTGAGCAGGGCTCCCTTTGGGTCCTGAGGTCACCTCACCGCCAACTCTGTAGGATAAGCCTCCTGGCTGCAGGAGATGAAAGGGTGTGTGTGTGTGTGTGTGTTTCGTCCCCTAGCCTACAGCAAGGGTCAGGACACCGCGTACCTGGGTCATCTTCATCACGGGGGATCTTCTTGAAGCAGTCATTGAGGGAAAGGTTGTGACGGATGGAGTTCTGCCAGCCGGCCTTGCTCTTTTTGTAGAAGGGGAAGGTGCCCTCCACGTACTGATAGATCTGGCTCAAAGTAAGCTTCTTGTCCGGGGCGTTCTCGATGGCCATGGCGATCAGAGCCGAGTAGGAGTACGGCGGCCGCATGATCTTCAGGAGCTCCTGCTGGTTGGACAGCGACAACCAGGTGAGTTCGGCCGCGGCCGCCCCGAAGCCGGATGAAGGGGGCAGGAACGGGCGCTGTCCCGGGCCGCCGTAACTGGGCAGGTATGAGGGCTGGCTGAGGGCCGGCCCATTGAGCCACAGGTAGGGCTTGGCCCCCGCACCGCCGTAATCAGAAAGCCCAAAGCTGGTGGAGGGCGCCGAGGGGGTTCTTGAGGAGCCGTGAGGGTGCTGGGGGAATCCCGGCTGGTAGAGGTTCAGGCGGTCTCCGTAGACGGCCAAATCCAACAGCTCCTGGGCACTGGGGGGATGTTGCTGGCTCGAGGGGCCCGGCGGGCTGACTGACGGCTGGCCCGGAACTTTCATGACGGTCCCATGGAACTCTGTCCAGCTCCTCCTCCTAGTCTTACCCCCGGGGAGTGGTGACCGCCCAGAGGAGCTGAGAGCAGGCCAGGGGAGATCGACTTTAGGGGGAGATGGCTGCAATCACTGACCCCTGGTCTGAGCAGCGCGAGCAGTGGAGGTAGGAGAAACCGTCGGGCGGCAGACACTGTTCCTATCCCCCCAGCCGAACTCTGATCGGTCCAGCCCAGCCCAGCCCAGCCCAACCCCGCCCTCCCTAGGTGCTCAAATTCCTTCCCTCCCTTTCCTCTTCTTCCCCCGCCCATCAGGCACATTAATCTCTGACCTCCTCCCACCCTTCCAAATTCTTGGTTCACTTACCCTCCTCTTCAGTCCCCCCCCCCCCCCCCCCCCTTCCCGGCATCCGACTTCCCAGCCCAGGTATCCCCATTTCCGGGAGAAGCACCTCGGGCTTCCCACCTTGACAGCTCCGATCCTTCATCTCTCATCAGGCAAATTCTCTTGCTGCTCTCTGCCCACTCCTGAGCCGGAGTACTCCTCCCTCAGCTGCTCTCAACCTTTCCTGTCTCTCTCCTTGTGTTTCTTACACCCTGGGCTCCCAGATCAGAGATGTGAGCGTGAATACAGCAAGGGACTTTGGAGAGGAGGCTGAGAAGGCCCTTTGCAGGGCAGGATGAGCCTCTGGCCTTAGGACACTCCCATCTCTGGTCTGGCACAGACTGCCTCTCACTAACGGTGGGAGCTGTAAGAGGACAAAAGCTTTCAGGAAGAGAAAGGTCCCAAAGGGATATGGGATGGAGATGGGGGGCTGTCCCTCCCACAGCTGGAGACTGGATGCCTGGGTGGCCATGTGTCATCCAGAAGGGATCCTTGGGCTAGTGAGAATGGCCCTCAGGTCCCTCCTGTCTGGAGGAGACTTGGTAGCTCGTTTGTGGAGAGATAGAATTCCTGCTCCAACTAATTTACAGGCATTGGTGGGGAAAACCTCTGAAATGGGTCTTATGAAAGAAGAAACAGGAGCTCATTATCCGCTGCTTTGTGGAGGTGAGGAACTGGACCCAGAGAGGGCCAGCAGCCAGTGAGCTGCCCATTTGGGATTGGCATCCCGACTTCTCATCCACAGGTCTCCAATGATCTGATCTATGAGTCCTTTTCTGAAGCCTGTCACTGCCCTCTGCCCTCTCTTAAACCCTAGCACCTTCCCAGCAAAGCCCAGGGAAGCCAGTCCCCACAGCCCGGGGAGGCAGAGAATTGGTTCCAGACTGAATCTTTTCCAACTCTGACTCATGTGGTGAACTTCATCTGCACAATACAATCTAGATCCCCAGAAGACCACCAAGGGCAGTCAGTCGATAAACATTCATCAAGCACTTATTCTGTGCCAGACACTATGCTCAGCCCTGGGGACACAAAACAAAGATAAAATATAGTTCCTACCCTCAAGGAGCTCACAGTCTAATAGGGAAGACAATGTGCAAACAGCCTAGAAACAAACCATATATTGAATTAATAGGAAATGATTACCAGAGGGAAAGTGTCAAGGGGCACTGAGAAAGGATTCCTGAAGGAGATTAGATTTGAGGTGGGACATGAAGGAAGCCAGGTGTCAGAGAAGAGGAGCGAGAGTCTTCCAGGAATGACAGGCAGGTTCTTTTTCAAGGAACAACAAAGAGGGTGAAATCACTGCATGAAAAGAGTAGAAGGGGAGTTTGTGTGTGTGTGTGTGTGTGTGTGTGTGTGTGTGTGTGTGTGTGTGTGTGAGGTTTAAGAAAACTGGAAAGGTGTATATGTGTGGGGGCAGGTTATGAAAGACTTTGAATGCTAAGCAGAAGGTTTTCAATTTTATCCTGGAGGTCATAGAGAATTTATTAAGTACTGGGGTGACCCATGTGTGCACTTTTGGAAGATGCGCACTTTTGGAAAATCACTTTGACAGCTGAATGGAAGATAGAGTGAAGCGGAGAGAGATGGCCTTGTAGCAAGCAGACCAACAGGCAGGCTATTGAAATAGCCCAGGTATAAAGAGATGAGCCCTGCAACAGTAGTATCAGAGAAGGGGCCATATTTGAGAGAGGTTACAAAGATCAAGTTGGCAAACCTTGGCAACAGATTCAATATAGGGTGGGGGTGGGAGAGTGAGAAGTTGAAGCTGACACCTGCATTTTGAGCTTAGAGAAACTGAGAGGATAGTGCTACCCTTGATAGTAATAGGGAAGTCTAGAAGGGAGGGTTTTGTTTTTTTTTTTTGAGGATGACAATGAGGTTTGAACACGGGTTGAAGATGCCTGCTGGACATACGGTTTGAGATGTCTACTAGGCAGCTGTTGGAGATGTGAGATTAGAAGTTGGCAGAAAATTTCAGCCTGGATAAGTAGATTTGAGAATGAACAGTATAGGGATAATAATTGAATCTTGGGAGCTAGTGAGATCACCAAGTGAAATAGTGTAGAGGGAAAAGAGGAGTCAGGACAAAGTCCTAAGGGACACCCACGGTTAGTGGACCTTACCTGAATGAAGATCCAGCAGAGGAAAACTGGAATGCAGTCCGGCAGAAGCTGGACATAGAGCAATTTCTAACACCATTTACTAAGATAAGGTCACAATGGATACATGAACTAGCTACAAAGAGAGATTTTACAAGAACATTAGAAGAACATGGAACATATGACTTATCCAACTTACGGTAGGCAGTTTATGAATGAACAAGAAATAGGAGCAGAATGAGGTAGAAATTGGATAATTTTGATTACATTCAATTAAAAATATTTTGTACAAGTAAAAGAAATACAGCCAAGATGAGAAGGAAAGCTGAAAATTGGAGGAAATTTTTTGTAGACATTTTTTCAGCTAAAGGTCCCATATCTCAAATATATAAAGAACTTTGTAAAATCTATAAGAACACAAGTCATTTCCCAATCGATAAGTAGTCAAAAGATATGAACAGGCAGTTTTCCAATGAAGAAATCAAAACAATTAATAGACATATTAAAAACAAACTCTAAATCATTACTGATTAGAGAAATGGAAATTAAAGAAACATTGAGGTATCATTTTATACCCATCAGATTTGCTAAAATGATTGAAAAGAAAAGCAACAGATGTTGGATGGGATGTGGAAAAATTGGGACTTCACTATTGTGAGCTGATCCAACCAATTTGGAGAGTAATCTGGAATTATGCCCAAAGAGTTATTAAGTGACCTATGCCCTTTGACTCAGACCATGACTGGGTCTTTTGTTTCCCAAAGATGATTAGGAAAAAAGGAAAAGAAAGACCTTGTATGTTCTCAAACATTTATGGCAACAATCTTTGTGGTGGCAAAGAACTGGAAATTGTGGGGATGCCCATCAGTCAAGGAATGACTGAACATGTTGTGTTATATTATTGCGATGGAATACTACTGTACTATAAGAAATGATGGGTTCAATGATCTTAGAAAAACATAGATAGACTTGCACAAAATAAGAATGAAATGATCAGAACCAAGAGAATATTGTATACAGTAACTATATTGTTATAAGATCAACTTAGAGTGACTAAGTCATTTTGACTATTATAAATGTCTAAATTAACTACAAAGGACCTATGAATGAAGACACTCTCTGCATCCAGAGAAAGGACTGATAAATAGAGATATGTATGGAGTGATTTTATGTGTGTGTGTGTGTGTGGATATTTGTGTCTAATGGTAGCCATCTCTAGGGCAGGGGCAGGGGGAAAGAAATTTATGTGATAACTTTACTATATATTTAAGATGAATAACAATTTGTACATAATAGATTTGCAGTTTCCTGTACGATCATCTTTTTTTCTTTGTTCTACTATGTTATGAAAATGCTCATCTTATTCCATAAATTAAAATTTATATATATATATATATGAGCCTGAGAGGGAGAGGTCTGATAGGTAGAAGGAGAACCAGGTGAGGGGAGAATTTTCAAGGAGAAGAGGATTATTGAAAATATCAAAGGCTGCAAGGAAATCAAGAAACATGAGGATTGAGAACAGGACACTGGATTCACCAATTGAGAGACCGTTGGTAATTTCATAGAGAAGAGTTTCAATTGAATCCTGAGATAGGAAGCCAGATTGTAGAGAATTCAGAGAGAGAGAGCAGAGGCACTCCTTGGTTCTGGGCTGACTCTTTATAGATAATCATTTATATAGTGCTTACTATGGATTGGCACTGTTAGATACTTTACAGTTACCTTATTTAATCCTCACAACAACCCTGGAAAGTGGGTGCTATTATTATCCCCATTTTACAGAAGAGGAAACTGAAGAAAACAGAAATTAAAAGACTTGCCCAGGTCACATAATGTCTGAGGCTGGATTTAAAGTCAGGTTTCCAAAACTGCAGACTCAGCATGCTCTCCATTGTGCCTCCGGTTGCCCCATGAGATCTCCTAGCATTGCCATTAGTATTACTGTCCCTTCCCACCATCTGAGATGAGTCCCCCACATATAGTTTAAGCTTCTTCCACCCTAGCCCCCTGCACTGCTGTCCCCCACCCCAAGCTGGTCAAGTGGAGTGAGAGAAGCTGCTCAGGTCATGGGATTGAGAATTGAAAGGGACTTTAGAGGTGGTCCGGTCCAACACCCCCTTTTTTTTTTTTTTTTGGAACATTTTTACTTAAAATTTTGAGTTCCAAGTTCTTCCCTCCTCCTCTCTCCTTCCCCCTCCCTGAGATGGTAAGCAATAAGATACAGGTTATATATGTGTAATTATATAAAACATCCCCATATTAATACTTTAGTAAAAGAAGAATCAAATAAAAGAAAAAAGTGAAAGAAAGAAAATGAAAAGCAGCCTGCTTCAGTTTGTTCAACTAATCCCAGTTCTTTCTCTTGAAGGTGGAGAGTCCACTTCATCCTTAAGTCTTTGGGGATTGTCTTGGATCATTGTGTTGCTGAGCAGAGCTAAGTCATTCACGGGTGACCATCCTTACAAGATTGCTGTTACAATGGTCTGGTTCTGTTCACTTCAATCATCTCAAAGAGGAAGATGTTACATCCCAGAAGGTGAAGAGATTGTCCCAAGCCTACACACAACTTCAGGATTCAAACCCAGACCTAAGAGGGGGAATTAACTAAGACTTAGATAATGCCAAGAATGCAGGAAGATCACATAAAGAAATCTGTTGGAAAGCAGCTAGGGTTTCGCCCCAAGGCATCCCTCCAAGACTGGGTGGTGAAGTTTCTGGAATTGGAAGGCAGCTCCAAATCCACCCTCAGGACAGCACTTTCATCATCTGGTTAAAGGGGGGAAATGGAATCTAAGGTCCTTCCTAGCTCTAATTATGTGATCAGCTGACTTTATCCCACCACCCTGCTCAGGGAATCACTTTCCATTTACTTTGTGAAGAGAATATGTATACACAACAAACAAGACGTTTCTTTTGGAAGGGGAGGGGAAGGGAGAAACTGGTTATGCCTGGGTGGAGGAGTGAAAGAAAGTTGGAAAATCTAATCAGCCTTGGAAAGCCATAGAAGCCTAAGGCAGAATGGATTGGTAGAAGCATTTAGAAGATCTCAAACCATCTCTGGTGAATCCCTCTAAAATTTGGGTGAAGTTTTAATGGATTTAAAAGACTATTCTTCCTTTTCAAACCAGGATTCCATAATTTTACATAACATCATACCTAAATGAGCTTCACAAGAATATATCTGAGTTTAAAAAAGTGGGGAGAGGGACATTCTGTATTCTCTAGCAGGAAATGAAAGACATAAGATTTGGGCATTTGTTGGGCTACAACTGAGGGAGGGGCCTGCCAGTTGGGTGCAAGAAGCCAGCTTATGATTACCGTTGTTCTGTGTGTGTGTGTGTGTCTGTGTGAGAGAGAGAGACAGAGACAGAGACAGAGAGAGAGAGAGAGAGAGAGAGAGAGAGAGAGAGAAAGGGAGGGAGGGAGAGATTCCCAGAGAGAATAAACAGTGTTTGTAAGACTATATGGTGAATTGGCTTGAGCTCCCAGAGCCACCTCTGAGGAGTACTGTGTAACCCCCAGGGGCAAGTCACTCAGTGATCAGTTTCTTTACCTGCAAAATTGGGATGACGAGAAGAGAATGAACCAACCTCTTTGGAGGGTTGTAGGTCTTAAATAAGATAACAAAGTGATTTGAAAACTTTAATATGCTGCCTAGTTGGCAGCTGCTGCCTCCACCCTGGTACAGAATTTCATCACCTCACACCTGGGTTACTGCAGTAGCCTGCTCATTGGATGGTCTGCTCCAAGACTCTCCCTCCTCCGGTCCATATGCTAACCAACCATCTGCAAAGGAGCCAGAATGATGGCACCCACCTCCCAGGGTCAATCTGAGGACCCAAGACACAAGAAGTTGTGCAAAGGTGAAGGGCGGCAGCCATTATATAATATTTACATAATATCATTATTATATTATATAGTATCATATTATACTTGACTATATTATTTTCAGGGACCTGGGAGGTCATGGAGCCCGTTTTTTTGCACGGATGAGAAGACTGAACCCCAGAGAGGCTCCCCACAACAGCGTCATAGTGCATTGGTCTGCAGGCAGGAGACTGAAGCTTGGCCAGAAACCACAGCTAGAGGATAGCACCCTCAGAGCCTCTCCTCCTTTGAGAACGCCAGTGCCCATACTGAAGGCAGGAGTCAGATGCGACCCCTCCCAACAGCCTCTTTAGAGCCCTAGCTGAGTTTAGCCTGGTCACCTTTCTTCCCTCCATACTAAATACAGGCAGCCAGGCAGGTCAGTGGTTAGAGTACTGGACCTAAAGCCAGGAGCACTGCAGTTCAAACCTGGCTTCCTATGCTTCTTAGCGGTGTGACCCTGGACAAGTCCCTCAGTTCCTGCTTTTCTTTTTTTTTTTTTCAGTTTCCCCAACTAAAAAATGGGGATAATTAAAGCATCCAGCTTCCATGTCATGAAGACCAAATGAAATAACATTTGCAAAGCACTCAATGTGTGTGGCATGTTAGAGGTGATGAATAAAGGCTGGTTTTCTTCCGTCCTTGGTAAAATGAGAGGGATGGGCTCAAAGTCTCCAAGTCTAAGTGATCCTTTTGCACTAAAGAGAAAATGAAAAGCAATCTTTGGTGCTTTCACCATAGTCTTTTCTCTCAGTTTCCCTGCTTGTGCCTGTGCAGCCAATCTTGGTTCTGGGAATTCCTATTTTTGTACCAAAGGGTCATCAGAAACAAATATGTTATGTCTTCTTGTGAAACTGAACAAAGGGCTCCTTGGACATGATCCACACCCCCAGCTCTCAAAGGGCTCCTTGGTCATTATTGCTCCCCCTACCCCCAACTCTTTCTGTTCTCCTCAACAGCTCCCTTCCCCTGCAGATCCACAGTCTCCATGTTGAAATGGGCTTTCTATAAACTAGACTCAGCATTGGTGAACAGTTTTCCCATCCTTTTTGGCACCACCTTCATCCCCTCCAATCCCTTTGACTTCTTAGCACCTTGAGTGACAGCTTGAGATACTGTCACAGTCAGAAATATGGTAGTTGACCGCCCAGTTTCATACTTTGGTCTTCTCCCTGACCATCCTGTAGCAGATCCAGGCCATGCTGTGGATACAGATTGTGACATCAATGTTTGCTTGTGCACTACAATAGGGAGAGGGGCAGCCAAATGTCTCCCTGCTGCAGGGGCACTGATTTGACCTTCTGGAAGTTTTGATTGTTGGGTCATTGGCAGAGTTCCACTGGAGCCTTCCTGGGGATACCAAGTACTCTCCTGTGTTGGGTAGGGTAGTCTAATTATGTGGCTGGGATGCCATCTAGTGGAAGCCAAGATCTGCTTCTTGCTCCAGTGGCCTCACTCATTACAGAAGACAAGATGGGATGGGAGGATTATGGGACAGAACATAACAAAAAATAATGCAAACTTCCAGAAGGCTTCCATGAACCTGAGCAGTAAGGAGAGTGGCATGTTTAGAGCTGCTGCCTTAAGGAAAGCTTTCCCTGGGAAAGGGGAGGCAGCCTGAAGAAGAGGAAAGAATCCAGGACTGGGAATCAGAAGAGGTGTTCAAATGCTGGCTTGGCCACTTACTCTCTCTGTGACACTGGGCAAGTCCTTCACCTCCCTGGGGTTGAATTGGGCCACCTTGGAGACAATGTCTAGCTTAGAATCTACATTCCTATGAGACAGCTTGGCTCTGATATGTTGTATGTTACAATACAGTAAACACATCCTGTCTTCTTCTGAAATTATTCATTTACAGGATGGAATTTTCCTGGGAAAACAAAGATGTTTTTCCTTTTTTTCTCCCTCTCTAGTTGTACTAGAGGAAAGGGGAGCTCGAATGTCAGCTCCTGTGTATTTAGGCTCCACATGCTCCCAGCAGAATCCCAGAATGTCAGAGCTGGGAGGGCCATTGGAAATCACAGGATTATTGCTCTGGAGCTGGAAGCACTTCAGGGCCCTGTAAGTCCAACTGCCTCACCTTACAGATGAGATGGAGGATCTACATAAGTTGAGACTTGCCCAAACGTACACAGATAATGATGGTCAGAAGCAAGATTTGAACACAGAGCTACTGACCCTGGAACCAATTAATATTACAAATGAGGAAACTGAGGCCCAGAGCAGGGAAGGGACTTGAGTTTATGGTTCTGAGCCAATGACAATATTCTAATTAGTCAATAAGCTCCAGGAAAGTGGCCTGCAGCAGACTCTGCTGCACAGATGGCCCAGGTATCTCCCAGGGAGCACCCAACTGCAGTTTCTCATTCTTAGCTCCTGGAAAAGTAGCAAATGCCCTCCCTGCTCAGCAGACCTCCCAGGCAAGTCCTTCAGGCCTCACTAACAGGCCCCTGGAATACAGAGGTGCATGCCTACCAATTTTGGAGACTCAGTGATGTTCGATGTAGTGAGTGATTCATTGGAATAATCATAATGAGAAGTGCCATTTCTGTGGGAGCATTGAAGCTTGGAAAGCTCTAGACAGCTATCTTTTCTTTACACTGCATGAGGCAAGTATGAATCCATTTTACAGAAAAGGAAACCAAGGCTCAAAGAGGTCAAGCAATCATAGGACTTGAACTGGAAAGGAATTTAGAGGTCAAATAATCCACCTCCTCCCATTTTACAGATAAGGAAACCAAGGTCTAGAAAAGGCAAATAACTTGCCCAAGGTCACACAGGGAATAATCCAGACAGTCCACAATTTAAAGGCACTTGCTATGGTTTCACATTTACTGTACCACACTACATCCCAAGGTCAAATGAGTTGGCTCAGTTCTGCTTCTACGGTCAGAGGTCTCAAACCCAGGAATCTCTACAATACAAGTCCAGTTTTCTAAGCACTTCAGCATAAGGCAACATGTTAAGGATGTCAAGGTGGTGAGAACACTGCATTTGGAGTCCCAGAATCCCAGAATTTTAGAGTTGGAAAACACATCAAAGGTATCTAATCAATTAATCAATAAATAAAGATTTATTAAGCACCTACTATGTTCCAAGCAGTGTGCTAAGCTTATGGTTGTGGTGTGTCCTTCATTCTTGAAGAGGACCATGACGTCAGGGAAATGATGATATAACTTGCATTGAATTGGTTTTAAGTGAGGCAGGGCTGTGCAAAGTCTCCAGCCTCACTTTTTCCTCTAGAGGTGTCTGGGTCCAGTGGCCAACTACAGATCAGGAACACTGGAGATGGCCCAGGATGCAGTTTACCTGATTGATATCTGGCTACTGGACCCAGATGGCTCTGGAGGAGAAAGTGAGACTCATGACCTTGCACAGCCCTCCCTCCCTCAAATCAAAGTCAATTGCAAGTCAAGTCATCATCTCCCTGATATCATGGTCCTCTTCAAGAATGAAGGAAAAAAGTGCAACCTGTGAGTAGTCTGAGTTGCCTGAACGGCGACGCAGCTGGCCAATTCCAGCTGAGCAACTGTAGCAGCAAGAACGCCAAGCGTCCTCGGGGTTTGCTGCCCATATAGGTTCTTGGATCTGCTTTGTTAAAGGAAAACAACTCAAAATGGGTTAACAAGTTTACTTTAATCAGTCAGACATATATCGTTTACCTTGTTCAGGGGAAAGAGGTCAGCACCCCGAACTTCAAAGCATACAGGCAGAATTATCAAGACAGAAACAGATCAAGTAGACAGATTTCCAAACTGTCCAACCATTACATCCATACCCAGTCAACATCTGGGTTTCCACATCTGGGTTTTTCAAAGCCGGGGGACTCTCAACAACGGCTTCCCAGAATTCAGATCAAATCACAGTACACTTCTCAAAGTGAGTCCCAAAACAAAGCTACACATCAGGGCTTATATAGCCTTCTCCTGGCTCAGAGAATGTAACAACCTTATTGACTCACTGGCCAATCAAGAAGTATCTACTGAAAAACAAGCCTCCC
>NW_027186352.1:8345955-8357825 GCF_028583685.1 Petaurus breviceps papuanus
AAAAAAAAAAACCAATTCAAATATCATGGAACCATAGTCAGGATAAAACAAGATTGAGCACTTTCTACATTAAAGAATCAGAGGGTTTGGAATATGATATTCTGGAGGGCAAAACAGGTCAGATTATGACCAAGAATCACCTACCCAGTAAAAGTGAATATAATCCTTTGGGGCAAAAATGGATGTTCAACAAAATAGAGGACTTTTAAACATTTCTAATGAAAAGGCCAGAGCTGAATAGAAATTTTGATTTTCAAATACAAGACTCAAAAGAAGCATAAAAAGGTAAATAGGAAAGAGAAATCATAAGGGATTCAATAAGGTTAAATTGTTTACATTCCTATGGGAAAGTGATACTTGTAACTCCCCTCCCCCTCCAAAATTCTCATTATAAGGAGAGTTAGAAGGAGTAAGGAAGCACAGGTGTGAGTTGAATGTGATGGTATGACTATCTAAAAAATTTTAAATTAAATTAAAGGATGAGGAAGAAAAATGCATTGGAAGAAGGGGAAAGGGAGAGGTAGAATAGGGTAAATTATCTGACATGAAAGAGGCACTAAAAAGACTTTACAGAGGTGGGGAAAATGGGGGAAGGGTGGAGGGGAGCATGTGAATCTTATGCTCATTGGAATTGGCTCAGAGAGGGAATTACATACACACTTAGTTCAGTATAGAAATCCATCATCCCAGACAGGAAAGTAGGAGAAGGGGATAAGAGAAGGGGGTAGGGCTGCTACAAGGGAGGGCAACTGGAGTTATTAAAAGTCATAAGTAAAACATTTTTGAGAATGGATAGGTAAAAGGAGGGAGGGAGGGAAGGAGGGAGGGAGGGAAGGAGAGAGAGAGATTGAGAACAGGGTAAATGGGGAAATATGATGGTGGTATACATTACAGAGTCAAATTTATAGAAATGAGCCATTACTCACTTGATAAATGATCAAAGGATATGAACAGGCAGTTTTCAGACAAAATAATCCAAGCCGTCTGTATTCATATGAAAAAAGTGCTCTAAATCACTACTGATTAGAGAAGTGCAAATTAAAACAACTCTGAGCTACCACCACACACCTATCAGATTGGTTAATATGATAGAAAAGGAAAATTATATATGTTGGAGGGGATGTGGGAAAGTTACAATACTAATATAGTATTGGTGAAGTTGTATAGTGAATCAAACACTCCAGAGAATAATTTGGAACTAAGTCCAAAGGATTGTAAAACTATGCATACCCTTTGACCAGCAATGCCATTGCTAGGTATGTATCCTCAAAAGATCAAAAACAAGGAAAAGGACCTCTGTGTGCACAAATATTTATAGCAGCTCTTTAAGTGGTGGCAAAGAATTGGAAATTGAGGGGATGTCCATAAATTGGTGAATGGCTGAACAAGTTGTTACATAGACTCATGATGAAATACTAATGTACTTTAAGAAACAATGGTGGGGGGGAGCCAAGATGGCTGAGAAGAAGCTGGGTATTGCATGAGCTCCCACACCAACCACCTCCAAAACCTGTAAAATATGCCTCTAAATAAATTTTAGAGCTACAGAAACCACAAAGTGACAGAGAGAAACAAATCTCCCACTGAAGGCAGCCTGGCAGGCTGACAGGAAGGGTTTATTGCACCCAGCTGGTAGCCAAATGCCATGTGAACCACCAAGGCCCAGCCCAAGGGCACCCCAAACATTGGCACAGACCAGCTGGAGCAGACATATATATAGGAGGGTGTATGTGTGTATAAATACATATGTGAGTGTGTTTATAGGTGTCTACATGTATACAGAGACAGAGGGCACAGGATGAGTTGAATAGGAAGGGATGATATCTAAAAAATAAAATTAAGAGGTTAGAGGGG
This sequence comes from Petaurus breviceps papuanus, assembly GCF_028583685.1. Taxonomy (NCBI): domain Eukaryota; kingdom Metazoa; phylum Chordata; class Mammalia; order Diprotodontia; family Petauridae; genus Petaurus; species Petaurus breviceps. The sequence goes on from NW_027186352.1 coordinate 8,347,810, forward strand.
ACTATATTAGGAGAAGGAGAAAGGGAAAGATAGAAGAGGACAAATTATCTCATATAAAAGAGGCAAGAGAAAACTTACAATGGAGGAGAAGAATAGGAATGTGAAAGGGAATGGGTCAACCTTACTCTCATTGAATTTGGCTTAAGGAGAGAATAACATACACACTCGATTCCTTATCTTACCCTACAGCAAAGTAGAGAGAAGGGGATAAGAGGGGGGATAATAGAAGGGAGAGCAGATTGAGGGAGAGGGTAGTTATAAACAAATACTTTTGAAAAGGGACAGGGTCAAAGAAGAAAATAGAATAAGTGCGGGGGTGGGATAGCATGGAGGGAAATATAGTTAGTCTTTCACAATACATGTACTATGAAAACATTTTGTGTAACTACACATGTACCAAAAAAAAAGAAAGAAAGAATGAGCAGGGGCAGCTAGGTGGAACAGTGAATAGAGCACTGGCCCTCTGGTCAGGAGAACCTGAGCTCAAATCTGGCCTCAGACACATGACACATTTTCTAGTGGTGTGACCTTGGGTAAGTCACTTAATCCCAATGCCCTGCCTTCCTCCTCCAAAAAAAAAAGAAAGAAAGAAGGAGCAGGACCCTCTCAGAAAAACTTTGAAAAACTTAGGTGGACTGATTCTAAGTGAATTAAGCAGAACCAGTAGAACATTGTACACAATAACAGCAAAATTATAGGATGATCCACTGTGAATAGCTTCCTATTCTCAGCAATACAATTATACAAGACAATTTTGCAGGACTTATAATCAAAGGTGATGTCCATCTCCAAAGAAAGAACAGGTAGACTGAATGCAGATAGAAGATACTTTTTCTTTATTTTCTCTATTTTTCTTTTTTAAATTAATCTTTAATTTACCTATATTTAGTTTTCAACATTCATTTCCACAAGATTTTGAGTTACAAATTTTCTCTCCGTCTTTTCCCTACCCCCCCATCCCAAGATAGTGAACCTTCTGAATACCCCTCTCCCCAATCTGCTCTCTCTTATATCCTCCCCCACCTTTTTTTACATTTGTTTTTAAAAGTTTGATTTCCAGATTCTTTCCCTTTTTCCCTCCTCATCCACCCCCACTGGGAAGACAAGCAACTCAATATAGGCTATACATGTATAGGTACTCAAAACATTTCCATAGTAGTTATATTGTGAAAGATTAACTGTATTTCCCTCCATCCTATCCCACCCCCCACTTATTCTATTTTCTTCTTTGACCCTGTCCCTTTTCAAAAGTGTTTGCTTCTAACTACCCTCTCCCCCAATATGCCCTACCTTCTATCAACCCTCCTCTTATCCCCTGTCTCCCTACTTTCCTGTAGGGTAAGATAACAAATTGAGCATGTGTGTTATTGCATCCTTAAGCCAAATTAAATGAGAGTAAGTTTGACCCATTCCCTTTTACCTTCCTGCTCTTCCCCTACATTGGAACAGTTTTCTCTTGCCTCTTTTATACGAGATAATTTGCCCTATTCTATCTCTCCCTTACTCCTTCTCCCATTATCTTCCTCTCTCACCTCTTAATTTTATTTTTTTAGATATCATCCCTTCCTATTCAACTGATCTTGTGCCCTCTTTCTATGTATACATGTACAGACCTATTTATACACTCACCTATGTATTTATACACACATGCACCCTCCTATACATACATATGTATGTATACTTATATTTACATAAATATTCCCTTCAACTATCCTCATACTGAAAAAAGTCTCATGAGTTACAATGATCATTTTTCCACATAGGAATGTAAATAGTTCAACTTTAATAGGTTCCTTATGATTGCTTTTTCCTGTTTACCTTCTCATGCTTCTTGTATTTGAAAGTCAGATTTTCTGTTCAGCTCTGGTTTTTTCATCAAGAATGCTTGAAAGTTCTCTATTTCATTGAGTGACCATATTTTCCCCTGAAGCATTATACTCAGTTTTGCTGGGTAGGTGATTCTTGGTTTTAATCCTAGCTCCTTGGTCCTCCAGAATATCATATTCCAAGCCCTTCAAAGAAGCTGCTAGATCTTGTGTTATCCTGATTGTGTTTCCACAATACTCAAGTTGTTTCCTCCTGACAGCTTGGAATATTTTCTCCTTGATCTGGGAGCTAAGAATTTGGCTAGGATAGTCCTAGATATAAAGATATCCTAGATATTCTTTTTTGGGATCTTTTTCAAGAGGCAATCAGTGGATTCTTTCCATTTCTATTTTGCCCTTCGATTCTAAAATATCAAGACAATATTCCTTGATAATTTCTTGAGGGATGATTTCTAGGCTCTTTTTTTTTTGATAATGGCTTTCAGCTAGTCCAATGATTTTTAAATGATCTCTCCTGGATCTATTTTCCAGGTCAGTGGTTTTTCAAATGAGATATTTCACATTACCTTCTATTTTTTCATTTGTTTGGATCTGTTTTATAGTATCTTGATTTCTCATAAAGTCATTAGCTTCCATTTGCTCCAATCTAATTTTGAAGGAATTATTCTCTTCAGTGAGTTTTTGAAATTCCTTTTCCATCTGGGCAATTTGGCTTTTTAAGGCATTCTTCTCCTCATTGGCTTCTTGGGCCTCTTTTGTCATTTGAATTAGTCTATTTTTTAAGGTGTTATTCAGTATTTTCCTATCTCCTTTAGCAAGCTGTTGACTCACTTTTCATGATTTTCCTGCATCATTCTCATTTTTCTTCCTAATTTTTCCTCCACTTCTCTTACTTGATTTTCAGAACCCTTGCTGAGCTCCTCCATGGTCTATAACCAGTTCACATTTTTCTGTATTCCAGGTCAGTATTTTTTTCTTTGAGGTATTTTACCTCTTTTTCTAATTTTTCATTCTTGTTGTTTTGTTTGACTAATTCTTGGTTCCTCATAGAGTTATTTGTTTCAATTTGGTTGATTCTAGTTTTTAGCAAATCATTTTCCTTGGTTAATTTTTGGAGCTCCTTTTCCATATCATACACTTTTCTTTTTAGAGAGATGTTTTCTTCATTATAATGTTTTTCTAATTCTGCAATTTTGGTTTTGAGGGAATTATTCATTTTGTCTTCTATCTCTCTCATTTGGTTTTCAAAGTTCCTTTTGATCTCATCTAGGAGAGCTTTCTGTGCTTGGGACCCATTCCCTGTTAATGTTTCAGCTGTGGGTGTGGAGTCCACATTGTCTCCCTCTGAGTTTGGTTCCTCCCTCTGAGGATAGTAGGACTCCAGAGTCTTTGTAGTCTGCTTTCTACCCATTATGAGGTAGAGCCCTAGCCATGCACTTCCTCTAGGGATCCCAAGCCTTTACTGTAGAGGGTTTTGCCCTGGGGCAATAGTTACTATGTTTTGGGGGGAAGGGATTGGAGCAGGCAGGGTTCACTCTGTCATCCTGGTCTTTGGAGGTCCTGATAGGGGCTTTTTTTTTAATTTCTGGGCTATGAAGTGGTAGCCCAAGGAGTATTTGTTGTCCGGGACAGGGGCCCCTGCATTTGGTTCTTACCTTGCTCTTTCCAGTCCCAGCCCTTTGGTGATAGGCCTGGTAGTGGCCCTTGTGTTTGGTGAGACGACTTGCTCTCCAAGTTGATCAGGTGCCTTCTGGGCCTGCCTCCTCTGCATCTCTCACATTTTTCTTGAAAGCTTTTTTTTTAATTTAATTTTATTTTTGTTTGTTTCTTTACTTTTATTTTACAACATTCAGTTCCACAGTCCCTTGAGTTTCAAATTTTCTCCCCCTCCGTCTCCTCCTCCTGACATCATGGCAGCATGCACTTGAATAAAGGATCTATAAATATCTTCCCATTAATCATTTGTCAATTTCTTGGAAGCTTTTGATGCAGGAGTTTTGTCTTTTGTTGACTTCTTCTGGTTCCATGTTTTGATCCTTTTTGTCCCCAAAAAAGGATTCTATGGTCTGATTATGCTTCCTCTGCTTGTTCATATTGCCACCCAATTACTTGATTTCTTTGCCAAGGGAAAACTCTGCTTCCAGAGTGGAGAGAGCTTTGTCCCAAATCACTGGAGTTTTTGTAAATGTTGACAGAGATCTGAGGACGGTGCCCTCTCTAGAGCCACCATAAGCTCTGGCACACTGGCATTTCTCATCCCAGGACCACTGCCCAAGACAACAACCCAGACTCAAGCAGATCAAAACAAGAGAGATTACCCTCTGAATGGTCACTTGGTCCTTCTATGATGTGCAGGCCAGGAACTCTGGAGGCAATCATGCAGCAGCAGCTGCAGCCACTACACCTCAGCTACCTCTCTTCCTGGGGCAGGGGTTGTACTGTGCTATTCTGTCATCCAGTCCCAACAGATTTCCCTGCTGACCTTTTACTTTTTCTTTGGTGTTTATGGATTGAGAAATCTGGAAACTGCCACAGCTGCCAGTGATTCACTCTCCTGAAGTCTGCTTTGGCTGGTCTGGGCCACTGGTTGGGGCCACCCTGAGTCTGGGCCACATGGCTCACGCAGGACTGTGATCAGATCCCAGCCTTGATGTGATAGACTCTTTTTGTCAGCCTGCTGGGCTGCCTTCAGTGGGAGATTCTTTTTTCTGTAATTTTGTGGGTTTTGTAGTTCTAAAATTTATTTAGAGTCATATTTTACAAATATTGGAGGTGGATGGTGTGGGAGCTCACGCAAGTTCCTGTTTTTACTCTGCCATCTTGGCTCTACCCCCTTACCCTATTTTTCTTGTGTTTTTTTTTTTTTGGCCTGCATTTTCTTTCACAGAATAACTTACATGGAAATGTGTTTTCTATGACTATACATGTATATCCCATGTCAAATTGTTTGTCTTCTTGATGGCAAAGAGGAGGGGAGGAAGGGAGAGAACTTAAAATTTAAAATTTGAAAAAAAATGTTAAAATTGTATTTACATACAATTGGGGGAAAATAAAATATTAAGTTACAAATGTTTTTTACAAAAAGATTTTAGTGACATTAGTCCTCAATTTGGCTCTGGATAACTTTCATTCTTCTCTTCTCACTCTTCTCTCAGTCCATGAAGAACACGAGTAATCTCCTTCCCACAGACCGTCCTTCTAATATGTGGACTCAGTTGTCTTGTCCAGGCTAAATGCACCTTGTTCCTTCAAGTGATTGTCACACTTCATACATCCTTCCTAAGCTGGGGCAGCGGATGTGAGCACAAGACTCTGCTTTATCCTGGCCAGGGCCCGGAGCAGGTGAACTCTCATCTGCTTGTGACTATCCTTCTGCAGCTCAGTATAACGTGACTTGTGGGCCAGCCACATCACATCGCTAACTCATGCCACACTTGGATTCCCCTAAAACCCTCCAACCTTTCACAGACAAAGCACTGCTCAGTCATGCCACCTCCATCATGCACTTGTGACACCAACATTTTACTAATGCTCTACATTGATTTCCATCAAGCTTCTTCACCTTGGATTTGGTGCAGACTTTTATGGACAAAGATCACTGAAACACCTTTTTCCCTTTTTGAGACCCTATTCAATCTTGATTGTGCATAGACCAATTCTCCATGCATTAATTTACTATTGGCATAACATAGTTTCAAGTTACAATTATGAATTTAGAGCTGGAAAAGACCTTAAAAGCCATCTAGTCAAGCCCCCTGATTTTGAAGATAAGGAAATTGAGAACCAAAGCAATCAGAGAACTTGCACAAAGTTTCACAGAGAGTATATCACAGAGATCCATGCCTTGGAGCAGGGTCGCACGAATAATTTGACCAATCCAATTTTCTAACTTCATTTGCTAGTATCATTGCCCATGAAGGTGTCTTAAATGTGATTTTCAGTGAAAACAAGCATGTCCAGTGGGGCTAACATCTACTTCAGGGCCAGCCAAACCCATCTTCACGGAGGTGAACCATTGCTGAGTCATTTGGCCTAATTCTTCATCTGAACAGTTCCCAAACTCTTTGAACATTTTTCATTTGAATACAAGCTGTAAGTATGAAGGAAAGTAAAGTTAAATCAATCCTTCAATTAACATTCTTCAAGCTATAGTGAGAGTACTACTTAGGCAGACAAGGATAAGCCCATTAGACTGTGAGTTCCTTGAGCAAAGTGACTACTTTTGCCTTTCTTCATAATCTTGAGTTTAGAACAATACCTAGCACATAGTAGGTGCTTAATCAATGCTTTCTGACTGACTGACACTGGAAGAGATCCACACTTTACATAAGATGTGGTTTCTGGCTACACCCTTCTCAGTCTCTCTATAGCTTAGAAAGGCTATAGCAAAGCACCGTTGATTATCCTCTACTCCTGGCCACTCTTTCCTCCTCTGTCTTTCATGACCCCGCTCTGTCTCTTCTTTCATCTTCTGACTATCAGAATACTATGGCTGCTCCCTAGAACTCTGATCTTGACCTTCTTCTCCTCTCATTTAGTGACCTTGTCAACTCCCACCCCTTTAAGTATCACCTTCATGCAGATGAGACCAAAACCTATAGATCCAGTTCTAGTATCTCTCCTGAGTTCCAGCCTTGGATTGTCTATTGCCTTTGATCACTTCCAGTTGAATAACGCATAAAGATCTCACATTAAGAAGGTACAAACCAGTACTCATGATCTTTCCTCCCTTAAGCCTGCCCTTCCTTTTAAGTTACCCATTTCTCCCAAGGTCATCGCCATCCTTCCAATCACTCTGGTTTATCATGGCAGACTAATCCTCAACTTTTCAATTTCCTTCCACCTACATACTGAAGCACTTTTTCCAGGCTGATAGATCCTATTTCTTTGACATATCTTCCATCTGCCTCCTTATTTCAACTCCCATGGGATTAGCACCCTGGTTCAGAACCTCTTCACTTCACACTTAGACAATTTCAATAGCCTTCCAATTGGTGTGTCTTCACCTAGTCTCTCCCCTCTCCAATACACTCTCCCCATGGCTGCCCAATGAATATTCTTTTTTTTTGCTTTTTGGAGGGCAATTGGGGTTAAGTGACTTGCCCAAGGTCACACAGCTAGTTTTTGTGTTAAGTGTCTGAGGCCAGATTTGAACTCAGGTCCTCCTGACTCCAGGGCCAGTGCTCTATTCACGGTGCCACCTAGCCATCCCTCCAATGAATATTCTTAAAGCCCAAGTCTCACCAGATCACTCCCTTATTCAAGACATATCTATGGCTCCCTGTTTTCTTGAGAATAAAATACAATCCTACCATTTAGCATTGAAAGCTCTTCCTGACCTGGTTCCAGATTACCTTTCTAGACTAACTGATTCCACCCCAGCTCTTCTAGCTAAACTATCCCATTTGTATCTGGGCAGGATGTTCCATTCCTTACCAGATCCTTGGCACTGTCTCTTCTTTCTGGGATGCTTTCCTTCCTCACTGGAATCCCTGCCCCTTTCAAGGTTCAGCTCTTTCCTACCCCCACCGCCACCCCACCCCTGCCCTTTGCTAGTGTCCTCATACCCCCAGAGCTTTGTGTATGTTTTACTTTTGCTTAATTAGATTGTTGCTTTGCCTCTTGGAAAGTAAACTTCTTAAAGGCAACGGGTGTTTTAGGTTTTCTTTTCTTCTCAGGCACCTAGTTGAATATTTTAAATATATTAAGCCCTCAATAAATCCTTGAATTGAAAGGAATATAATTAAGCAAAAATCATTTATATGACACCATGGCTGATGGGGAATGCAACAGTCTGTACCCCACTTCCTTGCTGTTTAATCTGTCCTCTGGGACAGATCTTTGTATTTAATTTTAGCTAGGATACTACTCAATGTTTTTTTCATTTACTTTGTTGTAGGTAATATATTTGTATGTGTGTGTATATACTTGTGTATATATACACATATGTTATTATCTGTTGTTGTTCAGTTGTATTCAGTCACATCTGATTCTGGTATTTTCTGGGCAAAGATAATAGACTCATTTTTTTTTTTCATTTTCTTTTCTAGCTCATTTTATTGATGAGGAAACTAGGACAAACAGAGTTAAGTGACTTGCCTGGGGTCATATGACTAATAAGTGTCTGAGGCTAGATTGGAACTTAGGTCTTCCTAACTCCACACTTGGTGCTTTATTCACTGCACTGCTGAGCCGGGGTGTATGGGTTATTCAAAGAGGAAAAGCATCTCTGGTGGGTGGGGCTTTCTGAGCCTTTTTCAGGACTGCTCACCCACCTTTGGGTCTGTCTGACACTCACCTCTCACCAGTGACTCCAAGAAGCACACCCTGCTAAGCCATTGTGGCAGATGGGACAAACCAGGCTGAAGGTAACTGACAGGTCTCAAGGTTATTGGTGAGTTTGGGGCGGGGGTGTCTACCCCAGCATGTGAAGGCTTCCCTTGGCAGAAGGGCAGGATGAGCCATGAAGGCGCGTGAAGCAGGTACTGTGGAGCACTGAGATCCTGGTCAGGCTCCGGAGAAGCCAAGGTCATCCATGCACCCAGGCCATCACCACGTCTTGGCTCTGGTCCTGCCACTGGACTTCAATGACTCGTGAAGAGAGACTGAGGCCAATGACTTTGTACAGCTCTGCCTCACTTAAATCCAACTCACTCATGAGTCGAGACATCACCCTGGGATGTCATTGGTTCTCTTTGAAAACCAAGGACAAACAATAACACCCACATGCATGTGTCTGTGTGTATGGATGTAGTTTTCCTGGTGCTGCTTTATTTTTGCTGCATCTGCTCATACATGTATTCCTGGTTGCTCTGAATTCTTCATATTCACCAATCATGTAATCATAGTGTAAATATGAAAAAGAGCTGCTGAGAAGCCCAGCTACTTGGATGAGAGAGATCATTGCTGAAATGCTACCAAAAGGTTTTTTTAAGGATTCTGATCACAAGCACAGATGTGGTTAAGTGAAAGCGAAAAAGTCTGCTTTGCTCAGCCAAATAAATGAGTGAATGAATGAGTGAGTGAATGAATGAATGAATGATTGAATGAGCATTTACTCAGTGACTTAAACATGCCAGGCACTGTATTAAGCACTGAGGATTGAGATACAAATTAGCAAGTCGATCTCTACTCTCAAGGACCCTCTGTTCTAATAGGAAAATATGACACAGAAAAGGGGGCCAGAAAATCCAACCTCAAAGTTCAAGAAAGATGCATGATGAGATAAAGAAACAATGTGTGAAAGGTTATGGGCTTTAAAAAATTCCACCCATCTTTCTAGGAACATTTAGGAGAATTGGACTTCACAGCCACCCAAGATGTTTGGTTGTTTGCTGACATTTGAATAGCAAACATGTGGCTGAAGGAAAGTATTAGACTGAACTCTGGGAAGAAAGAGCTCAATCATTCATCAACATTCATGAAATTGGATTTTATTTTGCAAAGAAATCTACCTATTTATACACCAAATTCGAGAAACTAAGAAGGAAAACATAATTAGAGAAATAAAGGTTAGAACTGATTAAAATGATTAACAAGGCAGGGGGATGAGGGAAATGAAGAATGATGGGATTTTTGTTGATATTTACAGTTCTGATCTCAACTCTGAGACAGCCCATGTCAGAAAAGCAGCCAGGTTTGGACTTCAGTGGAATAATAAGTGTGTAATAAACTAAGTCTACTCAATTCCCAGTACAGTCTTATAGAGGCTGCAGGCTACCCCTTCCCAGGGAGAACTCAGTGTAACAGTCACATCACATGACAGACACAGGGCTGTCTTGGCTCTGACTTCCCTAAGGTCACAGGTGAGCAGGCAGACTCCATACAGCTGCTTGAGATGATGGTCAGCCTTGTCTTATAGCACTGTGGGCTTACCAATGCTACAGGACTCCCCAGAACTGTTCACTTGTTTCCTAGAGGAGAGAGCTACCTGACCTTCAGCTACCTGGACAGTGTCCTAGAAAATGGTCTGATTAGATAGTAAAGAAATGGAAGAAGAAAGTACTTGGGCTATCTGGGGAAGCAAAAAAGAATAATAACTTGGGGGGGGGCTAGGTGGCGCAGTGAGTAAAGCGCTGGTCCTGAGTTCGGTTCTGGCCTCTGACACATAACACAAAAAAACTGGCTGTGTAACCTTGGGCAAGTTACTTAACCCCAATTGCCCTCCAAAAGGCAAAAAAAAAAAAAAAG
>NW_027186352.1:8357925-8363603 GCF_028583685.1 Petaurus breviceps papuanus
AAAAGGCAAAAAAAAAAAAAAAAAAGGATAATAACTGCATTCATTCGTCATGTAAATATATGGTAAAAAAACACCCATGGCGTGTATAGACACATACACACATACACACACACACAAACACATGTCTTTGTTGTATTTTTGTTCACTCATTTTTAGTTGTGTTGAATCTCTGTGGCCCCATTTAGGCAGTTCTCAGCAGAGACACTGGACTGCCTTGCCATTTCCTTTTCCAGCTCATTTCCAGCAGTCAACAGTGAGCTGCACTGGGCAAGTTAGTGGAAGGGGAGTAAGATACAAGAGCTTTTCCAACTGAGGGTCAGGATTTTGTTTAAAAAAAAAAACAGCTAGGAAAAAATGTGCTTCTAGTATTCAGAAGTCCAAAGTGCAATGGGAGACTAGGAAGCCTGAGACTCAACTCAGTTTAATCCAATTTAGCAAGAATTTACTAAGGGTTTGAGGAACTGTCTTGGAGGACACAAAGATACAAATGAAACAGTCCCTGTCCTCAAGGAGTTTACCTTCTACTGGGGCAATATATGGATATGAAGAAGTCTATAGGTATATAGCTATGCTTAGTATCTACTTATGCGTATGTGTGTGTGCACGAGCATTTGTGTATAAATGCATTGTGTGTATTGAGGGTGCACGTGCATCTTTGTGTAAATTCATGCGTGTGTATTTGTGTGTGCAATCTGTATATGTATGTGTTCATGAGTATTTGTATAAGTGGACATATGTATGTATACATGTGCACATGCATTTGTGTGTAAATACATATGTATATTTATACATGTTGTGTTTGCATATGTGCACAAGTGTATGGATGTGCATTGTGTGTACATGTGCATTTCTGTGTATATTTGTGTGTACATGCATGTGTGTATGAGTATTTATGTGTATGTGAATATGTGTGTGCATTTGCATGTAAATGCATGTGTATATCTATATGTGTTGTGTTTGCATGTGTGCACAAGTGTATGGATGTGCATGTATGGATGTGTATTGTGCGTACATGTGCATTTCTGTGTATATTTGCGTGTACATGTATGTGTGTATAAGTATTTATGTGTATGTAAATATGTGTGTGCATTTGCATGTAAATGCATATGTGTGTGAATATGACCTGAATCTGTGGGGGGTTTTCATTGGCACTGGGAAATCCTTTTGGAGAAAGCTCCCTGTACTAATGCAGTATCTCTTCAATGCACCTTATAGTCTGAGAGTGATGTCTAGAACACCAGGAGGGTGAGTGATTTGCTTACGGTCACCTGGTCAGGATGTGTCAGAGTATGGACTTGAACCCAGGCTTTACTGGCTTGGAGGCTGATCCTATTGACTATGTCATGCTGCGTCCTATGTGAAGATATTGAAAACAAACACAAAGTCGTTTAGGGTGGGGAGAGCAAGAAGGGCTGAGGGAGCCAGGAAAGGGGCAGCCCTTCAGCCGAACCTTGAAGGAAGCTTTTTTTAGAGGGGCCAGCGAGGAGAGAAGGCATCCCAGGAAAGGGAGGCAGTTTGTGCAGAGGAGCAGATGTGGAGGATGGATTGTTCTGTTGAGGGAAAAGCGAGTATGGCAAAGCCAGGAGAAATGGGTGGTCAGCTTAGACTTCATGTCAGGAACAAGCTTTCAAATAACAAGAGCCGTTGAAGACTGGAGTGGCCAGACTCCTTAGAGGGCTTCACACAGAGCCCGGGCGACCACTTGGTACAGTACGTGATAGTGGGGATTGGTGGATGTCCAGTTCCCTTTCGATCCCATAATTTTGCAAAGCTGGCGAATGTCACTGGAACACAATGTGTGAGGAGTATAATATGCAAAGGAAGCTGCAGCCAAGCAGTGCAGAGATTTGAATGCCAAAAAGAAGGAATTGGTGTTTCATCCCAGAGGCAAATTCCTTGAGTGAGGAGTGGCCTGGTCAGATCTGGGCTTTAGGAATATCAATCTCACAGTTATGTGGAGGACAAATTGGAGAACAGAACAGAATGATTGATTTGGAGGTCATTGCAAAGTACAAGCAAAAAGTTACGAGCAATGTAGATGCAGTTTGAGTGAAGAGAAAGGGACAAATGCAAGAAATGCTGTGGAGCCAGAGTCAGTAAGACACAATTTGTTGTTGGTCAGTCTTTCATTCCTCTCTGACTCTTCAAGACCCCGTAGACCTTCTGTCGTCCACTGTTTGTTGAAGTCTGTCCAAGCTCAAGTTTATTGTTTGCATGACACTCTCCATCCATCTCATCCTCTGCCATACCCTTTTCCTCTTGCCTTCAATCTTTCCCGACATCAGGGGCTTTTACAATGAGTCCCATCTTCTCATTATGTGGCCAAAGGATTTCAGCTTCAGCTTCAGTATTTGACCTTTCAGTAAATAGCCTAAATTAATTTCCTTGAATATTGGCTGATTTGACCTCCTTACTATCCAAAGGACTCTCAAAAGTCTTCTTCAGCACCAGAATTTGAAAACATTGATTCTGTGGTGTTCAGCTTTCCTCATAGTCCAACTCTCACATACATTGACTGGAAAAACCATAGATGTGACTACATGGACCTTTGTTGGCTAGGTGATGTCTCTGCCTTTTAGTATACTGTCCAGATTTTCCATAGCTTTCCTTTCAAGGAGCAAGTGTCATTTAAGTTCATGGTTACAGTTGTCAACTGCAGATGAATATAAATATAGAATAAAGAATAGAAAATCTGACACTGCTTCCATTTCTTCTCCCTGTATTTGCCAGGAAGTGATGGGATCAGTTGCCAAGTTGCCATTTTTTTTATGTTGACCTTCAAGCCAATTTTTACACTCTCTTCTTTCACTCTCATCAAGAGACTTCTTAATTTCTCTTCTCTTTCTGCCACCAGAATGGTTATTGTCTGCATATCTGAGATTGTTGATATTTCTCTCAGCAACTTTAATTCCAGCTTTTGATTCATCCAGTCTGACATTTTGCATATTGTACTCCACATATAAGTTAAATAAATAGGGTGACAGCATACAGCCTTGTCATATACCCTTTCCAATCTTAAACCAATGGGCTTTTTCGTGTGTGGTTCTCTCTGTTTTTTCTTGGTCCACATACAGGTTCCTCAGGAACAAATAAGATGATCTGGTCCTCCCATCTCTTTGAGGACTTGCCACATTTTGTTGTTATCCACACAGTCAAAGGCTTCAAAGTTTGGGGAATCTATGACCTTGAAGTCACATGTGACCTTCTAGATCCTTAAACATGGACTTTTGATTGAACACAAATTTTATAGAACAAACCCTTTTATTAAAAGGACACTGTAGTCAATGAGGAAGAAGATGTTGTTCTGGAACTTCCTTGCTTTCTTTATAATCCTGCAAATGTTGGCAATTTGGTTTCCAGTTCCTCTGTCTCTTTGAAAACTAGCCTGCTCTTCCCATGATTCTTGGTTCACATTTTTCTGAAACCTAGTTTCCAAAACTTAATTATAACCTTGCTGGCATGTGAAATGAGTGCATTTGTTTGGTAATTTGAACATTCCTTAGTATTGTCCTTCTTTAGGATTGGGACATAAACTGATCTTTCCCAATCCAATGGTCACTGTTGTGTTTTCCAAATTTGCTGGCATATTAAATAAAACACTTAACAACATCATCTTTTAGGGTTTCAAATAGCTCATTGGAATTCCATCACCAAAGGTTTGGATTGGATATTGTGGGGGTTGGGGTGAGGAAGACCAAAGACTAGAGGATAGGGCTGAAGTTGTAAACCTGAGTGATGGGAAGGATGCATTGTTCTCTATGGAAATGGAAAAATTAGGAGGAGACTTCAGAGTTCTGGGGCATGGAGTCTGAAGAGTCTTTTGTGGAAGTAAGATCAAGGGGATGATCATTCCTAGGTATGAATGAAGTATAGTGGAGTTGGAGGTCCAGGCAATTGAGGAGGAAGAAGAAATAAGAATATAAACTGTTTGAGGGGACACCAATGAATTCACTAAAGTCCCAAAGTATGAAAGTTTGGAGTTGAAAGCTTGTGAGTTAGGTACTCCTAGATAAAGAAAAGGGAATGAGATTAGCCAGAGGCTGGCAAGTCACAGAAATTTTCAGATACAGTATAGGTTGTTAAAGCCAATTGGGTGACCCGGGGAAGGACAAACTGGTTGACACTCTACCCTTTACTTTGCAGTCTTCTGATGGAGAGTGGCATTATTTCAATGTTCTCTCTCCAAACACTGGAGAATGGGGAGGAAAGGTGAGGGGAAGTTTGGTCCAGAAGATAGAGTCCCCCCAAGAACAAAACTGAAGTCACACATGGCACCAGCTCAATAGGTACCCTCCCATGCTTGTTAGTTGATTGACTGATGTGAGTTAATGTTGTCAGTATTATTTCACTTTAGAATACCATTGGCACACATTAGAAATGCTAACCCTGAACTTTTCCACCTTCACAGACCTTCTAGGTCTGAAGGCCATTAATTGCATGACCTTCATCCCCTCAATTCAGAAGCCCAATCTTTTCACCAATATGCAGTACTTCACCAGGCAGTTCTGTTTAGTTCAGGAGAACTCAGTGACCTTCCCGGGATCCAAAGCAATCAGCCTTGTTTCCTGATTGTGTCTCTCCTAACATGCGTAATGACAAAGGTTATTATTAGTCATAAAATCACCCAGCCCTTTAAAAAATGCTGCTCAGGAATTGAGATCCTCTGACACTCAAGGTGATGAAGATTTTCATAAGAAGAGCTTCAGTGCCCTCCAAAGGCTTTACTAGTGGAATATGATTATGCCAGAAAGACCAGGCAGTGGTGAATTGTATCATTGCTAAAATGCTGGACATTTAGAGTGACCTCACATCTCCCCACTGTGGTGATTTCAGATCCTGTTTGTGAAAATGGTATGAAAATGGTGGGGATTAAAAAAAAGAAAATGTTGGGGAAAATCAATCAGAAAGCTTTTCTGGCTGACCAGTATAATAGGACCAGGAGGTCACATCACCATTGGGTCGCAGGTAGGATTTTCTCCCTTTGCTCATTTGATGAGGAGAGTGGAGAAAAAGAAATCACAGCCCTTACTTTTCTCCAGTAACTTCTTCAAGTACAGATGCTTGAACTTTGCAGTGTCTTCTTACTGATTCCATCAGATGACTCCTCATATCCCTGTAGGATTCAGCAAGTTAGTCCAAATCCTGCACAGTTGCTCCTGTGGGGAAATGGTATTTTTCCTGCTATTTTCTTGCTAGAAATATGTAAAGTATCTTACTTTAAAATGCAGCATTCTTAAAGATTTTGGATTCTACAGTACATTTGGTCAGTAGATTGTGAATCAGACAGAGACAATGTGGCACAGGGGAAAGAATATTGGATATGAAATTTCAGAGAATCTGAGTTCAGATCCTGCTTCTTCCTCTTCCTCTTTTTGTGACTTGAGAAGTCACTTAATTGTCTAGGATTCAGTCTCCTTAGCTATAAAATGAGGAGGTTGGGCTCAGAGGCCTCTGAGGTTCCTTCCAGCTTTTAATTGGTGATCTTGTGATATTCAGATTCTGGGAAACCCTAATCAACCATACTTCCCAGCATTTCAGAGGACTTTGGGGGCCGTTGAGTCCAGCCTCTCTTTCTCTATCTCTCTCTTTATCTCTCTCTCTTTCTCTCTCTCTCTCTCTCTCTCTCTCTCTTCACACACACACACACACACACACACACACACACACACACACACACA
>NW_027186352.1:8363613-8376666 GCF_028583685.1 Petaurus breviceps papuanus
CACACACACACACACACACACACACACACACACACACACACACACAAATGAGAATCCTCATTATAAAGTCCTTGACAGGTACTTGACCAAACACAACTTCAAGATCAATAGTGGCTTAAAGACCACTACTTGGGAGAAGCCTTGTAGTAAGGGGGCCCTGCTAGTGAGGAGGAGTCCAAGCCAGCCCATTGTACTTTGGGGCAGCTCTTAAAGGCAGGAAGTGTTTTCCTTACATCAAGCCTAAATGTGCCTTGTTCCAACTAGGGGGGGGGTGCAAGCACAACAAGTGTTCTTTGTCTTCCACATGCTGGCCTGCACTGCCATGGCCCTGATTGCTGCCTTTTCTTCTCCAGGCTACTTCTCCCTAGCTCCCTCCCCAGAGCATCACCTCACTGGATTTTAGAACACATCGACATTTTGATGGCTCTCCTCTAGACACTGGAAAGCTATCAGTGTCCTGTAAAGACTAAAGAGAAATGGAGTGGTCCCATTATTTGAATCACGCCATTTGAAGTTATACTTACATGGAAAACATGGTCATTGGTTCCAGCCCAGTGGAAAAATGCAATGTGAATAATGCAAGCCCTTCATGGGATTCATTGTTCTCATTAATTGGGATCTAGCTATAAACTCATTACTTCAGGTATGGTCTGACCAGGAAAGAGTACTGGGGGAACTACTCTCTTCCTGGTCTTGAAGATCATGCCTCTCTTTTTTTTTTTTTTTTAAAGCAATTGGGGTTAAGGAACTTGCTCAAGGTTACACGGCCAGTTATTATTTCTGGGTGTGGTGCTGAGTGTCTGAGCCCAGATTTGATCCAGGTCATCCCGACACTGGAGCCGGTGCTCTTACTCACTGAGCCACCTGGCCACCCCTAGATCATGCCTCTCTTAATAGCGAGCATTCCTATCAGGCTTTAAGGATCGCAAAATGTTCCAAATCATTTATCTCATTTGATTCTCACAACTCTGTGAGGTAGATACTATTATCAATTCCATTTTATAGATGAAGAAACCAAGGCTTAGAAAGACTAAGTGACTTACCCAGAGTTTAAGAAATGTCTGGGGCCAGATTTGAACTCAGGTTACCCTGACTCTAAGTCCAGTTCTCTCTGCACTGTCCTTCCCAACATCATATTAGCTGCCGTAATGCACTTCCTACTCAGATGGGGGCTTCTAAAATCACAAAAATCATTTTTACACAATTTATTTTCCAGTTGCACCCACTCCTTTATATGCTTGTTATGTCTGAACCCAGGGATTAACTTCATTTTCATTTTCCATTCTGTCTTATCAAATTCAACCCAATGTTCTATGTAAGAACTTATTGGATTGGGTTGTTATTGTCACCCAGTGTGTCCATTCTCCCTCCCAGATTTTGGACATCTGCACATCTTAAAAGCATGTCTGACAAAATTAGCAAGAGCCCAAGGTCAAGCACAAATCCATGTCACTCTCCACTGGAGACCACCTTGGAGGTTTACATGGAACCAATAGCTCATGGCTATTCTTTGGGTCTGGCCATTCAACTAGCTCTGGATCCCCATTTTGCACCATGGTCTAGAACATATCTCTCCACATTCTCTACAAGATTAGCATATTTGTATGGATGTGTAGAGTGGGGATAGGATGGGGGAAGTTGTTGGCTTTTTCCCAAAATAATGCTGACTTCTATACCACTACTTTATATATACATATATATAGTATCATTTAATACTTCCAATAGAGTTAATGCAAGTGTTATAATTATTTTATAATTGCAGACACTAGGAATCAGAGAAGGGGAAGTCACTTGTCTATGGCCACACAGCTTGTAAGGGTAGGAGGAAGGATCCAGATTCAGATCCCTCCCAATTTCTGGTTCAGTAATTCTTGATCATTGTTTGTGATAACGTCCTCCATGAGGGATCCACCCACTGCACTGGAAGCCTAGCTCTGTTGCTGTTCTCAGGCCATGGGGTGCCTATGTGTCATGACAGATGTCCAGTCATTGTGCCTCTTCTTTCCTTCATTTTTGGCCCACCTCCTCTTCTGGTCACATAGGTCCTTGGTGTCTTCTGATGCCTCTCGTATGAAAGAACCAAGAAATTCTATCAAAATACTACCTAATAAAAAGCTGCATGAAGAAGAAAGAGAATGAAAACTGTACATAAGATAAGTCTCCCCATTCCCTATCCACAAAGTAAACATTTGCATATCTACAGCTGCCAGAGCGATCTCATCTCCAACAATATAGCCGAGTGGTACAGTGCATAGTGTTGGATTTAAAGTCAGGAAGACCTCAGTTCAGATCATGCCTCAGATACTTAAGCTCTATGACCTTGGGCAAATCCCAACCTCTCTAAGCATTGGGTTCTTTAGCTATAAAATGGGGATAATAACAGCACTTACTTCACACTGTTGTGAGGATCAAATGAAATCAGTGATGTAAAGCACATTGCCAGCCTTAACATATTATTTAAGAGCTTTCATCTTTGTTATTCAATCATTTCAGTTGTGTCTACCTCTTTGTGACCCCATTTGGGTTTTTTTTGGCAAAGAAACTGAAGTGGTTTGCCATTTCCTTCTCTAGCTCATTTTACAAATAAGGAAACTGATGCAAATAGGTTTAAGTGACTTGCCCAGGGTCACACATCTAGTATGTATTTGAAGCCAGATTTGAACTCAGGAAGATGCATTTTCCTGACTCCAGACTCTATCCACTTTGGCACCACCTAGCTGCTGCATTTAAGTGCTAAGTATTACTATGAACTATCCTTGAGGATCCTTGTTGATTTTGTTGATATAATATTTTTCCATAAGGGAGCCTATAGTATTAGAAAGCCAATAGTATTGGAAAGTGCATTGGCTCTAGAGTCAGGGCAAGCTCAGTTTGAATCCTGCCTGGGACACTAGGTATTAGGGCACTTCATCTCTCTGAACTCACATTTATCATCTCTAAAATGAGGCAGCAAAGTAGCCAGCCTCTAAGGTTCCTTCCAGCTATTGATCTGTGACCCAATGATACTAATTAGTAAACTATCTGGGGAGGAACTTGCTACAACACATAAGATAAACTGATTTACTCATTTTATTAGATTTTTAATAAAATAAAAATAGAGAGCCATATCTAAGGTTGGGTGGAGGGAAGAAAAAAAGAAATTTACATGATAACTTTGTTATATTTTTGATGGTACATTTGAAGTTTCATGTACGATCATCTTTATTGTACTATGTTATAGGAATGCTTGTTTTAGCCCATAAATTAAAAATAAAATAAAATAAATAGAAATAGAGAATCAATCTACCAACATTTACTAAGCACTTCCTACCCACCAAATACTGTGCTAGATACTAGGGATATGAAGACCAAAAAGCAGACCAATCCCTGAAGTGAGAGAAAGTATATAGTGAAAGCCCCTTGGCTGAGGTGCCCCTTAGAGAGGAAGCTGAGACCCAGAGAAGTTGCTTAGTGGGGGAGCAAACCAAGGGAATTCATAGAAAAGGTGAGAAGGCCCAGGGCAAAGCCTTGGTCAACCCCCACATCAGGAAGGAGCTCAGGAGGCAGCTAAGAAGAGAAAGGAAGAGCAGGCAAGGAGCATGAGGCCACTAGACTGAACAAGGAAGCACTGGCTTTTGGGAGAGGCTACATGAAGCCAGGAAGACTTGGGTTTGAAGCTCACCTCTAATACTTACTGCTGTGTGACTGTGTAAATCACTTCTTTTGAAGTTTGTTTCTTAATCTATAGAATGGAGTAAGATGGTCCATAATCTCTACCTCACAAAGGTGTTGTGAGCTCTGGGAGATGCCATACCTGGTCTATTTGGGACATTGAAAAGTTCCATAGAAATGTCAGTTATCATCACCATCATCATCAACAACAGCATGATCATCATTTTCTCAGTTAGTTATTTTCCATTTCAAGTCCTTCACCATTTGGCTCATATCTCTTTTGAGACATTAAGTAGACCTTTCAAGTGAATGCTTTTAGTTATTATTCTTTTTTAAAAATAGTATTTTATTTTTCACCAGTTACACATAAAAACAATTTTAAACATTTGTATTTAAACCTTGGATTTCCAACTTCTCTCCCTTCCTTTCTCCCCACTGTGAGAAGGCAAGTAATTCGATCAAGGTTATACATGTGTAGTTATACAAAACATTTCCATACCAGTCACATTGTGAAAGAAGACATAGACCAAAAAAAGGCCCTGAAGAAAAATAAAGTAAAAAAAAAAAGGATGCTTCAATCTGTATTCAGACACCATCAGTTCTTTCTCTGTGGATGGATAGCGTTTTTCCTAAGTCCTTCAGAGTGTCTTGAATCATTGTATTGCTAAGAACGGCTAAGTCATTCACAGCTGATCATCTTTCCATATTGCTACTACTTTGTACACAGTACATTTCACTTTGCATCCGTTCATGTAAGTCATCCCAGGATTTTCTGAGAGCATCCTGCTCATCATTTCTTATAGCACAATAGTATTCCATCATAATCACATATTGCAATTTGTTCACACATTCTCTAATTGATGGGCACCCTCTTAACTTCCAATTCTTTGCCCTGGTTATTATTCTTCAAGCAAATATTACTGCTTCCTTGGCTCATACTTTGTCCCAGTTTCCCCATTTTTTTCTTCCTTAATGCAGAATGTTATCAGCCGGGACGTTCACATAGCTACTTGCTAGAGTATACCATTGAATCCCTGACTTCATTGATGTGGACAAGGTCCTTCCGTTGATGTGTATTGTAACCCCTTCATACTTCTTCATTATTCTTACTCCTGTCCTTGCATGAAGGACCCAACCAGGGCTCTGATACTTTCACCATGTTGTGGTTGGTGGTGCTACACTTGGTTTGCTCATTCATTATTTTCCACCTTCACTCAATCCAGCTCCTTATGTGTCTTCAGTATTGTCTTTGGCAACACTTCTCATGTCCAAGTCATCATGGGAATATGTTGTAGCCTGCTGCTGATGCTCATTAGGTGCCTACCCTGTGTTACTTGTGATTTTCATTTTTGGAGGTGGTACTATGTGATTCCAAATTATATAGCATTCATTGGATAAAATTGGTGTGAAGGAGATGGAATTTGGTGATGGTCAACAGCCTGGGGTCAGAACAGATGCTGGGTGGTTTTCTGAGCACTCTGCCCTCCTGCCTTCTATTCATTTCTGACCCCAGCTTATTGGTTGAGCCATTGTGTGCACAAAAAATAAATGTACTGAGTAACTTAATCAGTGAATTGTCTGTCTCATTGCATGTCATTATCTGGGCAGTACACATTTTTGATTCCCTTTGTTTTTCCTATGTAGATGGGCAAGCATAACTGTTGTTTGACAATATACTTAGTAGCAACATCAAGGAAGCTGTGCAACAGGAAGGCATGGCCTCCCTACTGTGAGCTAAAAATGATTATGGGAATATCCTTTGCAAAATGAAAACATATGGCGGATACCTTACTGGTGGCCACACTTTTTGGTGTTTCGTTTTTTCATTCAATAAAAAATTATTAAGTGTCTATTATGTACCAGGAACTAGGTTAGGTGTTTCTGTTTATGGATAACTTGGAGCTGACTGCATCAGACCCTGGATCACTACAGAGTCTCCCCAGTGAGAGGCATATTTACTCATATCTATTTAAACATTTAAAAAACGAATATCCTTCCAACTTGCCTATTTCTCTCATGTGCGGTTCTTGCTGTTGCTTCCATCTGCCGTAATCTGACTTTAAACTTTTGCCCTCAATGAAGAGCAACAGGCTGGACTATGCCAGTCTTGGATGTGCAAGTGGAAATGACAATTTCAACGACAGCTCAGCTATTGACTTAGTGTCCCTGAGCAAGACAAGAAACGCTCCTGATGCTTAGTGTATCTATTGTTACAGTAAGGAGATTGCCTTCCTGGACCTCTGATGCTCCTCCCACTTCTAAATCCTGATTTTTCTGATTTAGTCCCAATCCCCAATTAGAACTCCACCCCTCTTCTTCTCAGTGGGTGCAAATTCATTGCTATTCTGTTGTATAATTATTCCCAATGTTTCTAATTGTAGTTGTTGTATGGTCCCAGTTAGATAATTAGATACTTTTAAAATGTTATCTCATGTTTTCAATTAACATGCATTTATTTTCTCTCCCTCATCCTGCCCTCCCCTTGAAAAAAAAAGGCAGGAAAAAATCTACACACACACAGACACACACACACACACATTTCAATCAAAATAAACCTAGACACATTGACCTTATCTAAAAATGTATGTCACATCCTATATCTTCACTCTATCACCTCTTTTTCAGGAAGTAAGTAGAATATTTTATCTCTAATCCTTCGGAATTATAGTTAGTCATTGCATTAATCAGAATTTTAAAACATTTTTCCAAGTCGTTCATTTTTATAATATTGTCAGTATTATTAAAAAAAATATTCTCATGGTTCTTCTCACTTTAGTCTGTATCAGTCCACACAAGTCTTCTCGGGTTTTTCTGAAATCATTCTTTTTATATTTTTTCCCAGGCACAATAGTATTCCATTACATTTTTATACTATAATTTGTCCAGCCATTGCTCAATTGATAGACATGCCCTCAGTTTCTAGTTCTTTGCCACTATGAAGAGTTACTTAATATATTTTTGTGTGTGTGGATCATTTTCCTCTTTCTTTGATCTTTTTGGATACAACCCTAGCAATAGAACTCTGTCAAAGGGTACAGAGACATTATTGACTTTTGGGACATAGTTCTAATGGCTGGCCCAAGTTACAAGTCCACCAAAACTTCATTCGTGTTCCTGTTTTCCTGTGGCCCCTCCAACACTTGCCATTTTCTTTTATTCTCACCTTTGACAATCTGATGGGGATGAGGTAGAACCTCAGAGTCTCTTTAATTTGCTTTTCTCTAATTATTAATGATTTGGAACATTTTTTCCCATCTGACTATTGACAGCAGACCCTATTAGAATATAAACTACTGAAATCAGAAAATGAGTCTTAGGTGTTCTAGCAGCTCATTAGTACCAAGGACAGAAGCCTGTTCAGTCACCTTCTGGCAT
Source organism: Petaurus breviceps papuanus (assembly GCF_028583685.1). Classification (NCBI taxonomy): domain Eukaryota; kingdom Metazoa; phylum Chordata; class Mammalia; order Diprotodontia; family Petauridae; genus Petaurus; species Petaurus breviceps. The sequence continues at coordinate 8,370,640 of NW_027186352.1, forward strand.
CCACTAAGGGCTGATTTACTAGCTCACTTGCCTGCAGAGATTTTCTGACTGACTGCCAGGACCTGGAATCCTTTTCAAACTAATGGTCTTGCTTGAGTTTTCCTGAGCACTTAAAAAAAAATCTGAAATAGTTGTGGATTCTCTCTGCCATTTGGGTTATAAACTAGCACTCACTGTCCTTTTTGCCTTGGCAGAGTTCCTAAAGATTTATTAGAATGTGAATGTCAATACAGATTTCCATGCAGTGCAAATAGCTTAGCTAAGAGACATTTTGCATTGAACAAAAAGGTACTTCAGAGAAAGTAAAGAATGTGGAGAAAAGAATAACCCATTTAGCCTCCAGGTGCCTGATTGTCAAAGGGTGGGTTTCACCCCCTGGGTGTTTAAGAATTTTCATTCATAGGGGCAGCCAGGTGGTTCAGTGAGTAAAAGCACTGGCCCCAGAGTCGGGATGACCTAGGATGGCATCCTGGCTCAGATACTTATCACCACACCCAGAAAAAAAATGGCCATGTAACCTTGAGCAAGTCACTTAACCCCAATTTCTTAAAAAAAAAAAAAAAGAATTTCCATTCTTACTTTCATTAAGGACAATTGTATAAAGGTGTGAGAGTGGCACATAATGATCTCAAGTTGCCACAAGCATTCTGACAGGTTCTAGGAAGCTTTGTCCTTTTCTCTCCAAGGTCAAAGAATAAGGATACATTTCTCTGCAGTCTTGTCTTTGGAAAGCTGGTAGCGTAGCCCTTTTGGACAGAGACGTCCTATTTCATGTCATTGAGACACAGCCATTTGTTCAAAGCAGATAAATAACTCTGAATTTGAAGTGAGCATAACCAGAGAACTACCAGAGGAATAAATCATCTGTGCCCAAATGTTACAAATAACCACAGCAAACAAAATGTATCCTTCCAGGAGGTGGTTCTGCATTGGCATTGCTGGGCGACCTGGGCTAATTTTTCTACACCAAATCTTCAAGCAAAGGGCAATCTAAGATATTACATGGACTAAAGCCAATATTTGGAAACCCTCTGGGTTTTGTTTAGAATCCACCTTTTAAAAATGACCTCGTTGATTATTTCCTGGAGTGAGCACCACATATGGTCAGAAAATCAAATAGTTCTCTTATTTCTAGCTTTTCATTATAGCGACTCACTGCTGTAATGGCCACCCAGGCAAATCAGCCCCATTCCCAGTGCTGGACCTCCCATCTCATTAGTTGGCTTAAGACTAAACATAACTAATTGCTCTGGCTGCAACCTCTCTTTAAAAGGATGCATGTTATCCCAGACAATCCCTGCTCTGCATTGTGTATTGCAGAAAGGCTGGAAGCAGCATCAGCCAAGCAACGACCCCACCAATCTCTTCCAGGGGAGGAAGAACTATACTTTAGCTGGCCTGGGAATTATGGCAGTTAGTTCCTGTTTTACTGCCAGGCTGGTAACAAACCACAAGATGGATTGGACACTTGGGCATCTTTCAGAGGGAAAACAAGTCAAGGACATTACTTTCCAGAAAAATGTTTTTACATGAGGCTTCATCCTTCTGTGAGGTTACAGAGACACTTGCACCTGGCTTGTGCCCTCCCCAAAGGGCATTTTTTTTCCTAAGAATTGTTTTCTTTCTTCTTTGTTGTTCCCCCCTGTGCTCTGAATAAGGATTGGAGATGGGGGGTGCACACAATAAATATATGTTGATGGACTGACTGAAGGCCCATATTGCTAGATATGGGAAAAGAAGAAATATGGTCACCAGACTTCTCCCTCTCCTCAGTCCAGGGGTCACAAATCAAAGCAAAGCAAGGGGATTCCAAGGGAGAGATGGAAGATCAGTTTTCAGGCCCATTGAATCCTTGGCTTCTGTGTTCAACGTGCCCATCCTGGGTGGTGAAACCATGATAAACTTGGAGACATTTTGTGTCAAACAGTCTCTTGTCTACAAGATCATGACTGGCTCAGACAGGGGCCTGGACTGTGACCAGGAGCGACTGTCTGTCAGTGACAACTTGACCTGCATTTCAAACAATTAAAAGGTTTCTACAAACATGAGAGAGGAAAGAAAGCTCCCTTCTCTTTTAACAAATAGAAATTCCAGCTTAAGAAGGAGATAGAATTTATAGAAAAGAAGTCATAGACATAGCTGAAAGAGACTAGGACTTAATTGGCCTAATTATCTTAATTTACAGATGAGGAAGCTGAGGCCTGGAGAAGGTGAATGACAATGAATAGGGAAGCAAGGAATCAGACTCAGATTTTCTGACCCTAAATCTGAAGTGGTCCAGCCTTGGCAGCTAAAATTTTAGATCTCTTAGTCCCTGGGTATCCTGATAATGATGATAATAGAAATAACAGCAATCACTCAATTTGTGTGTTGCCCTTCACCCAATGCTGTCCTTGTATTGATAATCCAGGCAGATTAAAGGAGAAGTATCATTGGTCCCAGTTAGCAGTTGAAAAAGCTTGTAGGACCTCAGATTGGGCCATCTAGCCCCCCCCCCCCCCCCAGTTCTACAGCTGAGGGAACTAAGGCCCAGAGAAAGACAATGATTTGTTTAAGGTCACACAACCCAAAAGTGGAAGAGCCAGGACCTGAATCCTATCTTTGAGTTCTCTTTTTTTAATTGAGTTCTCTACCCCAGCAGCCATTTTGTCTCCTGGCTTCCACTCCCTTCTTTGGTTATTTGTGATCAACTCTAATCCAACAAGCACTTATTCAGAGCCTATCATGGTTGCAGATAGAGTGCCAAGCCTGGAGTCAGGAAGACCTGAGCTCAAATCTGACCTCAGACACTAGTTGTCTAACTCTGGGCAAGTCATGTCACCCCCATTGCCTCAAAAAAAAAAAAAGGGTCTACTATGGGCAAGACACCACAGCAAATAGTTGGCAGATGAAGACAAAATGGAAGATATTAGCCCCTGCCCTCAAGGAGCTTACATTTTACAGAAAGACTAAAATATGAACACAGAGAAGCAAATGTGTGACAGTGCAAGGAGGGGGAAGGAGCGCTGGCAGGGAACAACATGGCAGCTAAGCCTGGAAGGAAGCGCAGGCATCTAGGCATCCCGGGTGAGAAGGGCAGGCATGTGGACACCAGACGTTAGGGTTTAAAATGTAGAGCTTTAAGGGTGTTCAGAACCCAATATACCGACATGCCGTGTCCTGCCCAAATGAATTCGACCCAAGTCTTCTTTCAGACAAAGTAAAACAAAGTTTATTAAAGATTCTCCATGGTGGGCAGACTCTTAAGGAACCTCACGTCACTGGCTAGAGTCTTAAGGAATCTAAGCATTTGTGACACTTGTATTGACAAGCCGGCCAGAATTAATCCGAGCACCTTCACGGAGGCAAGATGGATCTTATATACAGAAAGACTGTGGGAGGGGTCTGAGAGTGGCTCAGTAGTCTGGGGTGATGGGAGGAGGGGTCTAAGGAGGATCTTGATGGGACTGGGATGACTAGAAGTCAGACCCTGGGAACCTAGAGAATGGAAGGGAGGGTGGGGTCAAGGGTGGGAAGCAGCTGGAAGCAATCCAGAGGTGGACAATGGAGAGGACAGGGGAGGGCTGGGCTAGGTTAAGGGTAACAGAGATGCCTGCATATTGATAATGGAAGACTTTTGGTCACTGGGGAATGCCAGATCAAGTGGGGAGATTCAAGGGGGTTCCCATAGCCTCTACCCCATCATCTCCCCCTCAAAAAAATGGGACCCAAATTCTTTTGGCATAAGGGGTGAAGGTCTTGGCTTGGGCCTATCTCCCATCAGTGAAAGCACATGGGGAGAGAGAAGGCAGAGTGCCAAGGTCAGAGTATGGCCAGTGGGTCCATTCAACCGTAACATCTACTATGGGAAGTGAAATAATAGGAAATAAAACTGGGAAGACTGGTGAGAGCCAGATGAAGATGGGCATTGAATGCCAAGCTCAGGAATGCCTAGTTTATCCACGTGAGTAGAAGCTCTTTGCTAACATTCACCCTTAGGAAATTCTACAAACTTCCTCACCCCATTTTTTTCAGTGGAAGCCAATTTTTCTTTCTTTTGTGTGATGGAGAACAGATGATTGAGCGAAGAGGAGGGGGTGTCAGGGAGACCCAGGCTTGGGCCTCAGTCATGACACCAGTTAGTGCTATAATATGCCCTCTATTCCTTTCATAACACTGGGAGGTGGGTGCTATGATTATGCTTGTTTTATAGATGAAGAAATTGAAGAAAATAAAGATCAAGTGACTTGCCCAGGGTCACCCAGTTAGTGTCTGAGGCTAATTTGATTCAGATCTTCCTGAGTCCGGGCCTGGTTCTCTCACCACTGAGACGCCCACCTGCCAAGCTGGTCAGTTCAAATGCTCCTCTTCAAGGGTCGCTTGGAGAAAGGCACAGAGAAGCTGGGATGATTTCTAGCCGATGCTGGGGCCAGGCCTTCTCCCATGAATGAGAGCAAGTATACACCCCAGTGACCATGAATGCAGAGGGGTCAAAGCCACCCTGGGCTTGCCTCCCCCTGCTCTGTAGCCTGTCTGGCTTTGGCAGACAATAAGACCGAGATGAGTTTATTTTTTCAAGACCGCATTTCATCTCAGAGCCTTGAATACTTCCTATGATTTATAGGCCAAAGCATGATTCACCAGCAGCACTGACCTTCGACAGTGCTACAGATTTTCCAAAGTGCTTTGCATCCATTACCCTACTTAAATCTAAGAACAGTCCTTGAGAGAGGTATTACTTGGGTATCCCCATTTGATAGATGAGAAAGTAAGCCTCAGAGAGGCAGCCTGACTGTCCCATGTCCGCATAGCCAGTGAATGAGTGCCCATGTCCAGAATCTAGCCACCTTACCAAACTATCTCAGTATTTCCAGGCCAGTGCTTCAGATCCTGCTTCCTTAATGCCCAGTGTCTCATAAACCATCTTTATTAAGATCTTCTGGCAGAATTTCTTTGTACAGGATGTGTGTGTGGTTTTTTATGGGTCTCCTTTGTCACCATGGGACTGTGCCTTGACAAAGAGCTAGGGTGGCAGTTGGGGCAGGGCCTGCCTGCCAAGAGAGCTTGGGTCCCCCTCCTCCCTCCCTCTTGGCCGCCTTTGGCCTTGGCTTTGCCCAGCTCAGATGGCATATTGGCCATCCCTCTGCAGATGTTATCCCTGCCTGGTCCCCTGGCTATCTTGATTCTTCCAGTGGGGGTTTTCTATGCCCTATGACATTGATCTTGTCCTTACTCCAAATACAATGACCATGGCAAGGAGATGAGGTGAAAGTTGATTGTTTCCAATCACATGATTTATGTACAAATGTATTGATTGGAATGTTTCCCTTGGGCTCATGGAGAGCCTTCAGCTAACTGCACACGTGCATCCAGTAATGATGATTAACACCCAGGTGTATGGGGGAAGGGAAAGCTTGGACAGCCAATGTTCTGCTTTCAGTAACATGAAACATTTGGAAGAAGGCAAAACAGAGAGGATGACATAAATCTAGTCTGATAGGACAGAGAAGCAATGGGATAGTGTGGGAGAAGGCAAAGTTGGTTACTCAGTTAAGATCATTAATAAGAATTGACATTGAGAGAATGCTGTAAGGTTTTCAAAGGACTTTCCCAGCATCCTTGCATTGCAGCTTCACCTCAGCCCTGGGGGTTAGATTCTACAGGTCAGATCATACCCATTTAACAAATGATAAAACTGAGGAGCTGAAAAAAGATGATGTACTATGGCATGGTCACTGAGTCAGGAAGTGTTAGAAGTGGGATTCAAACCTCGCTTCCTCTAGTCTTCCAAGTGCACCAGAATTTTCCCTTCTACCATGCTACACTTATAAGGCAAAATTTCAATCATTTTACATTATTTGCAAATTTCCTGAAGTCTTTTGCATTGTCCCTTTGACCCCCTGACCAGAAAGGTGACATGTTTGCTGTTACCTGTGACATCACTTGCAGGGGGTATCCTGAGGTTCAAATAAGATAATGAATAAAAAGCATTTTGTAAACCTCAATGCCAGTTATTGCTGCTGCTGTTGTTACTACTACTACTACTAC
>NW_027186352.1:8376676-8427695 GCF_028583685.1 Petaurus breviceps papuanus
TACTACTACTACTACTACTACTACTACTACTACTACTACTACTACTACTACTACTACTGTTATTTCTATTAATCTTACAATCCCCAGTCCTCCAGTGGGGTAACAACTCCATTCCCTGATACTTCTACTGCCCTCCAACAGAATTCAAGTAGTGTTTATAGAGTATTAGAGGGAGGTGGTAGTAAATATCTAACAACCAGACTCTCAGGGGAAAAAAATGCACACTTCCTTTTAAGTTTCATTTGCTTTCTTAAGACTTTCTTAAGTTTAAGACAACCCACAACATCACCAATCAAGCTCTGAGTTTTAGTGATTGCTGTTTTCTGAGGTAAGAATGCTTCCACTGAAAACTGAATAATCGAGCCTCCTAAGTGAGTTGGTTTGGCTCCCTCCCACCCCTGACCTCCTGCCCACTGCCTCCAGTGCCCCGCTGCCTCTTGGGATCTCCACCTCTCTTCAAAGCTTAGCTCAAGTGTATTTTCTAGTCCCCCCAATTGTTAGCACTGCTATCACAGTCCGTCCAAACATTATTTTGCTTAATTTTGCTCTTACTCAGCTATAAACATATTGTTTCCCACTAATAAAATGATTGTATGAAATAATAAATGAATGAAAAGGAATTTATTAAATGCTTGTTACAAGTTTGCTAAGTCTTTGGACTAAAATGGATAAATCAAGACTATTTTTGCCCTCCAAGAGCCCATACTGTAATTGAGACAAGACATGAAAGAAAGTTCTGTTTTGAGTCAGATGGAAAGACCCGGGAGTCCTAAGGACTTCAGCAGGGTGGATGGCAAGACTTGGGGATCTTTAGGTTATACAAGAAATTGGGGCTGGTAGGACATAAAGTCAGGGTGAATGGAAAAGCCTGGAGGACGTGAGGAGGCAGGAGAAGAACAGACACCAAAGCCTGGTGGTCTTCCGTGTCACTGAAGAAGGAAAGTTAGCTCATGTAAGTCCCTTGTGCTTGGATTGCCAAGGTCCATCATGGCACAGCCACGGTGCTTCCTTCTCATATCCCTTATCAAGGGATGCCTTGCCTTTGCCACACCCATGATTCCATTCCATCCAGTACAAACACCAAAAGGGCTCCTGACCTCCAGGTTGGCCAGAAAAGTTAACGAAAGCCCGCTCTCCTTCCTGTGCTTGGACAGGAGCTGCAATGGCGTCATGTGCATTAGCTGACTTTCTTTCCAGTAAGAGTCACCCAGCAGCCCCTTCCAGGCTTGAGTGTCTTCCTGGAAGCAGATTCCCTTAAGCAGTGCCATCTTTGGAGCCATATATCATTGGGGTCCCCTGCTCAGATTATTACACTAATATATCATTAGGGCAACAGCTTGTTGGGGTGATGGATTACATAATGCAGCTCAGGAGCTCCAGTTCATGCTGATGATACATGATGCTTTCATTCTGATCTATAAGCATCATATTGTATATCACCAGGAGGGGCCATGGTGATGAGCCATTCCTTAGCTTAAAGAAAAACAAACTTTATGTTTTATGGTGGGCTGCATGATCACAAAAGGTGACAAATATCCCAGTCACCGGGTGACAAAAGAGAGAAGTGGTATAAATTCCAGATCCAGGAAGGATACCCTCATGCCTCCATGAGCTATCATAAGCCATATGTAAAGGCTAGATGATGGAACCTGATGGAGGAGATGGATGTTTGAATTTCTTGGGCCAAGCAAATGATGGCATATAACTTGTAAAAAAAAAATTACATAGTCAGGGCAGGAGTCAAGCTGAGGGAAGTCCTTGAAGGGAAGATTCCAGTGAAAGCAGAATCTTACATGGGGTGAAGTGATACATAGAATTCTCTCTCAAAGAGGAACTAGGGGTGGTAGTAGGCCTGCGTCCAGCAAGAGAGTTTAACTAAGGTCACATGTGTATACAATAAATGCTCCTTTCTGTCTCTCCAGGACTATCCTTATATTCCCAAGACTAATTAGTTCATGAAACAGTCATTGCAATCATATTTTAAATGACTCTTCTGTCTTCTCCAACAGGCTGGTGGGACCAGATTAAATATTTGGGTTTTCTGAAACTTGTTCTGGTGACAGATCAATATGTATCTTGAGAGTTCTGCTCACTTCACTCAGCATCAGTTCATGTAAGTCTTTCCAGGTATTTCTGAAGTCCACTTATTCATCGTTTCTTGTAATGTGTAATATGTCTTAGAGGTAAGAACTCAGCCCAGGTCTTGCTAATTCCCAATCTAGCAGGCTATGCATGCACCCACCATGATTGCTCTGAATGAGGCCACCTTACCTCCTTCATGGAGCTCACAGCCTACCCAGGAGAGAAGGCGTGTGGGACACAGATATATGTAATACTCTATTAGAATAATTAGTTCATTTTAAGACCCAGGACAGGGCTGGGGGTGGCAGCAGCAATACAATGACCCCTCAATTTGCATGGCTCTCTCCTCTTCAGATTTAGGGAGTTTTAGACAAAGAGTAATAAATGAACCATAAGTGATCTGAGCCCCAAGTTAGGAAATCTCCCAACATTTTGGCATGGGTTGGGTTGGGGGGGTCTATTCCTAACTTTATATTTATGTCTATCTCTAGGTAACCCCTGGCCCTTTGTGGTGGAGACAAATTCAGTTTCCTGGGAACATGTGACTAACAGAATAGCAAAGTATATTATAGTATCTATGGACAGCTAGGCATCAGAATGGAAAGTTGGGGAAAGAGTTGATCTTTTCTTGGGACTTTCCCCAGCCTGGGTCTTCTGTTCTAGCTGCCTGGAGAACCAATGACGCTCCTTGACATTTCCCTTCCCTGACATAGCTCAGTCTGATTTTTATTCCTCAAGGGGATGCTGGAAAGTCTAACATTCCAATTTCTGGAATTCTTTATTATAGCTATCTTAATGCTTCTATACAAAACCCAGAGAGCACAATGCAGCTTTCCAGCCTAATGGAACAGATCTTTTGTCTGCATAATTTAACTTTCTCCAATGGCTTTCAAAGACACCACACTTTGTGTAAGCCTTTTTGATTGGTTAGCATGTGTTGTTACTTATTTAAAGTGTCAAGGTGTCTATGTGTGTGGGGGTGGGGTGAGTGGAATTTATATCATTCTTACTACGAGTCAGACAGTGTGCTAAGGGCTTTTCAAATATCCTATTCGATCCTCACAACAGCGCTGTGAGGTAGGTATTGGTATTATTCCAATTTTACAGTTGAGGAAACTGAGGCAAACAGAAATTAAGTGATTTGCCCAGTATCACACTGAGTCAGAATCCGAAGTCAGGCCCTCTTGACTTCAGGCTGGTTCTCCGTCTGCCAGCTACATAATTACATAAACATAATCCGGCACCAGCTACATAATTAGAGCTACCATGGGCTGGGTTGATGTCAGTATCCTTCTTACACATTAGAGATGCACAAAGTGCTGTGGACGACCGAGGAGGAAAGAGAATCAGACAGGTCTCCTTGAGGAAGGGGCTTTTCAGTTGAGATTTCAAGGCTGGGGAGGAATTGCTTAAACAGTGAAGGGAGGGAGGATCTCTTAGAGACGAAGAGGTGACATTATTTGCTGTGCTCCTTGCACTCTAGCTGTGATTTCAGCAGGGTGGTGGAACTTCCAGTAAGCAAACTCCCTTTCCCAATGGAGATCTACAAGTGCTCTGTAATTAAGCATCACAGAGGGTTGCCTGAGTCACTGGGAGGTTGAGTGACTTGTACAGTTACACAGCGATTGAGTGTCTGTCAGAGATGTCACTTGGTCCCTGACAGCCTGCCCCTCATTCAGTCTCTGTCCCTGTCTCTCCCTTCTGTCTCTCTGTTTCTCTGTCTCTTCCTGACTCTCTGTCTATATAATATGCATGTACAGATGTGCACATGATATGTCTTATGTATAATGTATAATTGCATGTGTGATCTCATGAAAATCTCTAAGATTCTATGCTACATGGTCAGGGGAGTCAGTCAGTAAGCATTTATTTTACTATTTATAATATTCCTCAAACTCAAAATATCAATGTGTACACGTGTGTACAAGACTCACACACACATGCACACACTCACACATACATATACACATTGACTTTATTTTCCAAACTAAAACTCAGGTACATGACCTTGACAAGGCTAATACTTTGAAAAACCTCATTAAAAGTATGTTCCTTTATTTCTTTTCTTGAACTCAGGGATACTGTCATAAATTTATAATGACTGGACACTACAGTGGAATACCTCCAATTTGAGACAATTTCAGGGAATGGATATCACAAGGAGCTGGCTAGAATCTCTGGAATACCACAGAGGTACAGCATCAGCAATCTTAAGTTCCCTGGGGCCATATTGAATTGTGGAAACCTGAAACAATCATTCCAAGGTCAATCCTTGTGAGAATTCAGCAACAACATGGTGGTAATGGAGCTCTACAGAGAACTTGTAGGCTTGAGCCCCTTATGAATTATTTTTGCTGAAAATGAAGTTTCCAAAGTGAAGCCACTGGGAGACCTGAAGGACACCAAAGTCCCCCAAATCACTAAGCTAAAACACACTCCAATTTTAAATCAATGTCTGCCCTAGCTGGAAATGTATTTTTTATCACCTGGAAATTCTCTTGGAACTGGACAAGCTCATCCTCGATTATATTGCCTACCTCTTACAAACCTCCAATGCCCACCTCAGTTTCCTACCTCCCTTATTGGCTGCTTGGGGGTTTTAATTACAGGAGCAATAAGTTCCTTCTGTTTCTTTGATTGATTTCACTATCTATTGACCTCCCACTGTTAGCTACCCTCCATTTTAGCCAAGTCAGTGGAAAAACTTGGTAGTTTTTGATGGCAGCTCTAATGGCAGCACTATTGTGTCCCCTTCATTCCCCCCTCTACCCCAGTTTTATTGTATTTCATGAGAATGTCTGCCTTTTCTCTCTCAGGGAAGTCATTTTTTCCTTACTGTACCTCCTCATATTTTCCAAATGCTAGAAGGAAAAAAAATGTCAGTGGGGTGTATGCCAAACCCTGTTATTATCTTGTTTTGCTATAACTTCACAATGAAGACTGGTCTTTCCCATAGCTCCCCTCAAAGATCCATTTGATGAACTCGTAAGCATCAGTTTCTTTAAACATATGAATATGAATGTTGGCTTCCACTAATGACCCTCCCAACCCTGTCTTATAGCCTTTCATCGGGATGCCAAGGACCATTTATAGGAAGATGTGATTGTTCTTCATGAGGTCCTTTACTAAACAATAGTGTTAAGCTGAAAACATGGAGGGAAGGCATGGACTCTAAATTCCATTTGAGTCAGTGGTGGGTTATGGCAGCTATTACTCAGAGCAATTGGCATGAGACTCCCCTAATCCCTGGAGAGCCTGCTGATATGCTTCATGCCCTCAAGAACATGCAGAGTTGGTGTTAGAGCTTTGATGGAAGTCAATCTTCGTTACTTCTTCAGCAGAAAATCCTCTTAGATTGTGAGCTCCTCGATTGGATTGGAAGATCCTTGAATGCAGGGAGTGTTTTTCTATTAATTGTATCCCCAGTGCTGAGCACAGTGTCTGGCAAATTGTAGGCACTCAACTGTTAATCGGATTGGATTGGATTGGATTGGATTCAATAGATGTACCTGTGGCTCAAGACTCTCTTTGGGAGAGACTTTGGAATGCAAACATGTAGAGAATAGTTCCTCAGAATGTTCTTGATTTCCAAATTCCTTCTTTAAAGATTGTGTGGGATTTCCCCTTGAGTGAGATCAAGAACTCTCTCTTGAATGAGCAGGATCTCTTCTTGCACCATCTAAAAATGCATTTTATAACATATTTTAATCTTTCAAACTTTTCTCGTTTCTGTTTGCTCTCTTCTTGGACAAATAGGTTAACTCGTTTAGTATTTGTGATGGTCTTTTTCTTTAACCAGTTCTTGGAAGGAAGAGGTGAAGCTGGTGAGTGTGAGCTTAGGGTACCCTCCCTGCTTAAGAAGTTAAGATCAGAAAGCTAGCTTTTTTGGTGTTTTGAATCAATCATGGCCCCAGGCCAGTAGTATTTAGAGAGGCAGAAAGTTATGATTCTACTCCTGGGTTCCTCTCTCAAAATAGAGTAGAATGGCTAGTTCTTAGCCCTTTCTCCTGCTCCCCTCAAGGCATGGATCGTGATCTCCCTTCCACACCTCCCCTAGAGTCGCTTCTTTGTTTATATTACAGGGGAAGCACTCCATTCATATGCTCAACACAGTCAAGAAAATACAGGTGATTTGGGCTGCAACACAGGAAGCACATTGGTCAGAAATAAACATTTCTGTTAGTATCTGCTAACATTTACACAGCACTTCCTGAGGCACTATGCCAAGTACTTTACAAATACTAACTTGATCTTCCTAACAACCCTATGAGGTAAAAGCTATTATTATCTCCACTTTACAGTTGAAGAAACTGAGGCAAAAAGAGGTTAAAAGACTTGCCCAGGGTCACGTGGCTAGTGCCTCAAATTTGAACTCCGGGTCTTCCTTAACTCCCGTCCTAGCCTTCTGTGCAATATGGCACCTACTAAGATGTCATAGCAGATAGTGATTCCTTAGCAGTGCTTTGGGTCAAACAGAATAGAAATAATTGAGATGCCCCTCTGATAAAAACCAGGCTGCTGGAATCAATTAGTTTGGTAACAGAATACAGGCAGTTGGGCCAATCTGGAAGTTCTGGAAGTGTGAATCTTTTAGAGAGAATCCACTGCAACTCTACATTGATTAAGCACCTACATAGAGGTGAAAGTGATGGATGAGGATTCAGTAGGACCCGGGTTGGATTCCCACCTCCAGGACTCCTCAGTCTTGTCTCTACTCCCTGATCCCCAGTTTTCTCTGTTATGAAATGGGGATGTTAATAACACCTACTTCACAAGGAGGCTGCAAGGCTCAAATACACAACTCTACGCAAACATCTATTATTTGGGGATGAAAGGTCGGAGCTGGTTGGTGCTGGGATCACAGTGAAGAAAAAGTCCTTCTATCCCTGGTCTGCAGGAGTGGACTGGCTTTGTGGAGCAGGCAGAGGATTGGTCCCAGCTTTGTTCTGTAATGCCCTGAAAGGGCAGCCCAGACCACACCATGGCTAGCATTTCATTGCGACAGTGGTAGAAATGCTGGTGGTGTATTTTTTAGTTACATCTTCATAAATAATTTCCTAACAGTGATTAGAAGTTTGTTTATACAAGATAATGATCTTGCATAATGAATCTTCCCAGTGTGCAGATGATAGACACAGCTGGGATGCACTTTGGCAAAAAAAAATACTGAAGTTTATTAAAGGTATAAATTATGGATTTCACAAATACAAAATAGTAACTTTCAACCATATTGTTTACGCTTTCGAGTCGTCATTCCCCTCTTTTCTACTAATAGCCTGTCTTTTTGAGAAATGTTCCACCCTCAGAGAGGTTAAGTGACTTCCCCATGGTCATGGAGTTAGTTATTAGATCTCCCTTGATTTACATTTCAGCTTTACCCTTAAAAGGGAAAGGGGATTGGCTTGAGGGTGGGGAAGGAGATGGGGAATGCAATGTAACTCTGTTAATTAGGGGCTCAACAGGAAGATATTCTAATTAGCATAGAAATCTCTCTGAAACACAATCAACCTCCTTTTCCTTCATTCAAAAGGGAAATCAATGAAGTCAGATGGAGAGGAAGATCTGCATTATGTTACTCTGCACTCCCCCCCCCCCCCCGTTCTCAAAGTAGATTGACTCAGATAAGCTCTCCAGGTTCAAGGCATTCTATGGGTCTTCCTACACTCACAAAAGCCCACTGACAAATTTACCCAGAGGATACAACTAATTCAAAGCAAAGGCACGAAATGAGGGAACCTGATAAGAAAGCAGCAGTCATGTTCTTTCCCCTCAAACCTGAGTCATATTTTCCAATAAATTCACACACAAGATTTAGGAAAGGTGGTCCCATGTAGGGTGGGACCAGGAGGCACATGGGGAGCACACAGGAGGGGACGGCCCCTACCTCTGAGGCTGCAGTCTTCTGGTATTGTCATGGGCTGCTCTTCCCAGGTCTGCTCCCACCAGCCCACAGTGTTCACAGCCCCACTGGATGAGGAGTCTTCACAAAGATTTTTGAGGCCATTGAGCAGGGTTGCTCCATGGTCCCCATGATGACTATGGGCCACGGCTAGGCAAGGCTCCCTCTTGCGGCCATGTATTTGTGGCACTCTTGTTTTCTCCCCTTGCGCCCAGCTTCTGCCTCCTAGGAGAGTGGGTCCTGCCAGGCTCTTCTACTTTCAAGCCCCATTCCGTTCTACCACTCTTTGAAGTCCTGAAGTAATAAAGTCGTAATAACACACACAGTCATAATAAAGGACTCAGAAAAGTCCTTCCTAAGGAAAAAATATCCCAAATCTCTGACTTCTTTATTCAAGGGGAACTTGGTTTATTACTTTAGAAATCTGACTAAAAATCACTTTTCAATTTCAAAAAGGATCTATCTTTGCCTCAGGGGCCAGCTGCTCAGAGCGCCTAGCATGCACTCAGCTGTTACTTACGATGCATTAGGGCACCAGGTTTAACTTTCCCTTTTAGCAGAATCTCTGCTAAAGGGTCACCTCTGGATCTTCTCAGCCTTCCCTCTGTCTTCCTTTCTGGTCTTCTGACACCTTGCTGCCCATGAGGAGAGGCTTCCCATAAATGAGAGCGGCCTAGCCACGGAACGTCTGGCTCAGAAGGCCCTCTGCCTCACTGGAGTCTTCACGCAGCGCCTGACTGGGCCACCCTGGGCGACGCCTGCCTTCTCCTTCCCTTCAGAAGTTCCATGAATGATTTTGTCTCATCCTTCACGTGCCAAGGCTCTGTTTTCTCCCTCTTTGAGGCGGCTCTTCTGCTCGCCAAGGCCCAGTTCTTCATTGCTCTTTTGATGCCTTACCTTTGTCTCCTTCCTTCTCCAGGAGCTTGCCCAATCCGTTGATCATTCTTTCTGCCTCTTGTCTCTTCTGCTGGCCAAGGCCCAGTTCTTCATTGCTCTTTTGATGCTTTACCTTTGTCTCCTTCCTTCTCCAGAGGCTTACCCAATTTGTTGATCATTCCACTGGAGTGGTTTATCATTTCCTTCTCCAGCTCATTTTACAGGAAAGGAAACTGAGGCAAACAGGGTTAAGTGACTTGCCCAGGGTCACACAGTGAGTACAAGCCTGGGGTTAGATTTGAACTTCCTGACTCTGGGCCTGGAACTCTATCCATGGCACCACCTAGCTTCCCATATATGGTCCATAGTCAGGTAGGATTCAAATTCAGTTCTTTCTGATTCCAAGTCCACTTAATGAGCTTAAGTGGGACTGTCAGAATTTGCCAGTCACAGATTGCCTTCCAAAAAGTTTCCAGGACACTTTCTTTCCCTCATTTCATAAGACTTGATCAGATTAAGGCAAACTCTGTGTCTATACTTTCTGACACATTGAGCTAAATTATCATTTAAAAAAAAAACTGGGGAAAAATCCATTTTTAAAACAAGGCCTGGTAACTGAATCCCTTCTCAAAATAAAAATGTAGCCCACTAGAAGGCACATTCATTTTATGTCCCATGGAATAGATGCTGATGATTTTCATCCCAGGAAGAGTCAAATTTGATTTCTCTGAAGGAAGGGTTACTAATGAGAACTTTATGAGTTCCATAGCTCCCAATAGACTTCTTTAAGCAAGGTCAGGCAAGTTCTGAGGTCTAGGCAGCTGTGTCTGAAATGGACAAGAGAAGTAGCCGCTCTGGGACAAAGGCTGCCCCAGCCGGACAGCAGCACCCAAATATGGGAGCAACGCGAAAGCCAGACTTGCTTTTTCTGGCCGCCTCTCTGTACGTTGGGTGTGTGCTCTGCTCAACTAAAGGAAAATTCCAAAAGAAAAGTAGTAGAATACTATCAAGACTCAGGTTTTGTACTGTGTGCTCAGCCCTACTGTCAGAAACCTGGAATACAACCATAGGAATATATCGCAGCCTGAAACCGGATATAAATTGTAGCCTTAGATTCATGACGTACATTTTATGCAGTGGTTGGTTTTAAAAAACAGGCATTTAATATTTGAAAAGTTGGAGCCAAATGAGGCAGCCCAGTGACTTTTATCATTGGGTGTCTTATACTGGAATGTTTCGCAGATATTTTTAATTGGGGGCATCCACTGAAGTGTAAAGAAAAAAAAATGACTATGTAGAGTTCATTCTGAAAGGTTCACAAAGTCAGTTTATTATGTTGGGGGAAAGGTTAGAATCATGCCAGATAAAGTTAAATATTTTCCATCTGCATTCTGCACGTACACCACCCTGAAGGATAGATGCTTCTAGAGAGGAATTAATTCACTTCTTTCCCCTAGAATAATATAGCTTTCAATCCATACACAGTCCATAAAAGTCTCTTTTATGACATCTGGGTTGCAAGCATATAAGTAGTCATTCAGGCTTAAACTTAGTAACTGGGCCTTTTGCCATTCTCCCATCAGGCCCCCACAGGCCGGAGAAGATTGGGCATTGGTCAGTGGTAAAGTGCATACTCTACTATCTGAGATGTTTTCCCTATGTTTGAAGGTCTACTTAACTTTCCTTCCTATCCAAAATCAGCAGGAACCCTACCATTTAAAGTGTTTCACAGAGATACCCAGGATACAGAGGATTGCAATTATTCAGGGGTTAGCCTTCTTCTCTTAGACCAGAAACGAAAAGGTCTTGGTTCTGTGTGTCCATTGTGTGATGTAGTGAAAATAATGCTTGGCCAGGAGGAAGAGGAGTCCTGGGTCCCTGTTTCTGCCTGAGCTGTGTGACTGGGGGGAAGTTAGCTTGGACCCCAGCTTTCTCATCTGTAAAATGAGGCTCCTAACACCCATAAGGCCTCCTCTCTATTTTCTCGGAAGCTAACAAAGCTAGTTTGTGCCAAATAATCTTGCCGGCCACATTAAAGTACTGTCTAATGCTTATTCCTGTTGCTGTTTTAGGGCTTGGCACAGTGCCTAGCACACAGTGGGTGCTTAATAAATGCTGAATGATGGATTAACTGAAGCTACTTTTCCTGCTGACGCTCTCACCACTAGCTAGAAGCTGTAGATCCACGTCTTCTCCCGTCTCCCTCTGGACTTTCCAGGGTAGGCAATAATGTAGAAACCAGGATTTTTCTTAATATTTTATTGGATCTCAGAGCTCTGGCTAACAAAGGAAACAAATTCACTCTGGAAAACACAGTTTAAACGTCCCCTTTCTCCAGAAATGCACTAAGACCTAGCTCCAGCCTCCATCCCTCCCCTTGCATGTCACTGCAGCTTAACCACTGTGGTCCACTTTCCCCTTTCCCATCCACACACAAGGGCCCCTTCTCTGTTGTTGTCTGTCCTGGCATAGCCCTGCCCACACTTAGCCCAAGCTTGCTTGTAGTTATCCTGGTAACCTTCTCTCTGGGCTTTTGAGCCAGCCCTGGGTCATTGTGACCTGGGTTCCTACAAGCCTGGCATCCTCATGACCTTCAGCTGACGACTATGGCATTGCAGATGTTTGAGAATTAGAAGTGGCCCCAGCAGCCATCCAGTCTGAGCTGTACCTGAGCAGAATCCTCACTGACACAGCTGATGAGTGGATGTCCAGTCTGTGCTCCAGGACTGCCAGAGAGAGGGAACTGCCTCCCAAGGCAGCCCATCCTTCTCATGTCCATCTCAAATATTAGCTGGCTTTTTGTATTTCCTCATTGCAGATCCCCCTGTTCACTGTTCCTGGTCCTGTCTTCCAGGGTCCAACAGAACAAGCCTCATGTCTCCTCTTCACTCCACCCACTGAAATACTTGAAGGCAGCTCTCATGTCATTCTCATGCCTTTTCTTCTCCAGGTTAAACATCTCGTCCTGTCAGCTGACCCTCCCATGGCGTTGACTCTCCATCCTGGCCGTCCTTCTCCAGACCCTTTCCAGCTGAGGTCCAGCAATATGGCCACCCCTGGACCTCTCTTACAACAGCCCAAGATCAAGCTAGCTGTCCTTGGCCTCAGAGTCACCAGAGTTGGCTCCCTTTGAGCACTCAACTGGGGGGCTTTACATTTCTCTCCATTGAATTACATGTCTTCATATTCAGCCCAATGCTTGAGCAACATACTTTTAGATCCTGACTCTGTAATCTTCTATGTTAACTTTCCCTCCAAGTTGGGTGTCAACTATCATTTATAGTTAGGGGGAACCACAGTGGATAGATTCCTGTTCCTGGCATTAGGAAGACTTCAAATCTAATACCAGGTACTTACTAGTCATATGACCCTGGGCAGTCACCTAACCTCCATCTACCTCAGGCTCCTCATCTGTAAAATGGGTATAATAAACCTACCTCACAGGGTTGTTGTATCAAAATTTATAATATTTATAAAGCACTTAGCACAGTCCCTGGCACACAGTAGGGGCTTAATAAATGCTTATTCCCTCCTCCCTTATTTGAAAACTTGATAAGCCTGCCATTTATACATTTCCCCAAGTCATTGATAAAAATGTGAAATAATGCAGGGCCATACACAGATCCCTGGGGCACTCTACTGGAGACATCCAAAAATTTTATCACTGAACCATCAATGAGAAATCTAGTGATACTTGAAACATCTTCACTGCAAGAATTCTTCCTGTTGAATCCTCAATTTCTTGAAATAAAGTCATTTCCAGGAATAATAAGGCTGTAGAATCATAAAGATAAGCTTGAACTACCAAGGTTGTAGATAGATGCAATGATTAGGCCTGTGTGGCTTGCCATCCCCAGCACAGTGGATGGAGAGCTGGCCTCTGGGTCAGGATGACTGGCTGTTGAGTCCAATCTGGAACTCAGACTGGCTGTGTGACTGGCAAAGCCTCCTCACCTCTCAGTTTCCCATGGCAGACCAGAACATGGGCACAAATTGAAGCAAGAGAAATTTAAAAACAGAATCCTGTGCTTATGTTGGGAAAAGACCAATGGCACAAAGTAAAGAATGCTGAGACTTTGGTCAGCCAGAAGGTCATCAGAAAAAAAGATCTGGGTGTTCTAGTGGTCTGCAAGCTCAGACCACTGAGAGTTTGTGGTGATGTGGGAGCCACACAGACTACTGCTCCATTAAGCTGCAGTTAGAGGGGCCCAGGACCTAGAATGAAGGAGGGAAAAGGTCCTCTGGGCTTTTCTCTGCCCTGGTCACTTAGGCAATACATATAGGACACATATGGAGTGCTGTGTCCAATGTTAGGAAGGACATTGACAAGCTGAAAATGTCAAGGAGAAGAAAACCAAGATGCAGAGGGGCCTAGAGAGCCCAGTTCATTGAGGAAACCAGGGAGGGTGAGCCTGAAGACCCGCAGGCTAGTGAGGACATGTCCATTCTTGTCTAGTTTTTAAAGGTCTTGAAAAAACCAGAGGTGAACAGAAAATTTGACATTCAAAAACAAGAAGCAAGAGAAACATGAGAAGGTAACAGGGAAAAGAAATCATAAGGAACTTATCAGAGTTGAACTATTTTCATTCCTACATGGAAAAATGATCATCGTAGCTGATGAAACTTTTCTCAGTATGAGGATAGTTGAAGGGAATAGAAATGTGTGTGTGTGTGTGTGTCTATATAGGAGGGTATATGTACATATGAATAAACATGTGAGTGTGTATATAGGTGTACAGGTATACATAGCCAGAGGGCACAGGACCAATTGAATAGGAAGGGATGATATTTTAAAAATAAAATTAAGAAGTAAGAGAGGAATATAATGAGAGGACATAGGGAGAGACAGAAGAGGGTAAATTATCCCTTTTAGAAGAGGCAAGGGAAAACTGGAGGGGAACAATGGAGGGGAAGAACAGGAAGGCAAAAGGGGATGGGTCAACCTTACTCTCATTGAATTTGGCTTAAGGAGGGAATAACACACACTCAATTGGGTATCTCACCCTACAGGAGAGTAGGCGGGAAGGGAATAAGAGGGAGAATGATAGAAGGGAGGGCAGATTGGGGGGAAGGTAGTTAGAAGCACACACTTTTGAAAAGGGACAGGGTCAAAGTAGAAAATAGAATAAGTGGGGGTCAGGATAGGAGGGAGGGAAATATAATCAGTCTTTCACAATGTATCCACTATGGAAATATTTTGCATAACTACACATGTACAACCTATATTGAATTGCTTATCTTCCCAGTAAGGGTGGGTAAAGAGGGAAAAGGGGAAAGAATTTGGAATTCAAAGTTTGAAAATTTTTATTATTGTTTTTTTTACATGCACTGGGAAATAAGGCATACAGGCACTGGGGTATGGAGATCCATCTTGCCCTACTGGAAATTTGGAGGGTGAAAGGGGGAAGATATAGGAGAGAGTAGATTGGGGGAGGGGGTATTCACTGGGATCGCTGTTCTGGGGTGGCGGGCAGGGGAAAGACGGGGAAAAATTTGTAACTCAAAATCTTGTAGAAATGAAAGTCGTAAACTAAAAATAAACATAAAATTAACAAAAATAAAGGTCTGTGTGTGGAAGCAGGGTTAAGCTTGGTTCTGCTTGTCCCCCAAGGCCAGAACTAGGAAAAGGAGTTTAAGGTTGCAAAGATACTTAGATTTCATATAAATGTAAGGGGAGTTGGTTGGAGAGCCTCAGATCAATTTGTCAAATTCCCCAATCCATTTAATGACATTAAAGGGCATGGGTTTTTGTCTAGAGGTTCCCTCCTATGAAGGTAGAAGCTTGCTGGCATCTTGCCAAGTGGACACAAGAAATTCCTCTGATTGGTTCCCAGTGCTAGAGTCCAAGGTCATTTGCAAAGTAGAAGCAGCAGTGATTGGCTGTCATCCACATTGCTGCAGATCCCAACATATCACAAATCAGTCTAGAAATGTTGTGTGCTGTGTGCTACATTCTGGGACCTATTCCCTTTCTAGAATAAGTCTCCAAATACACCTGGAATTATTTCTCTCTGAAAGTCCCCCAATTTGCCTTTTAAAAGTAGAATCTCAATGAAGTAATGTACAAAAAGGGAAGAAAATGAAAGGAACGGTTCTTTTTTCAAACTTTTAAAAAGGTTCTAAAACATGGCTCCTCAAAGAATCAACAGCATAATTCAATGTGTAATAAATGAAATACTGTGGACTCTAAAGAAAGGGAATGTTCTCTGACCCAGTGGATATCATTGCATTCCCTCACAAACCTTAGAAAGTTTGTAAGAATGGATAATATCTAAACTTCACTGCCATCCCACTTTCACCTGCATACACCTCTATGGCTCATGGTAGAAGAAATCAGGAAAGTCTAAAGTAAATTTACTTTGGGGGGACAATTGAGTTAATCAGTCAAGTCACCCCAAACCATTGAAAGTCAATGCCAGGATGCTAAGCAAGTCCTGACTTTAGCAGGTGAGAGTATCTCTTAATTGCTCTCTACGTATGAACAGGGGTATTGGTATTGGCTTAGGGGAGGGGTCATGCAATCTGGAGCCTATATAAAAGAAGGGAATCACATAGAACAGCAGATTTATGTGCCTGAAAGCAGAGGAGAGAGTATTTCAGTTAAACCCCTGACAAGGTTTCAGTTGGGAGGAAGTGCAAAGCCCTGGACCTTGGCTCTGCTCTCAGACCCCCTCTCCTCAGGCAGAGGTACCTTGTGAACGTCCAAGGCTCTGGAAGAGCTGGACTTCTTACTCAGCATCCTAGTAATATCCCCAGACAGCAGATAACAGTACCTGACTGGAGAGCCAAAGCATACTGGACGTGATGGGAGAAAAGAGATTCAAACTCAACAAAGAGCCCAGAAAAAAGAAAGCTACAGATTCTAGAAGGAGAACATCTGGAAGATTCTGGCACAAGGATTGCCATGTGAGTTTCACCATTTTTCCCCAGAATGACAGATTATTGCAGACATTTGGGGATGCTTTGTAACAATTCTGCTACCACAGTAAATACCCCTTTCTAAAAGCTAATTAAGTCTGGCTTGTTAATTTATATCAACTGATAATCATGGCCAGAAGCAGAGGGGCTTACGCATTAGCACTAGAACAGAGCTTTCCTTCAGTTAGCACTGGAAAGACACCTTCCATCTCTTCAGGAATAACCCTAGAATCTGAGGGAATAGGAAGTAGCCAGCCCAACTCTGGAGACCTGACTGATCATGACAGTGGAGGCTTGGCAAGTCTCCCTAGGACAGAGTGCAGAAGGAGGGCTGGTGTTTCTATGCTCTGAGAGTTTTGTGAAGTAAAGGCTTCAAAATGTCGTCTATTTGAGCCTCCAAGAGAGGAAGGTAGGATCATTATCTCCATTTTACAGAGAATGAAACTGAGGCTAAGAGATCGTCATACATCTAGTGTTGGGAAAGGTTTGGAATTGAGGTCTTCCTGGCTCCAAGTCCAGACTTCTATCCACTACACCAAGTTGCCCCCTATTGAGAAGATATGTGGCATCACAGCTGTGACCTCCACTGGCATCTGGCCCAGCCCCTTCATTTAACAGGAGAGGAAGGGTCATACAGCCAGGACTGACCCAAGGGAAGTCCCATTGTACTTGCCATCACGCTGTAGCCCCAGCTTGGCATATTTAAATGACATTTGGCACAGCCAAAAAGTGTGAGCTAAAAGGACAGTCAGATACCCTCACTTCAGGGAACATCACATCCTCAGCCCAGGCTGTCCTCCACTGACCCAGAGGCCAGCCTCTTCTGAGCCTCCAGGCCAGACTCCTAGGAAGGGCTGTGGCTGAAAAGGCCAATCTCAAGGCCAAACTAAGGCTGAGCCTTTCCCAACTCACCTAGGCTGGTGCACAGATGTGAGTCATGGACTCAGAGCTTCCTGATTTGGCAGAACTGGCCAAAGCTTGGACTCTGCTAGCAGAGCCTTCCAAAGCTTAGGGTGACCTTCACCTACATGATGAGACATCAGAGGAAGATTTGGGTGGGGAAGCAGGAAAAGGTGATTCAAAGGACAAATTGGAAACTCACCTCCCCTTTGCAAGAGCTGAGTGAAGGTGTCAGTGGGGGAAGAAGAGAGATAACAAAACACACACACACACATACACACAGACACACACGCACACACACAGACACACACACACATGCAGAGTTTGCTGGATTTGGAGCTGTGAAGAACCTTAGCAACCATCTCATCCAGCCCTGTCATTTGATAGATAAAATCATCTTCACTTGTTAATCACTCTGGCTTATCACCTTTATCACACGTCTTTGTTACATACATAAGAAGAATCCATTTCACTGGCTTTCAAAGCTTACTGAATATTCATAAGAAGAAACAAGTATCCCCCCCTGGGGTAGGGCTGATGACTAGGTTTCAGTGACCTTGAAGAGTGATGCCAATCAGTCTGGAGGCAGGGAGGTAGCTATCATGCCAATGTGAATAACTGGGAGCCAGTGGGAGCCAGTGGGAAGGATGCTGGATTCGCAACTGGAGGACACACTTTCAGCAAGGACAAGGCTACCAAGGTCATCAGTGGCCTAAGTTCTGCCCAAGGGCATAGGGGAGGAAGCAGGATTTGGTGTCAGCAGAGACCTGAGTTCAAACTCTAACTCTTGCTTCCTCAGTGTGTGGTCATGGGCAAGTCTTTTACCTTTTCTGAGTTTGAGTAAAATTAGGAGAGCAGTTGTACCATCAACCTCACAAGGTAATAGTGATGAAAGTGCAAAGTGCTACATGGAGAAATGGGAGTTATTATTATTAGGAAAGAGCCAAAGGGAAATCACTGCAAATACAAAGAGGTCGGCATGGTAAGATGGAGGGTTCTAAAGAAATGACCATCAGCCAAAGCAAAGGCAAATGCTTTTGTCCTGAATGTGCCCATGAGGACCCGTTTGCTTTGGATGATTTTCAGCATCAAGATCACGCGGGCTTTGGTGGAATGTAGTCATATATTAGGAAGATATCCTCAAGGACAAAATACTGACATAAGGGACAGACAGGGGGGTGGGAATCTTTGTGCTCAAATCAAGGATGGCAAAAGCAAAAGCAATTGGGTCATCAGAGGACCCTGCACAGCACAAGGCAGGAAAGAGGTGAGGAGTCTGGCACGGCGGAGATCACGGCAGCGACGCACGACTTCCGTTATTCAGACAGTTCTGGGAGCAGCTGCTGCCCTAGTTCTACCTTTGCTCATTACAGCTTCAAAAAGAAAAAGTAGCCTTTTGGATGTGACCCATACTTAGTGACCCCACACTGACTTTGTGATGCGTCACTACTTCCTTTTCTAAGCATTCACTAAACATCCTTTTAGTGAATTCTAGAATTTTGCTAGGATTTGAACTCATGGGACCATACTTTTCAGACTGTACTCTTCTCCTTTAGAAAATAAGGCTGGGGCAACAGGTTCCCTTCTCCAAATTTGTGGCCCCTCTTATTCCCCTGCCCCCCAAAACCCGATCATTTAGAAGAAGTGATCATGAAGAGCCAATATACCTTCATTAAACACAGGTCACATCAGATTAGCTGCTCTCTCTTGAAATGTCTTAATGATAATTTGATTTTCAAAAAGTCAAGTTGCCCCAGAAACAACTACAATCCCAGACCTGGCTGTTACCAATGAGGATGAACTGATTGCTAGGTTGGAAATGATGCAGGTCATGAGAAAGAAAGGAAATCTGAAAAGAGGCTTTGGAGTTTTGGAGAAACATTTTCAGAGGAAATATAGCCAGGATCCCATGGATCACCATTCTATGGGGAAAACCATGCCTGGAGGCAGAGAGGATGCGAAGGAATGAAATTCTGAAGCCACAAAGAAATGATTTTGAAGAGGAGCAAGAGAACAATGTAAAGGCAGAAGGAACTCATTAACAGCCCCAGATGTTAATATGACAGGGACAGAAGACCAAAGCAAGGTCAGGTACCGGAAAAGGACAAAACCTCGGACACAATGTCAGTTAGAAGAGTGTCTGGATGCTCAGAATGAACTGAGGCTGGTGAGGAAAGCGAGGAACATTGAAATGAGCTTTAAAGGTGCACTTCGGAAAAGAGGAAGAAAGCAGAAGGGAAGGGGCTGCTGTTCAGGACTATGGCGATGGAGAACAATGGAAACAGCCTGGCTTGGCCAGTGCTCATTTTTGCCTGTTTTCTCTTCTGTGGGGGATAATCTTTGGGCTGGAAAAGAAGACGGAACACAACTGGCTAATAGAAGGCTGTAGCAGCAAGCACCCCAAGCGTCTTCAGGGTTTGCTGCCAACACAGGTTCTTGGATCTGCTTTGATAAAGGAAAGCAACTCAAAATGGGTTAACAAGCTTACTTTAATCAGTCAGATATGTATTATTCACCTAGTTCAGGGGAAAAAGGTCAGCACCCCGAACTTCAGAATATACAGATAGAATTAGCAAGACAGAGAAACAGATCAAGTAGACAGTTTCCAAAATGTCCAACCATTACATCCATACCAAATCAACATCTGGGTTTTTCAAAGCCAACGGGGGGCTCTCAACAACGGCTTCCCATAATCCAGATGAAATCACAGAACATTTCTCAAAGTGAGCCCCAAAACAAAGCTACAGATCAGGGCTTATATAGCCTTCTCCTGGCTCAGAGAATGTAACAACCTTATTGACTCATTGGCTAATCAAGAAGTATCTACTGAAAAACAAGCCTCCCACCCCAGGCTCCAGGTGCACTTTAGCCTAGGGGCAGGGAAGATCTTTAAAATTTACATTCCCATTACAAAGGCTGAAACAAGAAAGAGTGAGGAGACAGAGTTAGAGTCCTCAGCTGCCCTCCCTAAGTTCCAGGCACCTGGTGCAGATGTACCACAGCCTGGGGACAAGAGGAACCCTGAATGGCCAGGAGGAACAGAGAGATGCCACATGATTGGAGATGGGCAAATGAGGACCTGGCTTCCTTCGGTTTTGTTTTGAAGGAGCAGAGTGAAGTTTAAAAAGTATAGACTCATGAATTCAGTTCTAAGCAAAATTCTAGAATTTACTGGAGGGACAACTGGTGAACACTTAGAAAAGGAAGCAGAGACTAATCAGAAAGTGCCAGCCTAGTTTTATTATTCCTGTGAGACTGACTGCCTTTCACTTTTTAATGTTATTAGCAGAGCCACAGCCAGAACAATATGATCAGCACAATTTAACTAAGTGCACTTTTATTCCTTCAGAAGATATGAACCATTGAGTTTGCTGGAAAAGTAACTACTATCAGAGGGTTCATGTGCTATCCCCATGACCAGCACCCATATGCCAGGCGACTTGCTCCTTCCTCTGGCCTTGTGCTCCCACTCCGCAGGAGTGAGAGGTCCAGGCTCTCTTATACCCCATTCCTCTACTCTCAAGCCCAAGCTCTCTCCTCTCCCTATGGAAACTGACTTTGACTTTAAAAGTTGATTTGATAGTGCCAAGATAGCTACTTGCAGCTTTTGTCACCAATCAAATGATGGAGGGTTGCTGTAGATCCATGTAATTCTAGCAAAGCATTAGACCAAACGTGTAATACTGTTATCAGAGAGAGGGAGAGAGAGAGAGAGAGAGAGAGAGAGAGAGAGATGGGTTAGATGGAATAATTATGTGCATTTGGAAACTGAATTGAATAGTTAGACTCAAAGAATAGTTATTAATAGTTGGCTGTCAATTTGGCAAGAGAGTTCTAGAGGAGTGTCCCTAGCATCTCGTGTGCTTAACCATGTTCTTTTTAACATTACCTATAATAATGACTTGGATAAAGACATAGATGTAGAGCTTATCAAATGTTCAGATAACACTTATCTGGAAGCAGAGTTAGCATGCAGACTGAGAAAGTCAGGATTCAAAAAGATTTTGACAAGCAAGAACATTGGGTTGAATCTAATCAGATGAAATTTAACAGGAATAAATGTGAAATTGCACCCTTGGGTTCATGGCTGGAGAAAGTGCACCTGGACAACATTTGGAGCTTTAGTGGGCTCAGCATTGTTGACAGTGTAAAATGGCCTCCCCAATTGTGAATGCACTTATGACCTGATTCATTGAAACTTGGCACCCAGGCCCAGGTCAGCAGAAGCTCTGCTGGACTCGGCCCTCACCGGACCAAGTCTGGCACGACATGCTCAAGGCTGAATCTCATGCTTTAGAAAGGGTTCTGATACCTTGGAGAGCACCCAGAGGAGGGCTGCCTGGATAGTGACTGGTCTTGGGTTCGTGCCAAATGAAGAATGTTTGAGAGAACTGTGGATCAAGCCTGGAGAAGAGAAGATACGGAAAGTCCCAGGATTGTCTTCAGATGTTTGAAGAAATGTCCCAAGGCAGCAGGATTAGACTTGTTCTGTTGGTTCCAAAGGGGTGGAATTAGGAAGCCGACATCTAAGTGGCAAAGGGGTCTATGAAAGGGAAACCTTCCTTACAATGAAAGGACCGAGGTCAAGGGTAGAGGGAGAGTCAGCGGCCTCTGGGAAAGGTAAAGGGCCTCTTCTGCTCCTGCTGGAAGGCAATACAATAGAGGGGAGGCTGAGAGAGCAGCTGATGGGGCGGAGGCACTTGGAACGATGGAGGACTGGACTTGGGCAGCTTTTGGCAGATGGCCCCAGTATTCTCAGAGAGTACAGGAGGTGGAAGAGCGAGGGCTGTGAGTGATGCAATAAACAGATAAGAAAGTTTGCAGTGGTCACCATGAGGAATGTAATCATGAGCTGATAAGGGTAGAAAAGTTGTTTTGTCTAGCAGTATCAAGGGTCTAATTCTGGTTGTATGCTTTAAGTATATGGTGAGTGAAATCAGTTCAATATATCCCACAACATCTGTCTTCCAGCTAGGTCAACTTATTTCCCAGAAGTGAAACTGCCTTCTTTTAAACAAAATCCTAAAAAATTCCATTCTTCCCTGAAAATGCCTTCCTTATTCTACTGCAAGTCTTGTTTCACCCCTTCTCTCAAGGCAGCTTGGTGCAGCAGGAAAAACAGCAGAGCTGGTGTCAGAGGTGTGGGGTTGAATTCTAGTTCTGCTCTGGCATAAGTGGACCAATCCCAGGCCATCTCCAGGTCATGATGAGGAATCAGAGGAGTGCTTAGTCTCCAAACTCAGACCTTCCCCAACCTTCAGTGCACTGTCATTTAGAGACCATTGTTTCACCTTCAATGCCTCGGAGTTATCTTCTAGGCCTCCCTCTTCTTTGTTCCCTGGTTTTTCTAGATCACCAGTTTGGGGTGAGTTTAGATTTAAATTCTCTTGACATGCACTTTGCTGGGGGAAAAAAGGTGCTGATCAGGAAGGCTGGAGAGTCGTGGGTCCTAATTCTGCTCCTGGAACTGACTAGCTGTGTGACATTGGGCCCACAGAGCCCTTCTCTGAACTTAATTTTCCTTATCTGTAAAATGGGGATTCCAGGCTCAATTTAGAGAAAGGTGCTTTGGCAAACTTTGAAACCCCATAAGAGCAATTGTTATTCAAAGTTAAACTCTGGTTCCACCTTATTTCCTCTGCCCTCCACTCAATTTAGTACAGAATGACTAAATCCATCATTACCACGTATCTGGGATGGACAAGTCAGCTTGAGGCAACAGTTACAAGAGATAAACAAAATAGCGAACTTTCATTTGAATGGTGGGGAATCTGACACTCCCAAATCAGGATGGTAAAGGCCAGGAAGTAATGCCAGCAAAGGAATAAAGAGACGGAGTATTCCCAGAAAATTCAGAGTTAGTGTTCTGCTGAAAGAATGGAGAAAGTTTTACAGAAGCAAGGGTGACCCAACCAAGCTTTGAAGGGAGTGAAGGCTTTGGATACATTGCCATGATTATGAAAGGACTTTGCTCAGGGATGGCAGGTTATACCCACCTCAGTCCTGTTGGTCACTACATAACAAAGCTGGGTGAGAGAGCAATTGAACTTAGGCAATATAACCAGAAAGGAGATATGGAGCTCAGTTTTGAGAGTGCTTTTTTTTTTTGGAGGGCAATTGGGGTTAAGTGACTTGCCCAAG
This sequence comes from Petaurus breviceps papuanus, assembly GCF_028583685.1. Classification (NCBI taxonomy): domain Eukaryota; kingdom Metazoa; phylum Chordata; class Mammalia; order Diprotodontia; family Petauridae; genus Petaurus; species Petaurus breviceps. The sequence goes on from NW_027186352.1 coordinate 8,399,493, forward strand.
TCACACAGCTAGTAAGTGTGTCAAGTGTCTGAGGCTGGATTTGAACTCTGGTCCTCCTGACTTCAGGGCCCGTGTTCTATTCACTGTGCCACCTAGCTGACCCTGTTGAGAGTGCTTTTTGCTGCTAAGAATTAGAATTCTTTCTCAATGTTGGTGCCTGTGCAAATTAAAATAAATGATATAAAATAAGACAGAATTTGTAAGAGGACCACAGGATCTAGAACTTAGATCTCGGTCTAGAACTAGAAGGGATCTCAGAGACCATTTAGTCCAATTTACTTATTTTTACAGAGGAGGAAACTGAGGCCCAGGGTGGTCATTCAGTGATTTCAGATCCTGGATTCAGAACTGAGGGAAACTTTAGTCATTGAGTCAAAACTCATCAGTTTACGAATGGGGACTCTGACCTAGGGAGTTTAGCCACTTATCCAAGGTCAGACTGATTAATAAAAAGTGGCAGAGTTGTACTGAAGCTAAATGATCTGATTCCAAATCCAATGAGATAGAAGATACCTCTGACTTCAGAAACCAGGGATTTGATGGAAAAGAGGCAGGTGACTATGTGTCATGGCTATGTCCTCCCTCCTGCCCGCCACTGACCTCATTAGTCACCTCAGGCTGAGTGAATAGGAGTTTGGCATGGGTTCCTCACCTCCCCTTATCCCAGACCTTGTTGCTGAATGGTTAACTGTTATAGGTAGTTGTTAGAGAACAACTAAAATTGGATGTCAAAAAAAGGGAAGAGACCAAAACTGGAAAAGCCAAAACTTTGAAATGTTCTCTACCAGTTCCTTGCATTTGCACTTATTCCCCACCCTGGGCAGGCTCCAGAAATCTATAACTGCTTCTGTCCCCTTAGCATAAATGCACTGATAACGTGGACCTCTGAAAACATTACCTCTTGAAGCAACAGAACAGAATGAGAAACTTTGAGATGAAATATAGAGGGGATGTGAACACTTGGTCCTCCTGGATCATTGACTTGTCATGGCAGAGGATCTTGTGCAGTTCAATGAAACGATGAGCTATGCTATGCATGGTTACTCAAGACAGACCATAGTGGGGAGTTCTGACAAAAGGTGATTCACTGGAGATGTAAATGGCAAGCCAGTCCAGTAGCTCTGCCAAGAAAACCCCATGAACAGAACTAAAATCATAAAAGAGATGACATTGGAAGATGAGCCCCTCAGGTCAGAAGGTGTCCAATATGCTACTGGGGAAGAGTGGAGAAAAAGTCCAAATAGTTCCAGTACTAATGAAGGATCAGGGCTGAAACCAAGAGGAAGCAGATGTGTCTGGTGACAAAAGGAAAGTCTAAAGCTGCAAATATCAGTAGTGCACAGAAACCTGGACCATAAGGTCTATGAACCAAGGTAGACTGGAGGTGGATAAACAGGAGATGGAGCGACTAAACATTGACAGATCAGGTGTCAGCAAACTTAAATGGATGGGAACGGATGAATTTAATTCAGGTGGTCACTGTATCTACCACCGTGGGCAAGAATCCCTTAGAAGAAATGGAGCAGCCCTCATAATGCAGGGGGGAGAAAAGCAGTACTGGGGTATTAGCTGAAAAATAGGGGGATGATATATGTTTGAACCCAAAGCAAACTGTTTAACGTTACAGTAATAGAAGTCTTTTCTCCAACCACTGATGCTGAAGAGGTTAACTGGTTCTATGAAGGCCTACAACACCATGTAGAAACACTCTCCCCTGCCAAAAAAAAGATGTCACATTCCTCTTAGGGGACTGGAATGCTAAAGTAGAAAATCAAAAGATAACTGGAACAGCAGGCAAGTTTGGCCTTGGAGTGCAAAATAAAGCATGGAAGAGATTCATATGTAAAGAGAGCTTGTTGGTCAGAGCAAACACTCTTTTTCAACCACCCAGAAGGTGACTCTGCACATGGATACCACTGATGGTCAATATAGAAAGCAGCTTGCCTCTATGCTCTGCAGTCAGAGGTGGAGAAACTCTATAGAGTCAGTTAAAACAAGACCTGAAAATACCTGTGGGTCAGATCATGAGCTTCTTATTGCAAAATTCAGGCTTAAGTTGCAGAAAGTAGGGAAAACTACTGGCATGACCTGAATAACATCCCTTGTGAATATGAAGGGGGTGTTGTGAAGATATCTAATGGATTAGATCTGGTAGATAGAATGCCTAAAGAGCTCTGGACAGAAGTTCACAATACTGTGCAGGAGACAGCCACAAAAAAACATTCCAAAGACAAAGAAGAGCGAGAAAGCAAAGTGGAACATGATGAAGCTTTACAAATAGCTGAGGACAAAAGGGAAGTCAAAGGGAAAGGAGAAAGGGAAAGATTTACCCAACTGCATGCAGAATTCTGGAGAAAAACAAGGAAAAATAAGAAAGTTTTCTTATATGGGCAATGCAAAGAAATAGAAGAAAACAATACAATGGGAAAGCAAGATCTCCTTGAGAAAATTAGAAGTATCAAGGGAATGTCTCAAATGACAGAAGACTAAAATGGGAGGGGCTGAACAGAAGCAGAAGAGAATAAGAAGAGGTGACAAGAATACACAAAAGAACCACACACGAAACCTCTTAACATAACCAATAACCAACAACAAGACCGATGAAAGTCATGGAATTCCAGCTGATTAAAACCCCAAAAGATGATGCATTGAAGTGCTGCACTCAACATGCCAACTGCTTTGGAAAAGTAAACAATGACTATTGGATTGGAAAGGGTCAGTTTACATCACAATCCTAAAGAAGGGCGATGCAAAGAATGTTCAAATTGCCGAACTGAATTCATTTCACATACCAGCAAGGTTATGATCACAATTCAGCAAGCTAGGCTTCAGCAATGTGAACCAAGAATGAACAGTAGAACACACTGGTTTGTGAAGAAGCAGAGGAACTGGTACCAAATCATCAGCATTTGCTGGATGATGGAAAAAGCAAGGAAGCAAAGTTCCAGGAAAAACATCTACGGCCTCATTGACTGCGCTAAAGGCTTTGACTGTGTGGAGCACAACAAGATGCAGCAAGTTCTTGAAGAGATGGGAGTGTGGAGCGGCAAGCACCCCAGTGTCCCCAGGGTGCCTGCTCACACAGGTTCTTGGATCTGCTTTGATAAAGGAAAGCAACTCAAAATGGGTTAACAAGCTTACTTTAATCAGTCAGACATATATCATTTACCTTGTTCAGGAGAAAAGGTCAGCACCCCGAACTTCAAAGTATACAGGCAGAATTATCAAGACAGAAACAAATCAAGTAGACAGATTTCCAAACTGTCCAACCATTACATCCATACCCAGTCAACATCTGGGTTTCCACATCTGGGTTTTTCAAAGCCGGGGGATTCTCAACAACGGCTTCCCAGAATTCAGATCAAATCACAGAACACTTCTCAAAGTGAGTCCCAAAACAAAGCTACACATCAGGGCTTATATAGCCTTCTCATGGCTCAGAGAATGTAACAACCTTATTGACCCACTGGCCAATCAAGAAGTATCTACTGAAAAACAAGCCTCCTTCCCCAGGCTTCTGGTGCACTTTAGCCTAGGGGCAGGGAAGGTCTTCCAAATTTGCATTCCCATTACAGAGTGCCAGGTTGTATTGTCTCTTGAGGAACCTGTATGAAGGCCAAGAAGAGTAGTTTGTATGGTGCATGGAACAGCTGATTGGTTTAAGATTGGAAAAAAAAGTACATGACTGTATATTGTCACCTTATTCCTTTAACTTTTATGCAGAGTATATCATGTGAAATGCCAGGCAGGTTGAATCAAAAGCCAGAATTATGGTTGCTGGGAAAAAAATGTCAGCAATATCAGGTTTGCAAGATGGTACCACTCTGCAGAAAGTGAAGAAGAATTAAGAAGCCCCTTGATGAGGTTAAAAAACGACAATGTAAAAGCTGGCTTGAAGCTTAACATGAAAAGAAATAAATAAACAAAAAACAAGATCTTGGCAACTGGTCCCATTGTTTTCTAGTATCAGATTTTATATTCTTGGGCTCAAAGACCACTGCAGAGAGTGACTGCAGCCATGAAATTAAAATACTCTTGCTCCTTGGAAGGAAAACTATAACAAATTTGGAAAGCATACTAAAAAGTAGATCATGACCTTGCTGACAAATCATATCCATACAGTCAAAGCTATGGTTTTCCCAGTAGGGTTGTTCAAAGACCACTGTATACCTTAACAGACAGTCTGTATAAGCAGCTGTGACTGGTTGGCCATCTATTGGCCAATCATCTGAAGATGAAGCTCTCCACCCTTCATAGGCTGATCTTTGAATAACAGACAGACCCAATCCATCATTGGGTCCCTACTTGGCATTTGTCCAGCAGAGACCTGCTTGAATTTACACACCCCCAGCAGAACTTTGCAAAATCCAGGATCACCTGTGATGGCATATGAGGAAACATGGTGGGAGTGAGGATGAGAAGGTAATAATGAATAATAAAAACAAAGATTGTAACTGTGACAGAAGGGGAAAGGATAGGACAGGGGAAAGACAAGATCAATTACAGAATATGTGAAGATAAATTTCATTCTTTAAAGACTGAGAGTGAGTGGAACTAGGCTCGGTTGTGGAGTGCCCACTGGGATTCCTCAGTGGAAGTTAGAACTCTGGATGAAGTCACTCCAAGTTGGAAGGGACCTCAGAGGTCATCTCTTTACGTGACTTGCTTCTAATAAATAAATTAGGAGACTTTCATTAGCACATCAATTGATTTATATGAATGGTTTCTTTTGAAAGTTGTGCTGGCTTAGCTAGCTGGTGTGAGCATTGTTTATCTAATCCTCTTTACATTATTAATTTGCTTAGAAACCTTTTACCCCTTGAACATGGAATTCTGGACAGTTACCATTTAGCTTTGAGGAGTTCATGAGAAGATAGAGTTTAAAATGTCTTTTGAAAAATATATTAATGGGGATGGCTGAAAAGAGGACAGAAAAATAAAGATTGGGGGAACTTATTTCTTGAAAAAACTGAGAGAAACTTAAGAGAATTCTTGTAAAGAAACTGGAGAAATTCTCAAGAGACCATAATTTGTAACTTGTAAGAATGGCCTGATGGGACTTGCTACCAGAATTTAGGATGTCAGCAGTCATGGTAAAAGTTAAAAGATACTTAGGCTAAGGTCCTCCCAGCCATAACTGGGACTTTGTAAATAATCATTCATGCCAGTTTAATTGTTGGGTTACACTGTCAATAAATAGAACAGCCAATAACCTTGTTATTTATTTAAATGTCAGAGATTAGGGAAACAGAGAGAGAGAGAAAGAGAAGGAGACAAAGACAGAGACACAGAAAGATGAAATAATTTATGAGAAAACTGGTTTGTCCAACTTATTAAATAATAACATTTAATAAACTTCATGGAGGTTCAAAGCTAATTGACTAATTTACAGAGATTCCTAATTTCAGCAATTAATAAAATATCAAAATATCCCTTCTGATTTCTTTAGAATAAGAATTATGAGAATGAATAAGGAAAATGGTCCAGTAGCAGATGTAAAGAGCTCAGCACCTCACCCATGTGAGTAACCCCAAACCTTGTTATACACATACACACACACACTCACTCACTCACACACACACTCACACACTCATACACACACACATACATATACATATAATTTGGGGATAGGAAGAGAACTAACAACTGGAAGGGGGTTGTGAAACATTAAGTTAAATCACTGAGAGAGAATTTAAATGATTTTTAATTGAAGGAAGAGTAGTTAATTTTAAGAGGTTTTATTGAAAGGAAGATTTTTCTCTGTCTCTGTCTCTGTCTCTCCCTCTGTCTCTTTTTAACTTTCTTTCTCTTTTTTTGTTTCAGTCTCTGTCTCTTTCCTTCCTGTGATAGTAATGGAATGTGGAGATTCCCCTGTATTGGGCTTGGTTTTCAAATTGATTGTATTAAAACCCAGAGCTTGTTAATCCCACCTGTGGGATGGACTTTTTGATGTGAAAAGAAAGTCCTGACTGGGAGGAGCTGGTGACGTAGATTTGGAGAGACACTAGAGAGAGGCGGAAGTTCTTTTTGGAAGCAGCACCTCGTGGAGAGAGACTAAGAGATTGCTGGTGGCCGCTTTGAATTGCCCTGGACTTTTGAGACCTGCCCCCTGAGCTGCTAAGGACTGAGGAGACATGGCTGTTTTGCTGGTACTTTGTCTGTCTGTTTTGATGTTATTTTGCCAGATTTGTCCACTGGTGAAAGACTGTCCTGTTGAAGAAGTCCTGGAACCTGGCATTTGGTTAAGAAGGCCTGAGACTGTCCTGCAGACAGAGAGTGAATACTGTCCACTGGTGAGGGACAGTACTGAGAGTGAATACTGTCCACTGGTGAGGGACAGTACTGTTGTTGCAGGGGTCTGGAGACTGTCCGGCAGACAGAATGAATACTGTCCACTGGTGAAGGACAGTGCTGTTGTTGCAGGGGTCTGGGAGCCTTTCTGTTGGTTCAGAAGCCCTGAAGAAGGATTTTCTTGTTGTATGTTTACAGAAATCCTGGGAGAGGGCTTTGCTAATGTGTTCAGGGGTTCTAGGACTGTTCTACAGACAGAGGATAAATTCATGAAGGGACTGGCAATGTATCTTATGGCCTTGCTAAGCCTTGTCTCTCCAGGAACTAAGATTGCTGAGAACTTGCCTCGTGTCAAGATGAAGAAAAGACCTCCATTTGGGTATTAAGTGCTGTGTTTAAACTTGATGTAACTCTGGGGTAGATTCAATTGTGATCCAGGGGTGGGGAACTTTTGACCTTTTTGTGTTCTATGGTTGAGCAAATGAATGTATTTTACTTATGTTTGGAAACTAATCTCCATTTGAGAAGAGGGGCTTTGTGGTGGACTTAATTAAGGTATAGCCTAGGGGTGGAGAAGTATTTGGAACAGAGACTTTGTAATTGATTGAATGATTGGAAAGTCCTGGGGTGGGGTAGTCCTTGGAGATTATTTAATCACACTTAGTAAATGCTGTATTTTGAATGATGTCATGTTTTGATCTTCTCTGTTCTGGGTTTGTTACTGAATAAAATAGAGAGCACCTATGCTGGTATTTTGAACCTGGCAAGTTGCCTTTGCTTGGTATTACATTACACTTCCCTCCCTCCCTCTGGCTCTCTCTCTCTGTCTCTCCTCTTTCTCTACCTCTGTCACTGTCTCTGTTTGTGTCTGTTTCTTCCTCTCCCTGTCTCTTTCTGCTTTTGTGTCTTCATATCTGTCTCTCTCTTTCCCTCCCTCTCTCTCTCCCTCTGACTCTCTCCCTCTGTCTCTTTTTAACTTTCTGTCTCTCTCTTTTTTGTTTTTCTCTTTTTGTCTCTGTCTCTTTCCTTCACTCCTTCCCTCCCTCCCTCTCTCCCTCTGTCTCTCTTTCTCTCCTCTCTCTCTATCTCTGTCTCTGTTTCTTCCTCTCCCTCTGTCTCTTTCTAACTCTATGACTCTGTCTCTTTCTGCTTTTCTTTCTTTGTATCTGTCTCTCTCTTTCCCTCCCTCCCTTTGTTTGTGTCTGTCTTTCTCTTTCCTTCCCTCCCTCCCTCTGGCTCTCTTTCTCTGTCTCTCCTCTCTCTCTACTTCTTTCTCTAGCTCCATGTGTGTCTATTTCTTCCTCTCCCTCTGTCTTTTTCTGCTTTTCTGTCTTTGTATCTGTTTCTCTCTTTCCCTCCCTCCCTCCTTTTCCTGTCTCTATTCTCTCTCTCCCTTTGTCTCTGTCTCAGTTTCTCTCTCTCTTTCTTACATCCAGCAAGGAAGGACTCCCCGATTAAGTTATTCTCAAGTTTAATTCAGATGGTAAATATTTAATGCCTTGGATAAAAGTTTAATTCCTGGCAGGAAGATTTACTCTTGAAAATCATAACTCCCATTCTTCCCAGTGGTCTTAATTCAGCTTCTTCTTCTTCTTTGAGAAACTACCATGGTGCTGTGCACACAGTAGGACATGATTAGAGATTTACTCATTGAAAAATATTGAGCACCCTCTCCTAGGGTTAAAGGGAAATAGGTATAAAGGCAAAGTCCAACATTTGTGTTTTTAAAAAATAGGAAAATGACAAATATTGGAGAAAATGTGGGAAACTTGGAAGACTAATTCATTGTAAATATGAACTGATCCAACCCTTCTGGAGAGCAATATGGAACTATGCCCAGAGGGCTATATAATGGTGCATACCCTTTGACCCAGCAATAGCACTTCTAGGACTATATCCTGAAGAGATCATAAAAATGGGGAAAGGACCCACACGTACCAAAATCTTTATAGCAGCTCTTTTAGTGATGGCCAAGAATTGGAAATGGAGGGGCGCCCATCCATTGGGGAACGGCTGAGCAAGCTGTGGTATATGAATGTAATGGAACACTATTGTTCCATAAGAAATGAGGAGCAGATTTACTTCAGAAAAACCTGGGAAGACTTATATGAGCTGATGCTGAGCGAAGTGAGCAGAACCAGGACACTGTGCTCAGTAACAGCAGTGCAAGGATCTAAGACACCTCCAAAAGGCTCATGGAGGAAAATGATACCCACATCAGAGAAAGAATGATGGAGTCTGAAGGCAGATTGAAGCAGACTATTTGCTTTCTATCTTTTCTTTCTTTCTCATGTTTCCTCCCATTGCTTCTAATTCTTCTTTACAACATGACCGATGTGGAAATATGTTTAATATGAATGTGTGTATGTATAAACCTATATCAGATTGCACACTGTCTTGAGTTGGGGGGAACAGAGGGGAGGTGGAGAAAATGTGGAACTCAAAATCATATAAAAGTGAATGTTGAAAACTAAAATTAATTAATTAATATTTTTAAAAGCTTCACAAGTACAAGATGGGGGAGATATGACGAGACAGCAGGTCATTTGTTCTGGAGGTCTTAATTATCTGCAAGTTTACTATGTGTTAACAGTGACATGTGGCATTCCAAAGAGTTAAGACAACATGGAAAACTCTATGACTATGGAAAAGAAAGTGTTTATTCAGCATTTATTATGTGCCAGGCACTGTGAAAAGCACTCCAGATAAAAATACAAGAGAAGAAGAGAGAGAATTCCTGCTCTCTGCATACTTATACTCTAGTGGGGAAAGACAACACACAGTGGGAGACATGGTGTCAAAGTCTAGAGAATTAAAAGCAGAAGCAGGAGGGAATAAAGGCTGGCCAGCCTGGGATCCTCTTCAAAATTCAACTCTTGGGGGACCAGTAGGAGAAGGGAGATAGCCTTGCAGAGAGATGGTCCAGGGTGAGACCCCAGCTGAGGCAAGGAAGTCTGTAGCCTCAGAAGCACAGCCTGGTGGGCTTGGGAATGAAGAAGTTAATGGGCACTTAAATTAAGAGTAGTGCAGCTTCCAGAGCCAAGAAGATGCCAGTCCTGGGTTCTCTCCTCTGCTTAGGCCACTCGTGGAGTGCTGCCTTCACTTCTGGGTGCCGCATGAAGGATATTGATAAACTGGAGACCAACCAAAGGAAGGCCCCCTAGGATGATGAAGGGCCTCAGGCTCGTGGCACGTGGTGATCATTCAAAGAAATGTGAGTATTTAGCCTGGAGAAGGCTTGGAGGAAATGGGACAATTGAATTCAAGCATTCTGATAGCTATCATGCAGATGGTGGATTAGGTGGATTAGGATTGTTTGTTTTAGTTCCCAAGGAGAGTCCCTTAGTTGATAAGTGAAAGTGGCCAAGAGGCCACGTTCAGTTCCATTTAAAGAAAACAGTCTAAGCATAAGTATGTGCCCCAAGGGGTTCAGGCTGCCTCGGGAGGCAGGGATCCCCCATGGCAGATCTAGCAGGGGCTGGGGGGCCTTTGTCAGGTCTGCTGAAGAGGAGGTTTTTGTCCAGCTGCAAGTTGGATGAGGTACCCCTTCCATCCTCTTCCAGGATTTAGGTTAGGGGAGTCTTTGTTTCTTTAAACATAAGAAAGAAACTGACCTGAGTCTTCGAGAATGGAGAGAAGTCTGCATCTCAGGGGAAGGGAGTTTATCCCTTGACTCTGCCCCTTAATCATCTGTGTGACCTTTGCCAAGCACAGAGCCTCCCTTTGCTTCAGTTTTCTCATCTGCCCACTGAGAAAGTTAAGCTACGTGAACTCCAAGGTCCTTCCTAGCTCTTAATGTGCCATCTTCTGGTACAAACCTTCTGACAGGTTGAGGCCCCAGAGAGAAGTTCACTATGTCTCCCTTTGGGATTCTGGGGGTATGTGAGGGGTTGTGCCTTCTAAAGCTTTTGCTCACAAGTCCTCATCTAGTGAGCTCCCCCAAGCATAGAGCAGCTAGTTGACATCAATGGGCTTTCACAAATGAACATTTGCTGAAAGTTATAGCAAAGACAGAAAAACAAAATGCTCCCCTCCCCTCAAGCAAAGGGGCGCAACCTCTTCTTGCGTTACTAGCCTCGACTTCAAAAAGTCGAGTTGGTCAAAAAAAAGTTGGTCAAAAGCAGGGCCCAAAGCCAGGGTCCACTCTCTTTCCTGGTCAGAGTAGGTCCAGGCTTGAAGTACAGAGATGCTGAGGCACATACAAGGAAGACTTGTTGCCATGAAGTAACTCGTGACCCCTGGCCTCAGGAATCCTTTTCTTCCTTTTAGGAACATTCACCAGATTTGATTTGGAATGAGCATCACCAGGGCTAGCTCCTTGCAAGACAAGCCTTGCCCTCAGGGAGCTCACAGTCTGATGAGCTGGTATACTGACTCTCTTCCCCTCGATATATACTGGGCTATAAGTGGGATCCAGGAAAAAGAAGGGGGGGGGGAAGGATGTACTTTCCCCACTGTTTCACCTGAGGCCCACAGAGAAGAGAATGACTGTGAGTATCTTGGAAGTTCCCTTGGCCCTTGGCATACAGGGATGAACAAAATCACCATATGCATGTTTGCACAGAAAGGGTCCAAGTGAGAACAAACATCCTTTGGATTTCCTTTCCTAAGTCTGGCATACCTCACTTGTTGGAAAATAGCTGGATCCCGCTTGAGATGCTGCCTAGAGCAGAGCCTGAGCATGGGGGAACCTGAGTGGGAGGAAGGAAGCAGAGGCGGAGGCCACCTGGGAATGAGTGACACATTCTCTGAGGCTGGCTAACTTGCTTCCTTCCCCAACCCTCGCAGGGAAAGAACAGCTGCTTTGGATTTTTAAAAACAGACACTATCTCGGGCCTGGAGGGAGCCATCTCAGAGGGCTTCCAGAGAGTCAGGCCAAACCAATGAGCACCTGGCTTACTGCTGGTTTGCCCATCACAACTGCCCTGAAATTCTTGGGCTCCAGTGGCCCCTCCATCAGGCAGCTGTCCCATGGCCCTGGGCTGGAGGAAGGGAGAGCTGTCTTTGGTACACTTGGGAGCACAGCAGCCCCAGCTATTGCTGAAAAGTGAAGGTGGGACTCTACCCAGGTTAAAAAGAAGACTCCAAAGCCATGGTTTCAAAAGAGTGGATCTTGTTAGACTTCTGAGAAGTGGACACATTGAGAGACAGCATCCCCTTCCTCCTCCAAGGAGCCTCTGCTCAATGTGATTGCCTCCTACAGCTCTCATTTTTGAAATGGTGGGACTGTTTGCATCTTCCACACCTTTCACCACCAATCTATCTCTCGGGGACTTTTTTGGTTACCAGAATATCACATCACAGATGGAGAGCCAGTCTTGCAACCACAAAGATCTGGGTTCAAATCCTACCTCTGATACAGATAATCTGAGTGATTTGGGATGAGTCAGTTATCTCCTTACTGTTTCAAGCAATTCTCCAAGATGGTGAATTTCTCCTCTACATTGGCAGAGAGAATCTCCCCACCAGGAGTTCATCATCACCACTGAAATCCCAAAAGTGCTTAAAAAACAAATCAAAACAAAACAAAAACTAATGCTTTTGACAGCAGCTATTAATCTTTATGGGCTAAAATGTGAATTGCATCCTCCAAATGTCTCAGGTTAAACTGCTTTGGGAAACTTCCTGGTTAGAAATATCATACCATTAGGTCCTAAGCACGGAATGATGGTGATGGTGGTGGTGGTCATGGTGGTGCAAGAGGAAATTTGATCATACTTGTGACTTCCTTATCAAAAGGGATTGAAAAATAATTTATAGCTTGTAGCCTTAGAAAATTGCCCAGCACAAGTGACTTGCCCAAGGTCACCCAGCTAGTATGACCTGAATCTAGGGCTTTCTGTATTACCACTTACTGCAATATTCACACTGTTAGCCATGGTTTAGCCTCCAACAAAATTCATCTTAAAGCTAAGAAGCCTGTCCTCACGAACTTATATGAAGCCAGTTGCCAGGACCTCTAAAGTCTGGCATGGTGTTATGATTAGAGTTTTGGAATTGGAGCCAAAAAATTCCAGGTTCAAATCACGACTCTAATATGAGCTGGGTGCAGGTAGACAAGCTATTTAAGTTCTCTGAGCCTCAGAGAGAGATCTCTCTTGGCAAACAAGGCTAGTCCATTAATCCCATAGGGTGGGTTGCATCAGCAGCAACAGAGTTCGGTGCACAGAAAACGTGGCTGGACTTTCCATGACAATGCATTCTCAGGATCTGCCCCATCATAGCAGGTACATGCTTTGGGTTGTCCTGTTGCACCCATGGTAAACAATAAGAAAGTATTTTCTTTCCACAGCACAAAATGCAATCTTTTCCTATGTGATGGAATTACCACCTCCTTGCAGATTTCTAAATGGTCTTATACAACCACAGCTTCCAAATGCAGGGAACTTGTCTCACTCCAGCTACAAATTTTCCTTGGCAGAAAACGTTGGCTTTGAAGATGCCTAAGAGGATGTAAGCTTTGTCAGTCTGCTTCCAGTTCATCCTGATGAAGCTGTGCTGATTTCAACAAGAAAGCTTGCTGCATTCTAAAATAGAATGTTGCGGAGGGCTTTCCCAGCTAATTAAAAATTGATTGTTAAAGGAAATTGCATCTGTGTTCCATATTCATGAGCGATTATATATGGTTATGCATACATATTTCTGTATTCATCAAGAGGCAAGTAGGTGCTGCAGTAGATAGAAGGTTGTATTAGAAATCAGGACAACCTGAGTTCAAATTGGTCTAAGACACTTATAGGTTGTATGACCCTGGCCAAGTCATTTAACCTCTGTTTGCCTCATTTTCCTTATTTGTATAATGGAGATTTAGGGTTACTACTGGCAGCTCCCTCCCAGGGTTGTTGTTAGGATCAAATGAGATAACAGTTATGAAGTGCATTGTATAAAGGCTATTATTAGATATTCTTGTGTGTGCATGTGTATGTGTGCATGTGCATGTGCATGTGTGCATGTGTGCGTGTGCGTGCGTGTGTGTGTGTGTGTGTGTGTGTGTGTGTGTGTGTGTGTGTGCCTGAATTCAATCCTGGGGTCTTCTCCACAAAGCACATCTCCTTGGTCTGTTTTGTCCTACCTTTATGGGTCCTCAAATGTAGCTGCACCCATGTGGATACAAGAGTCTTCAGCTACAATCTTATTACCCAAAGTAGCGATACACGTCAGACCCAGGACAAGCTTTAGCCCACTCCTCAGGCAAAATCCTGCAAACACAAAGGCCTTTCATGCATGGCATCAAGGTCACAATAAATGCTGAGTGTGGGACAGATTTTACTCCACCCCTCAGAAAAATTACAGAAAAAAACAAAGGAAAGCCATGGAAGAATCTCTCAACCTGGACGTCATTTTATCTACATTAATTTGACTTCAGTGCAATCATTCGTTTATCTCTCTGAGTTTTGTTCAGTTATTTCACTCATATCTGACTTTTCGTGATCCCATATGGAGTTTTCTTGACAAAGATACTGGACTGGTCTGTCGTTTCCTTCTCTAGACAGAGGTAAGTGACTTAGCCAGTAGGTGTCTAGGGTTGGATTTGAACTCAGGTCCTCCTAATTATTAAAATGTTCTTTCTTGACATCAGCCTCAGTTTACTTCACTGCACTGCCCCAGGTTCTGCCCCCATAGGCCAAGCAATAAGCCTAATCCCTCCTCCACAGGACAGTTTGTTAGATGCCTGAAGACCTCATTCATTTCCCCTCCCCCTTAGTCTTCTCTTCTCCAGGTTAAATGCTTCCAGTTTCTGCAGGTGATTCTCCTATTATATGAACTCAAGTCCCTGCATCATACTAGCTGCCCTTTGCTGCACACTCATCCTCTGCTACTTGTCTTTGCTCCAGTCTTCTATTTCTTTAAAAAAAATCCAAGTTGTCTGGAGAATTCCTTGTTTCTTCAGATAAATTCCCCTTTCCTCTTCCTTGGAATTGTTTCCCTTTGTGTCTTCAGCATTTCATTCTCAAGCCCCTTTCATCCCACTTGGACATTTTAGCCTCTGGAACTAAATCCATAGTGTTGAAAGGGGTAGGAAGGAGACACTCAGCAGTAGCCACTTGATTTCAAAGGGTCCTGAACAGCAGTAGACATATTGAGTGCTTAAATGTCGCCTAAGATCAACTTCTTGGGTTGAAATGGTTAAGGAAAAGAAGGAAGAACAGCCCTTTATGAGAGAACCAGTAAGAATTAATGCATCCTCCATGCTCAGATGTCCCTTGACAGAGCAATTGGATGGGTCTTTCCTTGGCCCCTATCACTCCGTGTCTTGTGTTCGAGCATGTTTCCCCCAGTAAAATGTAAGACTCTTGAAGGCAAGGCTACAACGACCTTGTTTTCTGTGTATGACCAATATCTAGCATAGTGTCATGAGTACAGTGAGAATTTAATATCTCTTTGCTGAATTTTGAATGAACCTGGCACTTAATAGGCTATAGATGATTTGGAAGGGACAGCCTGCATCACGAAGAATTTCACATTCTTGCCATATGAAGGTCAGTTAAAGGAGCCAAGGGTGCTCAGCCTGGATAAAATAAAGCTTAAGGGGGGGGGGAGGCATGATAGCTATCGTCCTATATCTCAAGGGCTGCTAAGAGGAAGAGGAATGTGAATGAGGGCATGCCAGAGCATTTCTTAAGTGCTTAGGATGTAGGAGACTAAACGAAACACTAGATATGCAGACAGAAGAAAATGACACAGCATTTTGTGTTCTAGTGGGGGAAGACAGCATAAAGGGGAGCAAGAAAGAAGGGAAGCGAGTATGACATCCTTTGGGAATTTCCAGGGAATGATGTGGTAGCCTGGTTCTGAGCAAGACAAGCCTGAATGTCATCTATCAGAGCCCAAAGTGTCTCCAGGGACAGTACACAGGGTCTCAGTGTGAAGAGTCTGAGGTCATTGAGAATCATGCAAGCAATGGAGTTTGGAAATTACTGGAGAGAAATGCTTGGCCCTAGAGGACAGCAGTGGGAACAATGGTAGAAATTTTGAAAGCAGCAAATTTAGGCTTAATATCAGGAAAATCTTTCTGATAATTAGATTTAACCAGAAGCAGAATGGGTCACCTCAGGAAGTGGTGGCTTCCTCCTCACTGGAGGCATTCAAGTAAAGTTGGATGACCGATCAAATATGCTCGAGAGAGGATTTCATTTATAGCTATAGGTTGAAGTAAGTGGCATCTGAGATCCTTTACTACTTTGACATTCTCTGAGGTAGCAGAAAGTCATCAACATATTGAGTGCACTATCTGAGAAAACTTTACCAGAGAACCTAAATAAGAACCCCCAGAAAGAGAAGGAATGGGTTGTGATCTAGGTTGTGATTTTCACCAATGGAAAGTAAATTCATAAGCCATAGAACCATGGCAGTATTTATGCATGGAAGTACTCTAATATTCCTGTGTCTGAAAGGTAGTGTGGTTCACTGGGAAGGACAAGTCACAAAGCAGTAAACCTCTCAGCACTTGACCCAACTCACTAAGGTCCAGAGTTAATCTCAACTCTTTCATTAAATCTTAATGCCTCTTTGATATTAGTGCCTTTCTTCCGACATTACCTCCAACATCCTGTGTATAACTTCTATATACCTAGAGGTTTTTCATATTATCTCCCCTATTAGACAGTGAGCTCCACAAGAGTAGGAACTATTTTTGCTGTATTTTTTTTTTTGCCTTAGCACAGTACCTGGAACATAGCAGGCTCTTAATAAATGCATGGTGGCATGGCTTGTTAATGACTAATTCACAGAGAAATTATTCATTTGCATTTCTGGAGGGTGTTGTCACACTAAGAGTTCTCTACACAAATGAAATATTGGCTCCACAACATCCCTCCTTCCAACCCAACAAATGTACATGGATATATTAGCTGTTCTCTTATTCCCTTAAAAATATTTGGAGAATCTCATTACAAATTAGTACAAAAATGTATAAAATATCCAGGGATCAAACTCCCAGAGCACACAAAAGATCTACACAGATTCGGTGACTAAGTGTTCTTTAAAGAACAACAAATCATTAGAAGAATATTCAGGGTCAGGTAAGTGGTGCAGTGGATATAGCACTGGCCCTGTGGTCAGGAGGACCTGAGTTTAAATCTAGCCTCAGACAATTTATACTTATTAGCTGTGAGACCCTGGGCAAGTCATTTAACTCCAACTGTCTCAGTAAAAAAAAAAATAGTACTCATAACTAGGCCACACCAATATGATAAAAAAATGACAATGTTACCAAAATTAATTTACACTTTTAATTATACACCAATTAAATTACCAAAGTTGATACTTTACAGAATTTGATAGAATACTAATAAAATTCTTTTGGAAAAATAAAAAATTGAAATATCAAGGAAATGAGGAAAAGAAGAAGGAATCACAATTCCAGACCGCAAACTATATCATAAGGCAGCAATCACTAAAACTGGTATTGATTAAAGAATAGAGAAACAGATAAATGGAAGACAAGACAAGGGAGATTCAGAAACAACAGAACCCAATAAAGCAGTGTTTGATAAAGCTGAAAACATAAATTACCTAGGAAAAAAACCCCTATGATAAAAGCTTCTGGGGAAACTAGAAAGCAGTCTGGAAGAAATTAGACTTAGACCAAAACCTTACACCATATTCCATGGTACATTCTAAATGAATATATGATCTGATTAAAAGAGAATCAGAGCACATAACTTTCACAGTTATGGATGGGAGATGTATTTTTAACCAAACAAAAGAGAGGGAGGCAATTACAAAAGATAAGGGAGAAAACTTAGATTACCTGAAACTGAAAAGTTCTGCACAGACAAAATTAATGCTGCTAGGATAAGAAGAAAGTGTTGAAGAAAGGGTGTGGGGGGGGAACCCCTGTACATCAAATTTCTCTGATAAGGGTTTGTTGTTCAAGCTATACAAATAATTAATAAATATATATGACTAATAGTCTTTCCTAAATAAATGGTCAAAGGATTTGAAAAGTCCTCTAAGGAAGAACAGCAAAGTATTCACAACCACATGGAAAAAAAATTCTCTAAATTAATAATAAGAGAAATGTCCATCAAAACAACCCTGAGGTTTCACCTCACACCCTTCAAATTCAGAAAAAAATGACAAAACAGTGGGAACAGTCCATATTGAAGAGGTTGTTGAACAACAGGTGCACCAATGCATTATTGGTGGAATTGTGAAATGATACAACCATTTTGAAAAATAACTGGGAATTATGCAAAAAAGTGACTAAAATGTCCATACCCTTTGAACAAAAGACTCCGTTACTGGGCTATAACCCAAGGAAGCCACTGATAAAATGAAAGTTTCTATACACTACAACATAGTTATAGGATCACCTTTTTTTTTGTGCTAGAATAGAATTAGAAACAAAGTAGATGTTCATCGATTGGGGAATGGCTACAAATTGTGGTGCACAAACATCATAAGAAACTTCTGTGCTTTAAGAAATGATGCATGTAATGAATTCATAGAAGCATAAAAAGATCCATATGAACTGATACAGAATGAAGTCAGCAGAGTCAAGAAAATGATACATACAGGGTAACAATTACAACAATGTAAATAGAACAATGGCCCACCAAAGAAAACAAAGTCAATGTGACTAAAGTATAATGATCAAGTGGGATTCGAATCAAAAGATATGAGAAGATACATTCCATTTTCCCCTTAGTGGAGGTAGGAAGTCTGCAGGTGTTACACTGGCACATGGTTTCAGACTTTTTCAATGTATTGTTCAGTGGTGCTGATTTTTTTCCTTTGTAAAAAATACTCTGTCACACTAGATACTTGGGATAACTATAGTGATATAAAAAACTGAAAATATCATTAAAATATTTTAAAATAGGGGCGGCTAGGTGGCACAGTGAATAGAGCACCGGTCCTGGAGTCAGGAGGACCTGAGTTCAAATCCAGCCTCAGACATGTAACACACACACACACACACACAAAAAGTGACCTTGGGCAAGTCACTTAACCCCAACTGCCCTCCAAAAAGGAAATATATATATATATATATGTATATTATAAAAAAAAATACTTGAAGATATTTTGCAGTGACATGGGGCTTCTCAATTGATTTGAGTTCCAGGTCTGCTGCTAACTACTTGTATGACCTTGGACAGGTAATTTCCCCTTTCTGGGCCTCAGTTTTCCCATATGTAAAATGGGGGGTAGCTAGTGAATAGAGCACCAGCCCTGGAGTCAGGAGGACCTAAGTTCAAATCCAGCCTCAGACACTTACTAGCTGTGTGACCTTGGGCAAGTCACTTAACCCCAATTGCCCTGCCCTTCCCCCTCCAAAAAGCAAAAAAATAAAATAAAATGAGGGGTACATTCTAGTTGAGTTCTAAAAGTCCCTCTAATTATAACATCCTGTGACCTTGAAAAACAGTTTTAATTTGCCCATTATGGGTATTTATAAATAACTGCATGTGGATCTTTCATAGAGAACATTCTTTTTGTGTCTCTCCATTTGACAGCAAGGAAAAATACAGAACACTTATAGAAATGAATATTTTCTGATGTGTAATACTGTCCACTAAACAGCCATCTGGATGAACTAGTGACCAAGTCTACTTAACTGAGTTCTGCTGTGTTACCTTGGCAATGATGAGAAAGTCAGGAAGGCACTATGGAGTCCTGCATTATAAGGAACGGGAGCTCCTTGGCTTTCAGCTGCTCGTTCTGTCCCACAGAGACTCTTCTCTCACCATACTCAGTCTCACAAAAGCAGACTATGTCAGCCAAAGGCAGACTCCTATGAGCACCTTTTGTTGATTTCTGAGGTGGAGCAAATCCCACATTGAGTTTTGAAAGCACACATTGCACTATACCCTCTGAATCTACACTGCCCTTTGTCATCATTCAGTTTGTACATGTTAAAAATTGTCAATAAGGACCATGGAATCATAAGACCAAAGATCCAAACTGGCCCAGACCCTAGAGGCTAGCAGGTCCATGTTATGATGAGTTAACTGAGGCTGAGAAAGGTAAAATAATTTTTCCTTCGTCACACGACAAATAAGTATCAGGTGGGATTTGAACTCAGACCTTCTTGGCCTGTATAAATTTAGTTTATACAACATACTAGACATTTTTTTGCTGGGTTGGAGAAAGTCAAGGATTTTACTTTATATGAGGTCAGTCATGAATAATTTGGCTAGGGACATAGCAGTGACAGAAGAATTTTTCTGGTTATAAATTAGGGTGTTAAAATCATGTCTTTAGAGTAAAAAAAAATTACTTTAGTATTTGTCTGAAAAGTGCTTTTTTAGAGTAGAGATCAAGGGAGAACTGAGATAGAAGCTATTTTTACCCAATATCAAAACAATCAAAGAAAAGTAAAAGAAATCAATCAATGGATTGGCTGTTTCTGTAGACAGCTATGCCTCGCAATCTTTATCAATAGCAATTGATAACAATAAGAGAACTGGGACGATGATGTGGACAGAGTGTTGGGCTTCGAGTCAGAATAAGCTGAGTTCAAATCCTTCCTTACTCACATATGAGGTTCTGTGACCATGGACAAGTGACCTAAGCTCTCTGTGCCTCAGGAAAGTCTGCAAAGAAAGGTTGTAACGTGCGGAGGCAGAGGGAGCTCCTCACACTAGTAACATGACTGATTCCTTTAGATTAATGAAATGATAACAACAACTACAGCTGACATTTATCCAGGGCTTTTCGTGAATTATCGTGGTCATTCCTCACAACTCTGCTGGGAGATAAGTATTATTATCTCCACTTTACAAATGAGGAAACTGAGGCAAAGTTTCTCATAACTCTAACTCTAGGACAAATGTCCAATACACAGAATTTATTCATTCTACTAAATATATTTGCTTATTAAGATGTGGATTTGTAGACTCCTTTCCATAATTCTGTAGCCTACAGGTTTGGAACCAGAGGTCTGCAGAGAGCCAATAAGATCATTTTATTGTATTTATGTATTTATTTTTTCATTTATTTGCTTTTTGGAGGTGGGGAGGTAGGGAAATTGGGGTCAAGTGACTTGCCCAAGGTTACATGGCTAGTTTTTGTGTTAAGTGTCTGAGGCCAGATTTGAACTCAGGTTCTCCTGGCTCCAGGGCTGGTGCTCTATTCACTGTGCCACCTAGCCGCCCCCCAATAAGACCATTTTAACACAATAAATCAGCTAAAATTATGTCAGGCAAGTACAAACAAGTTTGTTTGCTTAAACTGATGTGACAGGTTAAACCAATCTTTAAGAAAAGTCAAACAATAAGAAAATACAAACAACAGAGAGAAGACCATCGCCAATAGTCAACAAGCAATGAGCCAAGTCAACCATAATCAGATGTATTTGTGACAAAGAATTAGAAAACTGCTTCTTTGACTTTGGACTCATAAATTGCCAGTTGTATATTCATGTTCAGAATGGTTAAGCATGTGTAAGGAGAATCAGAGAGATGGAAAACAACTGGTGGATTCAGGAAATGGAATAACAAATAGTTTTGAATTATCTGCTTGTGCAGAGCTCTCTGGTGGGCAGGGGAGGAAATACAAAAGTTTGGCTGAGACTAGGTCCCTGTCTTCATGGAGCTTAAAGGCTAAGAGAGCAGACCCCAACACAAGCAACTATGGTACCCAATACCACATGATGAAAGTAGATCTATGGGACAAGTGCCATGGAATGAATAGGAC
This sequence comes from Petaurus breviceps papuanus, assembly GCF_028583685.1. NCBI lineage: Eukaryota > Metazoa > Chordata > Mammalia > Diprotodontia > Petauridae > Petaurus > Petaurus breviceps. Next base: position 8,420,427 of record NW_027186352.1, read on the forward strand.
CCTATGAAAATGTTTCTTTGCCAATACAGAATAAATAAAAAAGTAATTGTCAACCTTATCAAATGTTACATGTCAAATACCTTAGGGTCTTTGAAGAGAATAATGAGAGTATTTCATGGCTACTCCAAAGAGAGACAATTCGATTTCCCAGACCACTCATAAGCTAAGTGTCATAGTGGAGAGAGGGCTCACTTTGGAGTGAGAAAGACCTGAGTGTGAATTTGAAATTACACTACTAGCTATGTGATCCTGGGCAAGTCATTTAACCTCTGTCTGGAGGATCAAATGGTGTATATATACAGCTCTTTGCAAACCTTCAAAGTGCTATGAAAATGCTACCTACTATTATTACTGTTACTATTAAAATTCACTTTAAAATGTGAGTCTTCCAAAAATCTCTTATTTAGGTCATTCATTTATTCATTTCAATTTCAAAGACTGCTAGAACTTTGTGAAGTCAATGGACCAGATGTTTAGGGGATATAGAGAAGCAGAAGACATTATCTCTGACTTCAAGACACTTTCAGTACAGTTGGGGAAATGACATACACATGAGAAGGGATCAATAAAAAAGATGGAAGTCAAATTTGAAGATGGCGGGAAAGCAATGTCACATGATTAAGTAATTGCACAGCAAGTATTTGCTAAAGTTCAGAGCAGGGAGAGGACACTTTGGGCTACAATGGTCAGGGAAGCTCTTAAGAGGAGGAAATAGAATTTCTTTTTTTTTTTAAGCAATTGGGGTTAAGTAACTTGCTCAAGGTTACACGGCCAGGTGTTTCTGGGGGTGGTGCTAAGTATCTGCACCCGGATTCGACCCCAGGTCATCCTGACTCTGGCGCCAGTGCTCTTACTCACTGTGCCACCTGGCCACCCCAGGAAATAGAATTTCAATACAAGATGATTCATTCAGTAGCATTAGCAAATGCTGTGCAAAAGCCTATGGAATCATGAAGTGGGGCTTTTAGTGGTCTGAAAAAATTGGAGCACAAGCTCTAGTCACACATAGGGAGCACAGACTTGGGGTTCTTTGCAAAAGGGTCAAGACAACAAACCCAACAAGCTAATGGAATATAAGGTCTCACGACAAAGCCCAGTCCTTCAACATCTACTGCAAGAAACCACATCAAACTCCAGGGGAAAATAGGAAAGGAAGAGAAGAATGTGGAACACTGAACTCGACCCAAAGTTTTCCTTCAGAGAGGGTGGGATTGGGACTTTCAGCTCAGTCCTCTGCAGTTTTGCCTGGGTTCAACTCCATAGAACAAGGAGCCACTCCTAGGATAAACTGGCCACTTCCAATCACATCCCACACTGCCTCCCTAGCCATGAATACTCAACCCTTGCAAAAGAAAGACACCCCCAGCCTCCTTTCCCCTTTGATCCAAGGACTGGAGGGTAGAGCATTAAGTTTTCCTTTATAGAAGGCAGGCCCTGAGCCCTCCAGTTCCTTCTCTACTTTTCATATACAGCTCTGCTGAGTTTCAACTTCTCAGAGCAAGATGCTCCTATGCCAGTTTCCTTTGGAGGATTCTCTTCCTCCATTAGTTGTAAGCTCCTTAAGGGCAGGAACTGTATTTCTTTTCCTTATTTGTAGCCCCAGTGCTTAGCTCAGTGTCTGTCACATAACAGGCAGTTAACAAAGGCTTATTGAATTGATTTAAAAGAATCAGCATAAGGAAAAAATCTTTCAGGTAAGGAAAAGAAAAAATAAACAAGGAAGTAAGGGAAAGACACTAGAATGATGAGCAAATGTTATGGATTAAGAAATCATGGACAGAAGTCATCAGATAGAAAATATAACAAATTAACTTAAAAATTTTCTGATACAAAGCTGGAATTAGTATTAGACACATCAACTCAAATAGTAACTCTGGGAAATGAAGTAGGAACCAGTGTGCTAATAATGAAAGATGAGACTTTATTTGAAAAGGGACCCACTAGGCAATCAACAAAGCTTTCCTAAATGTCTGCCTTGGGCCACGCAATGTGCTAGACAGTTAGGGGGTAGAAATTCTTAAAAGTGAAAAAAAGTCCTACTTTTTAGGAGCTTACATTCTGTATCAGGGGACATGAGAGAGTAATGAAAATAAATAATGCAGGGAAATTATAGGGGAGAATTGAGTAAAAACATAGAACCAATAAAAAAAATTGTAATGATGAAAGAATACAAATGGGAAGAATCAGCTGGATAAGATCAAAAGAAAACATATGTGAAGGAAGCCTTGAACGCTCTCGCAATGATTATAGACTGTGACTAGGTTGGATTTATACCAGGAATGCTGCATTAGTTCAAAACCAACTGAAGCAGACCTTGTAAAATCATAAAGACGATACAAATTATCTGATTATATTAAGAGGTGCAGAATTTTTAATCCAATACAATTATTTATGTTCAAAACACTAAAAAGCATATTAATAAATGGACCCTTCCCTCATATGGCAAAACCAAGAGCTAACATGATCTTTAATGGAGAAATGCTAGAGGTTGTTATAAAAAAATAAGGAATAAAGCAAAGATGGTCATTGTCATTGCTATCATTTGATACAGTCCTAGAAATGTTAGCTATTGTAACAAACTAAGATAAATTGAATGAATAAGGCAAAGAAGAAATAAAATTGTTGCTATTTGTAAATGAACAAACCCTAGAGATTCAACTAAAAAAATTGGAACAATAACTTTGGTAGAGTAAGATTTAAAAAAACCCACAAAAGTATCAGGTTTTCTTTAAATTACTAATAAGATCGAGCAGGAAAAAAAAGAAAATGAAAGTCTGCTCATCATAATGACTGAACATCCAAAATATCTGGGGGTCCAATACCATCACACGTTCAGGATATGACATGAGCTCAGTGACAAAGCAATTTATACAGAAATAAAGAAATAATTTAGAATATATTAATTATTGATTTGGGGACCATGATAATATTACAAAATGACAAAGCTATATAAATTAATTTATACATATAGTGTCATAATAATTAAACTAAAATGGTGCACAGATATACATACACCCACAAATTATGCGGGGCAGAACTTTTTGTTGAAGCAAAAATTGGTGTCCTGAGGAAATGATGCTTTGTGAATTTAATGGAACATAACTGTACCATAAAAATGGTGGAAAAGTGGGATTCAAAGAAACCTGGGAAGACTTGCATGAACTTATGCAAATGAAGTGAACAGAACCAAGAGAAAAATTGACAAATTTGGGTTCCTTGAAGGATTTTATAACTCTGATCAATGCAGTGACAATTATGGCTTCAGAATACTGGTAATGAGGCACATCTTCCTTTTATTTATTTATTTTTGTTTGTTTTGATAGAGGAGTGAGGAATTAGTAACACAAGAGACATAGATTTTCAAATATGGCCAATGTGTGGATTTGTTTTGTTTGGTTATATTTTTTATTACAAGGGAGGACATATATATTTGAGATTTGGAGACCTGGCAGGTAGTAATAAAGATAAAAAAAAAGAAAATAGTATCAATGAAACATTTAAAAATATACAGAAGAAAAGCAGAAGGAAGTCAGAAGGGCCCACAGACCAGCAGGAGAGGATTGCTCCAATAGTAATGTGGCAAATGAAATATATTTTTTAAAAAACAAACTGTACATAATTTCACAATCTTCTGTTCTTCATATATTAAAATGTTTGTATTGATTGATTTTTTACATTAAAAAAGAAAAAGATGTTACAAGTGCAGATGTCAGAACCAGATGGTAGAGTTTAGAGAGATAAGTAATTGAACTTCCTCTAAAAAATAAAAGAAGAGAGACAGAGAGAGAGAAAGAGACAGAGACAGAGAGAACTTGACAACCATTGTTTTAGGGAAACACATTAAAAATGTTCTTAGAATTACTGACATTAAGTGATAGAATACAGATCAAATTTCATTTCATCCATCCATATTATTATTAAACTCCAAAGTTTCATTGATGCAGAATTTTGCCAGCAGGCAAGAAAAGTCACTAATTAAGAAACTCTTTGTTAAATCACAGAATCAATTATTCCATCAATAAATATTTGTGAAATGCCAGCATGTTCCAGGCACTATGCCAAGTGTTAAAGATACATGAAAAGGCAAAAAATAATCACTGATGAAAGGAGCTTACAGTCCAATGGGGGAGATAGTAGGAAAAAAAAAGGAAACTATACAAATAAGCTATACAAAGGAATATTCATTTAATATGAGGAAAGATAGAAAATAACTGAAATGGAATCTACCAAAAGTGAAAGGAAAAGTAATTTCATTCCAGAATATTCTACCTAGACAAGGTAATGTTTAAAGACAGAAAGTGTAATTTTGATCTATTTCATTTTTTGCAAGTATTTCTATAAGAAAATACATTGGATTGAATATATAAATTATCCCAGCAACAAATCTCCAGGTAATTGGGATGAGGGAGATTTTTGTATCTATATAACACTTCTGTATGTCAGAGATTATCATTATTAGCAAGATGTATATGCACAAAAATATTGCAAGTGTTCAGAACAATTATAATATTAAATCATAATAATGCTAAAACAAAATACAGAGTCATATCAATAAATGCAAAATGCTCATTTATGTTGACATTTTTAGAAATCTAGAGGGAAAAGCCCAAAGGATTTTTTTTTTTGCTACAATAGAAGCAGCCATTGAAATCTGATCATCTTGCATGGAATCTTGGAATGGGCTGCCTTGGCTGGTCAATGTTTGACCTCATGACTGCTCTGCAGATAGAACCTGGGTGATCACCTGTAATATTGGGGATTCTTTCTCAGTGTTGGCTGATGAGATCACAATTACTCTGAGTCTGTCTGATTCTGTGATTCAAAACATGGAATGGGGAACCCTTAGAACTTCTTCTATTAAACAGGAGTGAAGCATAGACTTTTGCATTGGTTAATTAAACAGAATCCTAGGAATGCCAACGATCACAATAGGACAAATAGAAAGCAAATAAAGACACGCTCATTGGTTAAGAGTAATCTGCAATAGCTTCCTGAGCAGATGAGGTAGTGGTTTATCGGGGAAATGCCCCAAATCAACAAAGGAATCAAATAATACAATCACAGAATAACAAATTTAGAATCGACCTTAGTAATCATGCTGATCATGGTTTTACAGAGGAAGAAACTGAGGCTCAGAGAGTTGAGATGATTTACCCAAGGCCACACTGGCAGTGGCAAAGCTGAGGCAATAGAAAAGCAAAATTGGGGGCGGAGTCAAGATAGCAGCATAGAAGCAGGACCTCCCTTCTGCTCCGGCTCCCAACTTCCCCAATCCATGTAAAAGGGGACTCTAAACAAATTTTGAAGCTGCAGAACCCACAAAATGACACAGAGAAGCTAACCTCCCCCTGAGGACAGCCCGGCAGGTCGGCAGGAATTGGCCAGTGTAGCACTCTGGGAACTGAGCCCAGCCCTATGCCGAGGCTTTAGCCCCAGGGCGGGCCTCACCAGTCGATGGCCAGAGGGACTCCAGATCTTTCCAGATTTATCAACACATAGATGCGAAGGACAAAGTGAGAGGTCAGTGCAGTCTGGACTTTGGGACCCAGTAAGTGGGAGAGCGTGGCTTTTGCCCCCAGGGTGAGAAGCCACTGAGACACTGCACATCCAGCCAGCACCTCCTGGCAGCTTCAGCTCCAGGCCTGCAGAGTGTAGGGGGACCAAGCACCAGTCTGAGGGGTAATCGCTCTTGCTTTAACCTGCTTGGATCTGGATTGCAGTCTAGGGTGGAGGTCCTGGGGTGTGTGTCCAGCTTGCCAGAGTGTGTGGAGGCTTCAGAGAGGGCACCCATCTAATACCTCTGACAACTGAGAAAACCCCAGCGTTTGGCACGAAAGCTCCCATGTCTGGTGGCAGAGTCCTACTATGCCAAAAAGCCCAGGGGTCAAGTGAGTGAGGGGTGACATGACCAGGCAAAGGAAACAAAGCAGACAGAAGATTCCAACATTACACTCCTATTTTGGGGACAAAAAGGAGCAAAGCATGGAACAGGAGGAAGACAGTGAAGTGAGAACTCTTGCACCAAAAGCTTCTAAGGAAAATATGAGCTGGTTACAGGCCATAGAGGACCTTAAGAAGCAGATAAGAGGGGCGGCCAGGTAGCATAGCAAGCAAGAGCACCAGCCCCAGTGTGGGGATGACCTGGGGATCGAATCCAGGCTCAGATACTTAGCACCACACCCAGAAATAACTGGCCGTGTAACCTTGAGCAAGTTACTTAACCCCAATTGCTCTTAAAAAGAAAAAAAGAAGCAGATAAGAGAAGTTGAGGAAAAATTGGGGAGAGAAATGAGAACAATGCAAGAAAATTACGAAATGAGAGTCAACAGCCTGACTGAGGAAAATAACACCTTAAAAATAGACTGACTCAAATGGCAGAAGAGGCTCAAAAAGGAAATGAGGAGAAGAATGCCTTAAAAAGCCGAATTTGCCAGATGGAAAAGCAATCTCAATGAGGAGAATCATTGCTTCAGAATTAGACTGGAGCAAATGGAAATTAATGATTTTATGAGAAATCAAGATGCTATTAAACAGATCCAAACAAATGAAAGAATAGAAGGCAATGTGAAATATCTCATGGGAAAAACCACTGACCTGTAAAATAGATCCAGGAAAGATAATTTAAAAATTATTGCACTACCTGAAAGCCATGATCAAAGTAAGAACCTAGAAATCCTCCTCCAGGAAGTTCTCAAAGAAAACTGCCCTGATGTTTTAGAACCGCAGGGAAAAATAGAGGTTGAAAGAATCCACCAATCACCTCCTGAAAAAGATCCCAAAAAGAAAACTACTAGGAATATTATAGCCAGGTTCCAGAATTCCCAGGTTAAGGAGATAATATTACAAGCAGCCAGGAAGAAACAATTTGAATATTGTGGAAACACAATCAGGATAACCCAGGATCTGGCAGCTTCTACACTGAGGGATCAAAGGGGTTGGAATATGATATTCCGGAGGTCAAAGGGGCTGGGATTAAAACCAGGAGTCACCTACCCAGCAAAACTGAGTATGATGTTTCAGGGGAAAATATGGTCATTCAGTGGAATAGAGGACTTTCAAACATTCTTGTTGAAAAAACCAGAGTTGAATAGAAAATTTGACATTCAGATACAAGAAGCAAGAGAAGCATGAGAAGGTAAACAGGGAAAATAAATCATCAGGAACTTTGGTAACTATTAACATTCCTACATGGAAAAACAATAATTGTAACTGATAAAACTTGTCTCAGTAGTTGAAGGGAATATATATATATATATATATATATATATA